>NW_024412441.1:2235991-2345833 GCF_014898765.1 Herpailurus yagouaroundi
GTGTGTGTGTATATATATATATATATATATATATATATATATATGGGGAAGGATGCATCAGGATGCTTGCCTTGTGGCTTTAGGAGTTACTTGTTCAGGAAGCAGAAGCTGGTTACCAGATGGGATTCTCTATTGGTTTTGAGAGGCAGTCTTAGCTTAGATGAAAGCCTAGATTCTTCAAGAAAGGGATAAATGCCACAATTTAAAATGTAAAATGTGCATATTCACTAAAACAAATATTGTACTTCTAGAAGCATATCGCCCAAAAATACTAAAACAAGTGTGCAAGGATATATGCTGAAGAATGTTTATTACCCTATCATTTTAATAATGACTATATTGGAATATATATATTCCTTATCTTCTTTATCCATTCAGCTGTTGGTGGATATTTGGGTTGTTTCCATATCTTGGCTATGTTAATAATGCTGGGATAAAAATAGGGAGAGATATAGATATAGACATAGACATAGATATAGATATAGATATAGATATAGATATAGATATAGATATATAGATATATATAGATATAGATATATATCTTTTCACATTAGTATTTTCATTTGCCCTGGGTAAATCTCAGTAGTGGAATTACTGGATCATATGGTATTTCTATTTTTAATTTTTTGAGAAACTCCCATACTGTTTTCCACAGTGGCTGCACCAATTACACTCCCATCAACAGTGCACTAGGGTAGCTCTTTCTCTACATCCTTGAGAAGACTTGTTATTTCCTGTCTTTTTGAGTTTCTAGACATTCTGACAATTGTGAGATGATATCTCATTGTGGTTTTGATTTTCATTTCCCTGATAGTGAGTGATGTTGAGCATCTTTTCATGTGACTGTTTGTCATCTGGATGTCTTCTTTGGAAAAATGTCTGTTCAGGTCTTCTGCCTAATTTTAATCAGATATTTATTTATTTATTTAGGTGTTCAGTTGTATGGTTCTTTATGTTTTTTTGATATTAACTCCTTATTAGATATATCACTTGCAAATATCTTCTCAGTAGGTTGCCTTTTTGTTTTATTGATGGCTTCCTTCACTGGGCAAAAGTTTTTAGTTCGGTGTAATCCCAATAGTTTAGAAGAATAACATCCATTATAACTCTTTGAATGAAAAAAAAAAACCCAAGTTGCAAAACAGCATCTTAATATAGAATTTTGCAAAAATAATATCCAAAAACTTATCTGCTGTATATGTAAAATACAAGTACTCCATATGGATAATGATATAACTATAGATATATATGCTCTACATGTACATACATATATACATGTATATACATGTTCTACGTATACACATGTATGTATTTATATGTGTGCTTATATATATATATATATATATATATATATATAAATGCATATTCTTGTATTTTGGCAAACTCTTTATAATCCTGAAAAAATATATACCAAACCATTTTTTTTAGATTACATCTCCTGGTGACCAAGTGTATAAGGAGGGAATTTGTGGTTTTAGTCACATACATTTTCATAATGTTTTATGTACTTTTCTCAATTAGAATGTATTTTGATAAATACATGATTTAAAAAGATGAAAGCAGTATGTTGAGATGCTATGAATAACGAGGAAATTAGTACAATTTTACTTTCAATTCTTTCTTAGAATTTCTGTTTTTTTACATTTTAGACATAGATTAATGTCCATTGATATATTTCATACTGTATTTTTTCTTTCAAAAATATTCCAGACTTCTGCATTATATTTTGTGTTTGGCAACACAAATTAATTTTTAACACAAATTGGTTGCAATACTGATTTCAGTATTTAGAATCATAACATTAAAAAAATATATCCAATATCCTATTTCCCTTTTGGACTTTGTAATCTTGATTTATCTTTCTGTTTCCTGGAATAGGTCTCCAACAAGTCTTTAATTTTTTTTCAAAAAGAAAATAGATGCTAAATTTAGCCTCCCATACATATCAGAGAATGACTTATTCACATATTAATATAAACTTGATATGTTGCTCACATTTTAATAATAAATGTATTCCCCAAGATTTCTGTAGACTATAATCACACGGTCTCATGTTATTCACTGATGTGAAGGAGGTGTCTCAGGCCAGACTTCATTGTGTTTACCTGTAGGTAGCTTGTTTTTTTTTCTACGTGGATGTTTGCAGGTGTTTTTAATTTCTATTTCAAATTTTAACTTTTATAATCTTTTTTTTTTTTTTTTTAGCTCAGATGTTGCTTCTATTATATTTTTCCCTAATTTTTTTCTTTAAAATATGGTTTTTCACATTCGTGTTATCTTTTTTTCTCATAAACTTCTCTCATGATTTTTTATTTCTTTTTTATTTTGGCAGAGCTTTAAAAATTTGCCATCTTCATCCCTACATACTAATTCAATCTGTTCTATATTTTCCACAGTAAAGACTTTACTTTTACTACTGTTCATTTTGGTTTACTTATTATCTTTTCTTATGTTGCCCGTCTCATGTTGTAACTAATGTGTTTTCTTTATAACTCAGCATGATTTTTATATGACCCTTTGTTCGCCTATTGACACGAATCACATATTTTTGTATACTGTTTAAATGCCAAATACTATTCTAGCATTTTCTACTGATTCTGATTTGAAAGTAATATAGGCACACTCAGTATTTTTCTAGCAAGTTGTTATGTATGGCTTGCTTGGGCACCACTTATACTTAGTATTTCTAAGTATATATTTGAAGTATCATTAAGATTCTATTCTCAATTCAGTTCAGCTCAGCAGATTTTAAGCACATCTCTTCTGGATTGAGTTAAGATTATCTCCGGCATTCATTGCGTGATTCACTGACATTGAACCAGGGAAGTTCAAACAACCTACAATGATCAGCATGCCCTACCAACACTCATCCTCCTGTCACTGTTCCCATC
Source organism: Herpailurus yagouaroundi (assembly GCF_014898765.1). Taxonomy (NCBI): domain Eukaryota; kingdom Metazoa; phylum Chordata; class Mammalia; order Carnivora; family Felidae; genus Herpailurus; species Herpailurus yagouaroundi. Next base: position 2,238,883 of record NW_024412441.1, read on the forward strand.
CACAGTGTTAAATTTATTGTGGTTCTATTTCAAAGATGAAGTGTGTTTCCATTAGCATCTCCATATTTCCTAAACTTTTATTTCCTGGGGATTTCAATGTCTGAATGGTAGCAGGAATGAAAAGATGGAAGAAGAGAAGTAGTAATTTAAGTGTGTTAAAATAAAATCTGTATTATCTTAGTAAGCTTAGTCTGCATAACAAATACCATAGACTGGGGAGTTTAAACAACAAAAATATTTATTCCTCACAGTGGTGGAGACTGACCGTCCAAGATTAGGGTGCTAGCATGATTGGATTCTGGTGAGAATCTTCTTCCTGGCTTATAGATGGCTGCCTTCTCACTGTATATTCACATGGCCAAGAAAGAGATTATTTCTCTCATGTCTCTTCCTACAAAGGCATAAATTCCATTTATAATGGCTCCACTTTCATGACCTAATTACCTCCCAAAGACCCCACCTCTTAATACCATTACATTGGGAGTTAAGGTTTCAACATATGAATGGGTGGGGGGAGGGCACAAACATTTACTCCATAACACCCATGCAGCAAAGTTTTCCCAGACTGGGGATGTGAAGCATCTCTTCCTCAGAGACAGGTAATGGTAGAGAGGGAAAGCATTCCCCTTCTTTCTTTTGGGCCAATATGATCTCTTGTTTTAGCAATATATACATAACCACTAATTGTGCCACTTTATTCAATTACATAGATTGTGTAGATCGTGTAATATTTTGACAATTTTTGGCAGTAGCTTCATTGTCACTTATTCAAGTTTCTGTGAAATTTTCATCTTTTATGGACCTTTATACTTTATTGGGATTTACTTTATTGGGATACTTTATTGGGATTTAGGGAGAGGCTGCATTAGGGACATCTAGTGAGACACTACTCCTTGTCCATATTAATTATTCTGAGCAATCCTTCAAGGAATATTTTCAAGGCAAAGTGATTTAAAAAGAATGAAATCAATAAAAACCTTTTTCCTTCTCTGTCCAAATGACATAATGAAGTAATTTTCATGAGCTTTATCTCATACCAGCCAAAATCTACAAAACAAGGCTTTGAATACATAGGCTTCAGTGTATGAAATTATATTTTAAGGTTTTCTAGTCTTTTTCTGAGCCTCTAAGAAAATACTTAAATAAAACTCCATACTTCTAATATACTGAGAATTGAAAAAAAAACCTGTCAATATACATCTACTGGATGGTGTATATTTGAAAATTAAATATAGGATTACATTTATAACTAAAAATTCTAAATAAAATTTGAGTCTTAAAGAATATTATTTTGAGACACTTTCCTGCAAAATTCTATTATATTTGCAAACTATAACTAATTTGAATGCCCCAAGTGAATAATTTAAATACCCCAAGGAAGGAATTACTGAAATAAGATTTAACGATGTATGAATTTAAATAACTAATCATTCTTCCTCATAAATGAGCTTTGTATCTCATATAAGTGACCAGTATGCAAGTATGACGGGCAACACAGAATTTTGTATAGCAACTATGAAATTCCGTGTAGCAACTACACCATATAGTTGTATATTCAACTATGAACTATGTATGGCTTGGTTATGATACGTATGGACACAGTATGCTAAGGACTTTGGACTTCTAGTTCCTGGTTTTATCCCTCTTGGGTTATCCAATGTCATTAAATTCTATTTCCTTAATAGTAAATTAATAATAATAATAATAATAATAATAATATATTGGTTTATGTTGAAAAATAAATGAGATAATGTGAGTGCGCTATAAATGGAAAATCTCCATGCAAAGTTGCACTAAATACTAGCTGTGCAGGAAGAGTTAGGCATGTGATTGGTCATTGTATTGGCAATATAATTTTCAAATATGAAGGACAGTGTATATAGAAATAATTGTACATGTATTTATTATGGGCCATTGCAACTAGTGATAGTTCTTAAACTGCTTAAATGGTGCTTAATGCCCAGTTAGTAAACCAAGTCAACATGGTTTCTGACTTAAATGGACTGTGAATGAAGGTATAAAGAATGGTTTCACTTACACATTTAAATAATTGCAGGACTTCAGTTGGATGGGAAATACTTTGGCCTCATTAATAAGGACTGGTTCAGACTGCATTATGAAAGAATTTCTGAAGCATTAGTTTAAGTTCATTTTTTCCCAGGCACTTTACCATGGTTTGCTGAAGAGTCATCATGCTCCAGAAAGCTTCAAAAAGAAGACTAAAAAACAGGCATGAGAAAAGAGGATTGAGGTGACTTAGGTAGCTCCTTGTCTCTTCAGCCCTCTAATCTTTGAAGCTCTGAGCACTTGACCATGTATAGGCTAGGTCCTGCTGCAGACTGTGGAAACAACACCTGCTGTGATTAGGGCTAATGGGGTCCCCTGGGCCAGGCCATCAGAGGCTCAGCATGACTGCTGCTTCTGCTCTGGACCAGGCCCCCATATCCAGAATCTGGGTCTTATCTTCTTCTCTTGTGGATGGTAACTGCCTCTAATCCCACCTACAATCTAAATACCTGCTTAACTCCCTTCCAGCTGAAACACCTGATGCCCGCTGAGCATCTGCCAATGTGGGTCCGTCTAGTGTCATAGGCCGCTGGGTTAGGGTCGTCTGCAGTTATGAAAGAGTGACTAAATCATCAGACTGTTTTGGAGAAACTGGTATTCTAGCTTTCAAGTCTTCTTGTGTATACATGAGACATGTAAAGACTTCTATACAGGAATCTGTGCCTATAGCATTCTAAACACTAGTTAACAATGTAACAAACATGCTGTTTTGGTAGTTCCTAGTTCATCTACTTGTCACTAAAGTGGCTGGTTTCTGTCTAACCACTAAAAATCGTGTTAGGTGTAATGAAGCTTCAGCAACAAGTATTCTTGTTGTAGGCATACATATGTGTGCGTTGTTATGTTTATTTATGTGTAATGATGTAATCTTTTTTAGTTGTATAGTGGAATGTGGAAACTATAATCACCCTGCCTTTAATATAAATAATGTCTCTGCCACTACCTCACACTTTTACTTTGAGCCCACTGAAGGCTCAATTTTCCCATCTTTAAAATGAGTGTAATATTATTTACCTCGAAAGATAGTTGTGAAAATTAAGGGAGACAATGTAAGGCTACTAGCATAGTGGCCGCCTCACAAATAATGAGTAACGTTCAATGCATACAAGTTGTAATCCTTTTCATGACAAATAAAAAATAATCAGTGCAAGCATAGGGCTTGAGGGGAGGTTAATGTGAGAGGAATCATTTCTTGTGACAGAAGTGTTTCCAGTATTAATCAGAGGCATCAAATTTAGACGATGAAGATACATGGGGGGGAAAGAAGGTAGGAGGAAATCAATGTTCAGAAATCCATTACATTTCTATACCAGAATAATGAAACAACAGAAAGATAAATTAAGAAAGAAATTCCATTTGTAATTACACTAAAATTAATAAAAGACCTAAGAATAAACTTAACCAAGGAGGTGAAAGCCTTTTATAAAACATTGATGAAAGAAATTGAAGATGACACAAATGGAAAGACATTCCCTCATGGACTGGAAGAACAAATATTGTTCAAATGTCTATACTACCCAAAGCAATCTACAGATTTAATGCAATCCCTATCAAAATACCAAGAGCATTTTTCACAGTACTAGAACAAATAATCCTAAAATATGTATGGAACCACAGAAGACCCCAAATAGCCAAAACAATCTTGAAAAAAGAAAAAAAATGGAGGTATCATAATTCCAGATTTCAAGTTATAATACAAAGCTGTAGTAATTAAAACACTATGGTACTAACACAGAGATAATCACACAGATCAATTTAGAAGAGGATAGAAAGCCCAGAATCAATTAATCTTTGTCAAAAGAGGCAAGAATATGCAATGGGAAAAAGACAGTCTTTTCATCAAATGGTGTTGGGAAAACTGAACAGCTACATGCAAAAGAATGAAACTGGACCACTTTCTTACACCATACACAAAAGTAAACTCAAAACGGATTAAGAACGAAATGTGAGACTTGAAACCATAAAAATCCTAGAAGAGACCACAAACAGTAATTTCTCTGACATCAGCTGTAGCAACATTTTTCTCGATTTGCCTCCTGAGGCAAGGGAAATAAAAGCAAAAATAAATTATTGGGACTACATCAAAATAAAAAACTTCTACAGTGAAGGAAACAACCAGTAAAACTAAGAGATGAACTACTGAATGGGAGAAGATATTTGCAAATGACATAACCCATAAAGAGATAGTATCCAAAACATATAAAGAATTTATACAACTCAACACCAAAAAACCCCACACACAATCCAATTAAAAATAGGCAGAAGACATGAACAGACATTTCTCCAAGGAAGACATACAGATGGCAAACAGACATATGAAAACCAACAACACAAGAAACAACAGATGTTGGTGAAGATGTGGAAAAAAAGGAACCCTTGTACACTGTTGGTGGGAATGCAAACTGGTGCTGCCACTGTGGAAAACAGTATGCAGGCTCCTCAAAAAATTAAAAATACACCTAACCTATCATCCAGTAATCACCTTACGGGTTGTGAAAGAATATAAAAACATTAATTTGAAAGGATATATGCATCCCCATGTTTATTGCATCATTGTTGACAATAGCCAAATTATGGAAGTAACCCAAGTGTCCATCGGTAGATAAATGGATAAAGGAGAGGTGGTACATATGTGTACAACGGAATATTATTCAACCACATAAATGAAATCTTGCCATTTGCAATGACATGGATAGAGCTAGAGAGTATAATGCTAAAAGAAATAAGTCACTCAGGGAAAGACAAATACCATATGATTTCACTCATATGTGGAATTTGAGAAGAAAAATGAGCAAAGGAAAAAAAGAGACAAACGAAGAAACAGACTCTTAACCATAGAGAACAAACTGATGGTTACCAGAGGGGAGGTGTGTGGGGGGTGGGTGAAATAGGTGGAGGAGATTAAAGAGCGCCGAGTAATGTATAGGATTGTTGAATCTACATTGTGCACCTGAAACTATCATAACGTTGCAAGTTACTGGAATGAAAATTAAAAACTCAAAAAAAAAAAAATAAAATAATAAAAAAGACATGCCTTGCCCATAAGATTATAGTGGAATGGAGCAACCTAACAATAAAAATGGTTGTTTGATAAAAAATATAGATAGATAGATAGATAGATAGATAGATAGATAGATAGATAGATAGTATGGGGAATTCACTGAAGAAACCTATATTCAGCACTACCATTGTTCAAAATACCATTCAAGAGAGAGAAGTTCTGGTGTTAAAGAATGAAACATGGGAGAGTTGTGATAGAATCCATGATTTCTAGGGAAAGGCAAAACTGTTGTGATTATTTAAGCTGGGGAGTGTTGGGATACTTCAACATTTTCTTGAAAACGAAATCTCTTCCCTGGTTTCTATTTGCGTGATATACCTAGAAGAGCAACCTTTAGTTTCCCGGAAGAAAAACTAATAATCTTCTCTTGAAACCACTTTCTATCTACTGTTGGACCCAGAGCCCTGCTATTGTGTACTCCTCAAAGGCCGCAGGGCCAAGTCTCCCTGCTCTGTGCTTTTTCAATAAAAATAAACACAGGTCTGTGACTTGAGGCCCTAAACATGTCCGACCAGAATTTGTTTCACATCAGCTGCCAAAAAAGTTCTCCTTGACTTGAAGTCGGCAGTAAGGAGATCATGTCCAAACACCCCTTCCATGAGAAAAGGAGAGACCATAAAGGGCTTTTTCATTGAGGTGCCAGCCACATAACTAAAGACGAGGACATTCAGATGTTGTCCCAGTGGAGGGGCAGCCAGGGCCCCTCAGCGACTCATAGACACTGCAAGGCTCAAAGCAATGCTGGCCAGAACTAGAATATCGAGAACTGCCAGTCTTTGTTTATAAAAACCTGCCTTCGGAACATGTTCGAGCAAAGCGTGTTGCTTTGGGTAATCCTCACAGAAGCTCAGAGCAGTTGAGAGAGTGAGCTTTTAATATTTTACAAATAGAGAGGCAGACACAGCAGAGATCAATGATATATACCAAAGGTCACATAAGAACAGTCAAAACTGGTTTAGTCTGAAAATGTGTTCTGGGATTTTCAGAGTTAACTACTCTAAGAGGAGTAGGTATTGATTTAAAAATGTGGGGAGAGGGAGGTATGAAAGATAAAGTTTTCCCATATCTAACAGTATGTAAGAGACTAAATTAATGCTTACAGTAACTTTATTTATTAATAACCATTAACTATTTCTAGAGTCCCTGCTATATTTAAGGAAATGGTTTCAGCATGCGATAACAAACCTTGCTCTCAGGAAGCATACAGTTCAGTCAGAGAAAATAAGACATTTCCAATATAATTTTAAAACTTAGGAAGTGCCATATTTTTAAGAAGAGAATGATTTGATAGCAACGGGACTTCTGAAGAAAAGTGAGGTGGGTTTGAGCCAGCAGCATCACTGAAGCTTTCCTGGTGGAGCTCATATTTGAACTGGACTTTAATGGATGCATAGGTGGACTGAATTTAGCTTAAGAATAAAACAAAATGATAAGAACCGAAAACATTGCTTGGGAATTGTCAACAGAGAAGTAAAAAGAAAGTCACCCACTGGGTTATATTGTTAAAGAAAAAAGAGAAGAAATAAGAGGTACTGAGGACAGAGTCCTACGAGGGTTCGAATGGAAGGAAAGATATTCGAAGAAATGGTATATCAAATGTAAGCTGTGCTATAGTTTAGAGTAATTATATAAATTTATGATATCTATAAAAATACATCAATATTACATAATTTATATTTACTTGGTATTAGATTATCTTAATTTTGTTGCAAAATTATAATTATCTCAATATCATTTTTCATGTTCAGAGAACTTGTTTCCTTAGTGTCTAGCCTTATTTGTATATAGCATGCATGGATTCTCTTTCCAGTTGACATACAAGTCTAATTTTCCAAAATATGATCATTAGTAAAAAGATAATATCTTTAAAACTTGAACCCATATTTCCGATTCTGTGTCTCCCTCTCTCTTTGCCCCTCCCCCGTTCATGCTCTGTCTCTCTCTGTCCCAAAAATAAATAAACGTTGAAAAAAAAAATTAAAACTTGAACCCATAAATAAACAAAAGTGCTATTGTAGCCATATATAAATATGTACCTATGCCTGATTATTGATTTAGCTTAATTTGTCATATTTAAATTCATTGTTTTTTATTTTACATATCCAAAGTCTGTCAAATGGCCAGATTATTTACTGTTAGGTTGATTCACATATTTCAGCAAGAATCATGAGGCAGAAATTACTTGAATTGAATCTGTGCCTAATGAAACCAGAAGTATTGGAATGAGCATTTCATAATTAAATTCTTTCTGCAGAGCAAAGTTATCTTTTATTTTTCTTCTTTTCTTCAACTCCTCTGTTTTACCTCTGGTCAGCTGTTGGTTACTGGACTAATGATTAAGAAACACAGATAGTAAATCTTCCATAACTCCCATTTATGACATTTTCTCATGTGACATATTTATATTTTAAACTTATGATGCATCCGTGTCTATAGAAACAAAAGAAAATGCAGAATAATTTAGTCATTAGACAATTTGGGCTCCAAATCAAAACCACACACTCAACGGCGACATTTAGCTTTAAACATCTAATTATTTCATTTCTTCAATTTAATTTTCATGTGTGGATTTAAGACCACAAAAAGCTGAAAAAATCATCTAACTACTTGTGTTTTAAAAACCTGGCTTCTCGGGGCGCCTGGGTGGCGCAGTCGGTTAAGCGTCCGACTTCAGCCAGGTCACGATCTCGCGGTCCGTGAGTTCGAGCCCCGCATCGGGCTCTGGGCTGATGGCTCAGAGCCTGGAGCCTGTTTCCGATTCTGTGTCTCCCTCTCTCTCTGCCCCTCCCCCGTTCATGCTCTGTCTCTCTCTGTCCCAAAAATAAATAAACGTTGGAAAAAAAAAAAATTAAAAAAAAAAACAAAAAAAAACCTGGCTTCTCAGTCCAGGAAGGGATCAAAATAATTTATTTTCTCCATAAAATATGTACAAATTGTTGCAATTTTCCTCTTCTCACTGAGAGAGCAACAAGAAAAGACAGTCCCAGTACATTATGTTAAACTCCCAATCACTTATGCTGCCAGACTGGATTAATATTTTTCAAGGAGCTTTCTTAACTTTATGACATAGGATAATAGTTCTAAAAACACATCACTTGTAAGATATAAATTGGAATAGTAGTTAAAATCAGTTAATCCAATGTTATTTTTTAGTTTATTTCAATATTGTTTTATTTATTTAGATATTTAGATATTAGGAGATTTACATGGGACGCTAAATAATTTGGCTTTATCTTTGTGGCTGATTGCTCTGGCCATAAAACATTTTGGCCGATCATGCCATTTGGGCCAATTTCACGTTTTCTCTGGATTCATGCTATTCTTTGTAACTGCCCACACAATGCATAGTCCTAGGCCTCCCGTTCACCACACCCTTGTGTCTTTTCAGTCAATTGGGAAGCTCATACACCTGGTCTGTTCCCACATTTGTTTTCATGCTATGGAGAGATGGATCCATTAATGGCAAATCAATGCTATGAAAATTATAGACTGTTATAAAAGTTTCTTTGCAAATAGCTGTTTAACACCACAAAGAAGTTAGGTTAAAATTGTTTCAAAGTCTAAAATTAGTTACATTTTAAGCTAACTGCATATGCTTTTATTGTCTCTGATCTAAAATATAATCCCAGGAGGTTGTGAAAAGCATGCAAATTACAGAAAGCTAATTTGCTCCAACAGCGCTGCCTCCTATGCAGTTGGGAGGTCTATTAGAAATAGTGTATTCTCTGTTATTTGCATATTAATAGCACCTGCTGAAATACTTTGGGATTTACTTCCACTGCCGGCAGAGGGACAGAACTAAAATATATAAAATTCCTTTCATATCACTATGTTAGGCTATAAAACATGCAGGATGGGCTACGAATTCTGAATTAATGGCAGAAACTAGTTGTTCATATTGCATATGGGATGTGGATTTATTTTTCTCTATGATAAATTATCACTTGTTTAAGAGATTGCAAACAAGATGACTCCAAGCTTCATGACAAAAGTATCTCCTCCTTCTCAAAGAAAACAAAACAAGCTTTTCAAATTGCACTGAGTAAGAGTATATAGTTCTTTATGCTTCTCTGAGAAACTATAAAGTTTAACAAAGGAAAACCAGGCATACTGAGAAAAAAAGTAAAATATGCAAATATTCAGATTCTCCAGATAACATAAACCACAGAATTTTGATTATTTGTGAGCAATTAAAAATATACGTATATAGCCATTAGCAACCTGAAGAATTTTTCCAAAATGAACTTTTCCTTCTGATCATGAATTTTTTGGCTTCTCTTTCTCCAACTCAGAATAAAGAGAGGACTTACACATACCTCGAGTTTACAGAGGTTTGAAAGAAAGGAGAGCTGCTTCTTTCCTCCAGAGAAAACGAGAAACTGCTTTTGGTCTCTAAGTCTCATTCTTAGAACACAGAGCTCTGCCCTCAAAAAGTTCTGTTCTATAGAGATGAGAGGCTCCAGAAGTAATGTAAGCACACACCTCCTCCTGCTTCCCTACCTCTCTGTCTTTCCCCTGAGATAACATCCAAGTACAGTACCCTTCACATCCTATCCACTTGTTGCAACTCTATCTATAACTTAACCCTCTTCTCAAAATGTGGCCGGGTAGGAATTATTGGATGATTTTGGCAACAGTGAAATACTGGGAAGGTGTTTACAGAAGTGCATGACTGAGGAGAGGGTGTGGAGATTTTCGAAGAGTGACGTTAGACCTTGCATATTGGATTAGTTCCCTTATTTTGATTCATATAATAATTAGAATCAATGAATGCATATTATGTGCCAGCACTGTTCTAAGTTAAAAATAGTAACTCACTTAAGTTTTACTACAATTCTAAGAAGCAGGTGTTGTTAGTATCATTTCCCCCTATTTACAATAAGGAAACACAGTGACAGAGGGATTGAGGTCACAGAAGGTCTTCAGTAAGTAAGTAATGCCACAGGGATTCAAACCTAGGCTTACTAAATTCAGTCATGCTCTTCTCCCTGGGACAGTTTTATCTTAATGGTGACATCTTCTCATTAACATTGTTGTTGTCGTTATATACAAACATTCTGGAGATAGCATTTTCTGTACTGTCATAGAGGGTCAGTATTTAGAAACTATAAGGATTATTTCTGTGATTTCCTTCAGGCAATATGAATGTGCAAAGAGTATAATTCTTCTCCATATATCTTCAGAACTCAACTTTGTGACTGGTTAGTTGCAATGCACTTATATTCACTTTAAGTCATTCCATTCTGATTAGCCCCAGCCCTAGGGTAGGGAAAGAAGAGACTCAATGCACTTAATGTGATGGTCTGACACTCCACTTGTTTGAGTGGAATTATCTCTCAGGAAAAAAAATAATCCTAACCTAACTAGCCAACAGACAAAGGCCCGTGATCTACCCAAATCTGTGTTTTAAATTGATGTCATAGAATTTTTCTGTCACTCAGAAACTGACCAGCCCTCGGTGTCAAAATTTTGTTTTTAACAGTATTGGTGCTCTGGTTTCCTGGCTCAAAGCAGACAGAAGCAACGTGTTAGCTGAGCCATGGCAGGAGAAACGCTGAATTAGTTGGGATAAATACTAGCAGCTGTAATGAACTCTCAACACTTACCATCTCAACCAACACAAGTTTGTATTTTACTCAGATGAAGGTCAATGCGTTGCTCTTTGTTGGTGGGGAGTCTACCACGAAGTCAGTCAGGGACTCGGACTCCCTCCACTTTATGGTTCCACCATCTCCCAAAGTGCTGGTGTCCTCCGCTATATTCTCTACATTCAGCTAGTGTACACAAGGGAGCGTGGACGTAGGTCTACCGAATTCGTATCTCCAGCAGGGGATAGATGTAGCAGAGGTCTAGAAGTGGTGCTCATCATACCCACCCACAGCCCGTCCTGAAAGACACCGTTAGCGGCCAGCCCTCACTGCAAGGGAGGCTAGGAACTGTGTTCTGAATTTGTGCCCAGAAGAAAAAGAACTATGGTACACGTCATGTTCTCTGCCTATGGTACTTTTGGAGAGGTGCCCGTGATAACAAAAGACATGCCCGCCTACACTGAAGTGAGAGTCAGGCAGCCGATTCTACAAAGGACCACGTGGGAAATGTTTGAGTCTTTGAGGACCCCGTATGATCTCTGGGCCTCAGCCGAATATTCTTATTGTTGTTGTTGTTGTTGTGTAGCAACTCCTTAAAAATGTAAAAGCCATTCTTAGCTCAAGGGCCTTACAAAAACTGGCCAGTGGCCAGATATGGCCTGAAGGCTGTAGTGTTGAGCACCTAGTCTAAGGGAGACAGGTTGGTTTGTATCTCTAGTTAGCACAATGACAGGTATTTACGGTCCTCAGAAAAATAACACAGTTTCAAAGTTGAGAAAACCTTTGAGAATCATCTAAAATGTCTTACGTTACATGTAAGGAGACCAAGACCCAATAAAATAGTGTCACCTAAAGAAACCAGGCTTATCTTTTTGTGAAGATAAATGTTATCATTATAAACTGATGCTTTGGATAAACAAACAACTAAATAAATAAACTGATGCTTTGGATAAAGAGTTTATTGAAATGAAAGCTTTACAGGAAGAACAAAAAGACAATCGGCTATATTCATTGGAGAAATTATTCATAGTATTAAAACCATGCACCTTATGCTGGCCTCCCTAACTTGTGAGTAATTGGAAGTTGACTATACAATTCGTTAGCCACCTGAAGGGGATCAAGATTAAGATTTCTTTATCTTACCAGGCAAAGCAAAACTTGGGGCAGGGGAGCTAAAATTGTAAGCCAAAAAAGGAAAATCTTGGAAATATTTGGGTCTCTTCAACAGCATAGACTTTGTAAGTTTAATAAATACTGAGTAATATGTAAAGAGAAAATTCAGTAGATTTGGGTACGTACAAATAAAAACTTAGGCACATTGAAAAAACATAAACACAAATTAAAGGATGGATATTATTTGCAGTACAGACACCGAAGGATATTATCATAAATAGTTGTATAGTCAAAGAAATTAGAGAAGAAAGTAATAAAATAAATGAACAAAGTATATGAATAGATAATTCACCATGCATAAAACATATAACGAAACCAGATGTGAAAATATATCCAGTCTCCTTGGTTTTCATGCAATCAAATGTCAATATGAACAATCTCGCAGTCAAGCTGATTAGCAATAATAAAATTCCAGAGGCTTTCACCCCCATCAGGACTCCAGCAACTCATGCTTTTCTGTTAATTTTGCAAAGATTTCATACCCCTTGTCTTCAATAATAATTCCCAACTTTCATACTTCCCTTCAATCCTCCTCTGCTCCTGCCCTCACAACAGATTTCTCTCCCTCCTACTTCATGAAGGAAACTGAGGTAATCGAAGGGCTGTTCTGACCTCTTTCCTCAGTTGTTCTTCCTCTCCAAACCACAGGGGCTGAGGAAAAGACCATGCTTCTCCTTCTACTTCTCTCCCGTCCTGAGGAGTCTCTCCTGCTCTAGCAGGAGAAGACGGCCCCTATAAGAGTCATCTCTTTTCAGTGGCCAGTAGATGTGGAAGGTTATCTCTGGGATTTAATCACATTTATAGCTGGCCCAGTCATTGAGGACTTTGATAGTATACTTGGGTGGAGGAACCTCCAGGAGCTTCTATCTAGATGTAAATAGCAACCTCATCTGAAGTAGGCTTTTGTCTTCTGTTTCTCTTGAGCTGTAGATATAGATACAGATGTAGTTGTAGTCGACTTGGCTTTAAATATGGATAGAGATGGATATACATGATATAGACATACAGATATAGACAAAGACAGACCTAGATAGATCTATCTGATAAAGGGACAGTATTCATGGTGGCAATGCTTGACTAACCTATGGATTGTTCAAGCCTTAAGTCTGGCCGGAATCTCAGAGTTCATCCACTGCAGTGTTTCTCAAATTCAGTGAGCATAAAAATCATCTGGGGAACTGGTTAAAGTTGCAGATTCTTGGAACATATCCTAGGGCTAATAAATCAGAATTTCTGGGGATGAATCCGCAGAAGCACGTTTTAGAACAAGCTCCCTGTGTGCTGCTTAGACAGGTGATTCTGACTTCTCTTTGAGGAACTCTGATCCACAACATTTATATATGAGATTGATGTCCAGAGACCTGCTGAGTTTTGTCCGGGATAACTCAGTTTACAAGGTCTGTAACAAGACCAAGCCTAAGAGTACTAACTAGTGATGTTCTCACTGTACAGCCACGCTTTTTGGAATTATGATTTCATCTCTCAACTCTGGCTTTTAGACTCTCAACCTGTTGTTTTCTGTATCCTGTGTGCAGCACTGTCTCTCAGAGCATTAGGCTTTCGTAACTCGGGGATGAGGAGGTAACCTTTCAGGGCTCTGAGGGCCTCCTGTTTCTGAGGGCAGCCAAAGAATATCTGAACTGGACAAGCCTTACCTGCACACTAAGGAGCACTCAGCAAGAGGATCCGAATGAGTATCCAGGGACTACTTCTCCCAGAGGATCATTGTGCCTGAAGAATCAGGCTTTTCCAAGCTGGCACATTTCTATCAGACAGCCATAAGAAGCTGGTAATTTTTATTTATTGTCTGCAGTTCATGGCAGCCAGTATTTTACCACCTGCACATCTAAAAAGGAAGGGGAAGAAAAGCACACCAATATTCTCAAAATGTTTATATTCAAGGAGTGTGTATTTCAGAGAGGGAGGTCGTGATGTGTGTATTTTTATTGTGTGTGAAAGAATCCTTAGTGGCGGTGCAGCTGGAAAAATAATGGAAGCACAGGGTACTGTCTTTTGTGACAAAGTTTCCTCTGGTAAGTTACAATTATAACGTAGAAAATGATACCTTAGACAGCAACTAATTTGTGAATCCTAGGAAATGCTGTTCAATGATTCCTCATCAGGACAGCAGAACCTGATCTGTAAAAATTTGGGCCTCAGCGGGAGGCTGTTTGCAAAGAGTGATTTGCATTTCAATTGTAAGTCCAGCACAACCTTTAAATCTTGGCTGCTGCACTATCACAATGGAAGTTTCTCTTATTCTGTCATAGAGTACTTAAAAAAGAAAAAGGAATATTACCATGCATCAATTCCACAACCACGGACAATAAAATATAGGTGATTATAAGGGAAAAAAATATGGTGCTGATGGTTAGATTTTCTCCCAATATGCAATTATATCAAATTTTTACAATGGTAGAGGAAATACTATGCCTTGTATAGGAGCTGTCCCTACACCATTCCTCAATCCAAAATCACCACATCCCTTTCTTCTTTTTCCTACAAAATTCCAAACAGTTAGCCAATATAGCTTCTCTGTTATTTGATTTTTACTTGGTGAAGAAAATAAGTGAATAATACAAACCAAAAACAACAAAAACAAAAGCACTATGTACTAGGATTCGTTTTCTCTAAGGCAAGTCATTGCTGGACTACGGAGGGTCCCCCACCTCTTGCTGCCCCTTGTCACTCAGTTCAGTAGTCTCCCTATAAGATTCTTAATCTTTCCTTTCCTCTAAATTGTTTGGATTGTCCCTTTTCTAAATCCTGGCTGATTTATCTCCTGGGTATATACGACTCATTATAACAGGAAGGAATGGTTCCACCCTGGGTTCTGCATCCCATCGTATCCAAGGATGCGACTCCTATCTGAAACAGGTCACCGGGCAGAGGGCCTGGTGGGGCATGGTGAAAGTGATCCCTCTGTGGCATATTTATTATATTACATGTTGGCTTTAACTTTAAACTTTGTACATTTCTCTGGCATTGTCAAGAATTTAAATTATCTGTAAATCTATGAATTCATCTCTCAGCACTCCCCCCTAGGCTGCCAATGACTGACAGATCACCATATTTGATGGGGGTTCTCGGTGCTCACCTGATTTACCTAAACTTGCAGGCTCTACTCTGGTCACTCACCCTTTCTGGAGATTTTTTTGCATCTTTAGAATTCTACATTCTGTGGCTTCTCTTAGACTCTTGAACCCCTTACTCCTTTGTGTACTTCTCCTGCTGTGCTCATTTCTAAATGCTGGCATGTGGCTTCGTGCCCGTTGTCTCCTGTATCTATACTATCTGGATGCTCTTAGCCAGTCCCCTAGCTTTAACCTACCATCTCTACTCTGATGGGTCCCAGGCAGAGATCTTCAGTCCAAACTCTCCAAATATCTGATAGGATCCTTCACACATTTGGTTTTTATCTTCTTTCCCCCCGTCACAGTAATCGGGACCACCATTTACCTAGTATCCCAGCATCAGGGTGATGTGGAGCTGGGGGATTGTCCTAAAGTCTCTCCTCGATTTCCTCTCTCCGTCATATCCCATATCCAATTCAACAGTAGGTCCTGTTCTGCTGGAATGCTATCCCTGTCTTTAAAGTCATCTACCTTCTCTCCCTTTCTTGTTGTGCATCTAGCTGTTCCTCAAATATGCCAAATCCATTGCTGCCTCAGGACCTTTGCACTCACCCAGCACTTTTTTCCTAGAATGCCTTTCCTCTGAACGGCCGTGTTATTTTCAGAATCTCTGTCTAAATGTGTCCTTCTAAGAGAGAATTTCCAAGAAACACCGTATCTAAACTAGTAGCAATCACTCCCCTTGACTGTCCCCTGACTCTCTTGCCCTGGTTTATTCTTCTTTGTTGCATGCATCATCACCAGAGGTTACATTATAGATTTATTTACTTGTTTATTGTCTGTTCATAGGCTAGGTTGTAATTCAGGCAAGAACTGGTTCGTATTGCTTTTTGCTGACGCTCTAGTACCTAGTATAACTCCTGACACATAATAGAGGTTCAATGAATACTTATTCAGTATTAAATGAACTTGAACATGATTGTAGTTTCTCTCCGACATATATCTTTGAAATATCCGGACTTATTTTCCAACTGATCATTAGCATTTTGCATTGTATCTTAATTTAAGAAGTTTGTTTGTTTACATTTGCCTTAAACCTTCATAGCAATTAATAGAGGCTATTTAGATTTAAGTCCCAATGTTACTTACTGCTTTTATCCTACATCATGAGTCCTCTATTCTTAAATTATTTATTCCGGCCATTTTATTTTTCTTTTCAGTTGGGGTGGTTTATTCAGTATTTGTTTTTGCAGAATGTCACAGTCCTCTTTTTAAAAATAAAATGCAATTCTCTTATTATGGATAATACATAATACGTAACAGCTGAAAAAAGCGCAAGCCGAACTCTGAGTTGTAACCTGTGCAAACGCTGCCCCTCCTAGGCACCAAAGAGTTGTAAGTGTGCGTATTCGGTGCCCTGTCATTCCAACCCACCCCAGTCCTGGCTACATTTTCCAGCTTTTCTGTTGCCTCCCTGTTGTCTAGCTCTCTGCCTTTCCTCACACTTCTCACGTTCTCTTGCTAAATAACCGATGCTGCAGAAACTATGAAACCAAGTGTATTAAACTTGTGTCCAGAGTAAAAGTTAATAATCTATGATTGAGGGCCTGTGCTGTAATTTGAGTGAAGGAACTTTAGCTTACTTGCCGTCTCTTGGTTGTGTTCTGAATCTCTGAGCAATGGTGCTTCAGCGGGACATTTCTGAGGCTGTATTTGCTGGTACGGATGGATCCCCTATAATGAATACACTTAAACGTCATGAGCCAAAACTTGTCTTCCTGGGACCCTGAGAGAAAGCTGCCCATCTGCCCTGGCTCCCAGATTGTGGGTCTCAGTGGATCTTTTCCCACCACTCAAAGACAGCAGTTTTCTTAGAGGAAAACTGGCTTTTTTTTTTTTTTTTTTTTTTTTTTTTTTTTTTTACTGTGGTAATCTGTGGCACATGTTAGGGAAAGACTCCAATCAACATCTTCTTTCTAAAAAATGGGCTTTGAAATCCCTTTCCATATCGCACAAAAGAAAACTGCCACCTGCAATGGGACCACAGTGTTCGACCACAGCCTGGCAGAGAGGCCACCCCACATCTGTGTGGTTGCCGTGCCCTGATTCTCGGGTGCTGCACGGTCTCCCCCTGGAGCCTCCACTCGGAGAGCCCTTGGGGCACCGATTTTGTCCCTCCTCTGATAAATTCTACATATTATACTGTGCTGTGTACATGCTCAGAGCTAGATAAATGAAGAGTAATAATAACTGTTATTTTTACACCAAGTGTTATCAAATCAGAAATCTGACACCTAGTAATTTAATATATATGTTTTTCCACATACCTTTATTGCTGTCTGGCTAGATAGAAAATATGAGGAGATTGGAAACCAACTGTAAATATTTCTACAGCTCTAATGGCAAATGCCTTTTCTTTTCTTTATTACCTTGCTCCACTTGCTTGAGCCTCTGTTTTTCAGCACTGTATTCCATCTCTTTCTCTTCTGTCAGTGTTCCCTCATTTGAGAAGCCTTTCCTGATCGGCAGCCCATTTCTGTCTGCTTTCATCAGTCCACAGTCCTTCAGTGGTTACCCTGCTCTGCAGATTATTCATGCAGCCTCTTTCATGTTACCTATTGTTGAACTGGCCCAGGAGGATAGAGCCCAACTGACCTGGGTTTGAATCAGCCCTCTTAAAATCAAGTTGACTTCAGGCAAATTGCTTAACCTTTCTCAGCCTGGTGTCTTAACTAGTAAAATAGAAATAACAATAAACCCCACTTCATTGTAAGCATACTGGGAAGTTGAAGTTTTATTGTGAAAATATTCTTAATCTTTTGTAAATGTTTATTTTTGAGAGAGAGAGAGAGAGAGAGAGAGAGAGAGAGAGAGAGAGAGAGAATGGTTAGCAGGGAGAGGGGCAGAGAGAGAGGAGAGAGAGAATCCCAAGCAGGCTCTGTGCTGACAGGGGGTTCAGTCTCACGAAACGTGAGATCATGACCTGAGCCGCCCAGGAACTCCTAAAATATTCTTATTCTTAATTAAAAATATTTTCCCTTCATTTGCCTTTGCTTTTATAATGGTAATAAAGCTATTTGGGGTGCAGATATTGTCCTTTAATAATGAGGTTATGAAGTTCCCAAAGCCTGACTATATCATGGTTTTCAAACTGCACAACAAATAGGTAATAGGGATTTCCTAGTGTAAAACACTGTGGCAGGCCCAGTGGTAGTGGGGAAGTGGGGACTGGAAATAAAAGGCAAGAAAAGAAGATAAAACACACTCATTTTACCCCAAAGCTTCCCATGAACTTGTGGTAATGGTCAATGTAAAAAGTCAAGCGATAGCATTTTAAATGATTATTAAAAATAAGAGATGCAGTGGCCAAAAAAAAAAAAAAAAAGTTGAAAAGAAAAGAGTTGCCTTCTACCAAGTCACTCAGAACGTATTGTCAGAGGGCAGAAGACAGTGAGGACCCCTTGTGTAGAGGGGGTGAAGGCCAGTTTTGGCACATGGAAGGCCACTGGTATGTCTAAGTCAATGAACAGGTTTATGGGTGATGGGAGGAGACAGCCATCCACGTTGAGAGGATTTATGTCAGGCATAGCACAGAATCTAGAAATACTCCAAAGTGAATATAAGAAAATGTAAGTTGAGGCAAGAGTCCATTGTGGTTTCAGCAACCAGTTCTCATATTTTAGACTGTATCATCCTCTCTCTGTAATCACTGCTTTTAAAATTCTCAACTCATGCACTCTAGCATTTCTTTCCTTCACCTGTCACCAGATTCAAAGTTGTGGCCTTGTACGGAGGGCTTAGAATCAACAGTACCCAGTAGGCACCGATCCTGCATTTGTCTGAAGAGCCAAATCAGATTGAGTCTGCAGCAACCCAGTGGATTGTTTGGCGGTTGATTTGACTGAGTTAAAAACTGTCAATTATTTTGTATATATGAATAGTCTTCCAAAAATGTATGAAGTGCTTCACAAAAGTATAGTTCCAGGCCCACAGTTCAGGAGCTACAAACAAAGGAATGCATCAAATTCTGGGCTCTTTTTGCCAGATCTTTGATCAAGGGTGAGTTTTTGATTCTTGCAGCCATACAAACTGCTTTGTAGCTACCTTTTTTTTGAAGACACGCAGTCAGGGCCCTGTGCTTTGGCTAGTTGGGATAATAAATAAAATGCACAGAGAGATATGTTTATTTGGACATGTAATTTTGTTTCTATATAACTGTATTTTTCTTCTAACGACACAAATGCTGATCCCCAGTCATCAGCCCTAGGCACCAGTAAAATCAGATTAAAAGCATTAGTAATGTAGTTAATTCCATTTATAATATGCCTACACCGGAGACAAGAACATTAAAATAAGGAAAATCTATAAACTGGAATGAAAGAATTTTTTTTGGAGCTCCTTATAAGGAACCGTTGAAAGAAAGGCATAAGGTTTTACATAAACACTCTCAAGGAGACTTTTTAGCCATGTTTTGCAAAGTAATATTTGCAATCCCAATTAAAGTTTGCCCTGGTCACTTGAATCTTCATACTTTGTACTTCAGGTTGATTCAGATGGCTTTGTATTAAGAGATGAGTGTCCTTTAGCGATGCTCTGCAAGTTGTAATATTGCCTTCTGTAACCTTGCCTAATAATCACTATCAGCTAATCAATTTTTCCTTTTTATTCAAATTCTATTATCCACTCCCTTTTGACCTCTAGTTCTTGGGACAACCCATGCATTATTTTTTTTTCTGAAATCCTCAGCATATTACATGCAGCATAACAGGATAAAAGCCCTAGCATTAAACCCAATCAATAGCTCCCACAGGTAGACATCTATTTCATCCCCTTCTTTAATGTGCTGTCCTTTGTACATGAAGATGTCACTATCGACCCACAGTCCGTCTGGTGTTAGGTGGGTTCTGGACTCTGTGCAGTATCAGTGGTGTCTTTGGGCCGACTCATTGTTATTCCTTACTAAAGTCACCTCTTCAGATGCACTGTCCCATTTGACAGGCAGATAAGCTGGGGCCGTAGAATGACATAAAACTACCTAGCTTGGAATCACAACTAATAATCATTTCACTTTCCCGGTCATAGCCATAACGCTATTAAAGTAAAGTATGCATTTTGACTTTATCTTATTTTCTTGTCTTGTGCTTTGAGGTAATTAGCTAATATCAACAACGAAAGCTCTTAAGAGAAGAGACCACTACTTCATTTATCATTAGTTTAATTTTTAAAATAAAATGAGGAAAGTAAACATGGATGCATAAAACATGTTTGTTATTAAAAATTTCAACCATATAGAAGGTATAAAGTGAAATATCCTTGTCCCTCTGTCCAACACTCCATTCCAGAGGTTTCTGAAAGCACATACAAATGCAGACAATTGTATGTAGGTGTATATGTAAATTACATACATCCAAATATATTTTATTATAAAAATTAATACAATGAATAATGTTTAATGATTTTATTATTTAATACTGCCTAAAGATTTTTTTACTTTAGATTACATATAGCTACCTTTAATTTAACAGTTGCATAATGTTTCATTATATGGATTAATTACAGTTTATTCAACCATACTCTTATTTATGGGGATTTAAATCGTTTCTGATTTTTTACTATTACAAATAAAGCTACCATAAAATATTATTTATTAGTTACCTACTTCTGCATAACAAATTATAGTAAAACTTAGTAGCCTTGACCAATGACGAACTTTTATTACCTCATAGTTTCTGTTGGTCAGAAATCTAGGAGCATTTGCTAGCTGGTTCTGGCTTGGCATCCTGCATTAGAGTGTAGTTAACATGTTGTTGGTCATCCGAGGTCTGGACAGGGACTGAGGATTTAAGGTGGCTCATGATCATGGTGGGCAGGTTGGTACTGGTTGTTATTACGAGACTTCAGTTCCCTCCAACATTGGCTTTTCCGCAGACTACTTGAGTGTCCTCATAGCATGGCAGCTAGCTTCCCAAAGATGAGCAATCTAAGAGAGCAAGAGCCAAACAGAAGCTATCCCCTCTGTGACCTAGCCTGGAAAGTTGCCTATCAACACTACCACCACATTTTTTATGACTTTATTGAGGTACAACTGATATACCAAAAAACCTGCATATATTTAGTGTATATAATTTGATGTATTTGGACGTATGTATACACTCTTGATGCCATCACCACAGTCAAGGTAATTAAAGTATCCATCATGTCTAAAAGTTTCCTTGTGTCCTCCTCCACTTTTTCATGGTAAGAATGTTTCACATGAAATCTTTCCTCTTAATAAAAGTTCAAGGACTCGATACTGTATTGTTAGCTATAGGTGCTATGTTGTACACTCAGTTTCTAGAACTTGCTCATCTTGCGTATCTGAAACTCTATACCCATTGAATACCTCCTCATTTTCCCTTGTCCCTGGCCCATGGTAACCTCCATTCTGTTCTCTGCTTCCATGAGTATGCTATTTTGGATACCTTATATAAGTAAAATCATACAATATTTTTCCGTCTCATACTGGTTTTCTTCACTTAGCATGTCTTCCAGAGTCATCCATTTGTTGCAACTAGTAGGATTTCCTTTGTTTTTAAGGCTGAATAATATTCTGTTGTGGGTTTATTCCTAGGTTATCTTATGGCTTTTGGTGCAATTGTAAATGGGATCAATTCCTTGACTTCTCTTTCTCCTACTTCCTTATTTGTGTATAGAAATGCAACAGATTTCTGTACATTGATTTTGTAGCCTGTGACTTTACTGAATTCATGTATCAGTTCTAGCAATTTTTCTGTGAAGTCATTCAGGTTTTAAAGTATCATGTCCTCTGCAAGTAGTGAAAGTTTGACTTCTTCCTCGCCAATCTGGATGCCTTTCATTTCTTTTTGTTGTCTGATGGCTGAGGCTAGGACTTCCAGTACTGTGTTGAATAACAGTGGTGAGAGTGGACATTCCTGTCTTATTCCAGACTATGGAAGAAAAGCTCTCAGTTTTTCCCCATTGAAGATGATATTAACTGTGGGTTTTTCAAATATGGCCTTTGTGATGTTGAGGTATGTTCCCACTATCCCTACATTGTTAAGGGTTTTTATTCAAGAATGGGTGCTGTAGGGGCGCCTGGGTGGTGCAGTCGGTTAAGCGTCTGACTTCAGCCAGGTCACGATCTCGCGGTCCGTGAGTTCGAGCCCCGCGTCGGGCTCTGGGCTGATGGCTCAGAGCCTAGAGCCTGTTTCCGATTCTGTGTCTCCCTCTCTCTCTGCCCCTTGCCCGTTCATGCTCTGTCTCTCTCTGTCCCAAAAATAAAAAAACGTTGGAAAAAAAAAATTAAAAAAAAAAAAAGAATGGGTGCTGTATTTTATCAAATGCTTCTTTTGCCTCTATTGACATCATCATATGGTTCTTATCCTTTCTTTTGTTAATGTGGAGTATCACATTGATTGATTTGTGAATATAGAACCACCCTTGCAACCCAGGAATAATCCCACTTGATTGTAGTGAATTATTCTTTTAATACACTGTTGGATTTGATTTGCTAGTATCTTGTTGAGAATTTTTGCTTCCATGTACATCAGAAATATTGGCCTATAGTTCTCTTTACTAGTCTTTGTCTGGTTTTAGAATCAGGGTAATTCTGGCCTTATAGAATGAGTTTGGAAGTTTTCCTTCCATTTTTATTTTTTGGGATAATTTGGGAAGAATAGGTATTAACTCTTCTTTGAATATTTGGTAGAATTGTCCTGTGAAGAAATCTGGCCCTGGACTTTTTGTTTGTTGGGAGATTTTTGATTACTGACTCAAATTTTTTGCTGGTTATCAGTTTATTCAAGTTTTCTATGTCTTCCTCTTTCAGTTTTGGTAGTGTATATGTTTCTAGGAACTTATTCATTTCTTCAAGATTGCCCAATTAGTTGGCATATAATTTTTCATAATTGTATTTCTGTGGTGTTAGTTGTGACTTCTCCTCTCTAATTACTGATTTTATTTATTTGGGTCCTTTCTCTTTGCTTTTTGGTAAGTCTGGCTGGGGGGCTATCAATTTTGTTAGTTTTTTCAAAGAACTAGCTCCTGCTCCACTGGTTTCTTTTTGTTTCATATCATTTATTTCTGCTCTAATTTTTATTTCCCTTCTTCTGCTGGCTTCTGGCTTCATTTATTGTTCTTTCTCTAGCTTCTTTCGGTGTAAGGTTAGGCTGTGTATTTGAGATTTTTCTTGCTTCTTGAGGTAGGATTGTATTGCTATATACTTTCCTCTTATGACCACGTTTGCTGCATCCCAAAGGTTTTAGACCTTCATATTTTCATTTTCATTGTGTCCGAGTATTTTTTTAAATCTCTTCTTTAATTTCTTGGTTTCCCCATTCATTCCTTAGCAGGATGTTCGTTAGCCTCCATGTATTTGTGCTCTTTCCAATTTTTTTCTTGTGATTGACTTAAGTTTCATAGTGTTGTGATCAGAAAATATGTATGGTATGATCTCAGTCTTTTTGTACTTGTTGAGGCTTGATTTATGACCTATTATATGATCTACTCTGGAGAATGTCCCATGTGCCCTTGAAAAGAATGTGTATTCTTCTGCTTTGGGATAAAATATTCTGAATATATCTGTTAAGTTCATCTGGTCCAGGATGTCATTACCAAAGAGGTGAAAGATCTGTAGTCTGAAAACTATAAAACACTTATGAAAGAAATTGAAGATGACACAAAGAAATGGAAAAAAACATTCCATGCTTATGGATTGGAAGAACAAATATTCAAATGTTTATACTACTCAAAGCAATCTACAGATATAATCCAATCGCTATCAAAATACCACCAGCAGTTTTCACAGAGCTAGACCAAATAATTCTAAACTTTGTATGGAACCACAAAAGATCCTAAATAGCCAAAATAATATTTGAAAAAGAAAAGCAAAGCTGGAGGCATTACAATTCCACATGTCAAGTTATATTACAAAGTTGTAGTGATCAAGACAGTATGGTACTGCCGTAAAAACAAGACACATAGATCAATGAAACAGGATGGACAACCCAGAAGTGGACCCACAACTATATGGTCAACTAATATTCAACAAAGCAGGAAAGAATATCTAATGAAAAATGGTTCTCTTCAACAAATGGTGTTGGGAAAACTGGACAAAACATGCAAAAGAGAGAAACTGGATCTCTTACTTACCCCATACACAAGAATAAATTCAAAATGGGTGAAAGACCTAAATGTGATACAGGAAACCATTAAAATCCTAGATAATATAGGCAGTAATCTCTTTGACATTGGCCATAACAACTTCTTACTAGATTTGTTCCTGGAGGCAAGGGAAACAAAAGCAAAAATAAACTATTGGTATTTCATCAAAGTAAAAAGCTTCTGCACAGGAAAGGAAACAGCCAACACAACTAAAAGGTAACCTTCAGAATGGGAGAAGATATTTGCAAGTGACATATCCAATAAAGGATTAGTATCCAACATATATATATAAAAAAAAAAAAAACTTATCAAACCCAACAGCCCCCCCCCCCCCCCCCCGCCAAATAACTCAGTTTAAAAATGAGCAGAACACATGAACAGACATTTTTCCAAAGGACAGATACATGAAAAGATCTTAACATCACTCATGATCAGGGAAATATGAATCAAAACTGCAATGAGATATCACCTCACACCTTTCAGAATGGCTAAAATAAACAACACAGGAAAGTAGATATTGGAAAGGATGCAGACAAAGGGGAACTCTTTCATCTATTATGAATTGCTTTTTTTGGAATGGTGTAAAATAGGGGTACAATGCCACTTTTTCTACATGTGGATATCCAGTTTTCCCAACACCTTTTGTTGAAAAGACTGTTTTTTCTCCATTGTGTATTTTTGGCACCCCTGTTGAATATCAGTTAACGATATATGCATGGCTTGTTTCTGGCTTCTTTATCCTGTTCCACTGGTGTGTATGTCTGTCTTTATGCTAGTACCGTATATATTTTCTTTAATTATTATAGATTTGTAGTGTATTTTGAAATCAGAAAGGGTGATGCCTCCAGATTTGTTCTTATGCAATGTCAGTTTGGCTACTCTGGACCTTGTGGATCCCAATGATATATAGAAGTATCTTTTTTTCTGTATTTATTAAAATATGATTGGGATTTTGATGGGGATTGCACTGAATCTGTAGATTGCTTTGTGTAGTATGAAAAATTTAACAACAGTGTCTTCCAATTTATGATTGTGAAATGTCTTTCCACTTATTTGTGTCTTCTTTAATTTCTTTCATCAATGTTTTTCTAGTTTTCAGTGTACAAGTTTTTTACCTCCTTGGTTAAGTTTATTTCTAAGCATTTTATCCTTTTGTTGTTAGTGTATAGAAATGCAACTGATTGTTGTTAAGTTGATTTTGTATCCTGCACCTTTACTGAATTCATGTATTATTCTTATTTTTTAGTGGAATCTATGGTTTTCTATATACTCGATCATGTCATCTGCAAACAGATCATTTTACTTCTTCCTTTTTTTATTTTCTATTTCTTTTTCTTACCTGCTCACTCTGGCTAGCATTCTAGTACTATGATGAATATAGGTGGTGAGACTAGGCATCTTCATCCTGTTCTTTATCTTAGAGGAAAAGCTTTCAGCTTTCCACCATTAAGTATGAAGTTAACCTTGGGTTTATCATGGCTTGGGGAAAGGGGTGATGGGGATAAAGTGAAAGAGCTCTTATTATTCATCTTAATGCAGCTATTTTCAGTTTTGTGCTCTTCTGGAGTGTTTCAGCTTTCTAACTAGATTCGTAAAGATATTATGTCCATATGTGGTTGGGGGACAAGTGCTGAGAATCACTATTCTGCAATATTCCTAACATTATTCCTTCTACTACTACATATTTTTGGTTAGAAGCAAGTCACAAAGTCTGGCCAACATTCAAGGGAAGGGGAATTAGGCATCACTCCTTTTTTTTAAGCTTATTTATTTATTTTGAGAGAGAAAAGGGGAGGAGGGGCAGAGAGAAAGGGAGAGAGAATTCCAAGCAGGCTCTACACTGTCAGTGCAGAGGCTGATGCACGGCTCGAACTCACAAACCATGAGATCATGACCTGAGTTGAAATCGAGAGTTGAGAGTTCAGCCAACTGAGACACCCATGTGGCCCTAGACTTGACTTTATAAAGGAAGAACTATCAAAGAATTTACAGAAATACTTTAAAACCACCACAAAAATAATCAACAAGTAAGGAAACAAATAAATGAATGACATGTAGATATATTTCTAGAATGTATTGCTAGAAGTGAGTTGCTCAATAAATTCATATGCATATTTGAAAAGTAGAAAGACATTGCCATATCGTTCTCCAAAAGCATTGTTAGCACTCGTATATCCTCAAAGAGTTTAAATATTGCTTATTTTCCCATAAGCTCATAAACACTTGACATTAGCAAGTTTGTTTTATATAGATATTTTTCTATGTGATAGAGAAAAAATAATATATATTTTTAAAATTTGTATTTTACCTGGTTACTAGTGAGGTTAGTAACTTATGTTTATTGACCATATACATTCTTTGGTGAATTTTCTTAATATCATTTGCTGTTTTGCATCTAGTTACTTGCCCTTCAATACATGTTTAAGAGGTCTTGATCTACAACAGATAGTAATCTTTGGTTTATCATGAATGTTAGAATATTTCTTCTGGATGTGTTCTTTTCCCCTTTAAATTCCTTTTACAATGTTGTTTTGTGCTATATAGAAGTTTGACATAGTTTAAATCTGTGATTTTTTTCTCACATAGCCCTTATTTAATAACAAAATTATTTTTAAAAATGTTCAAAGATTTCTTTCTCCTACTTCTTATAACATGGGTGTTATGTGAATTTTTTTGTATATGTATAAAATAAGAAACTAACTTTATTTTGTTTCAGGTTTTCTTTAATGGTGTTTTTACAACCATTTAGAACCATAGAACACTTCATTTAAAAAAAAAAAGACGTAAAGTAAACCCTTACCCCCCATAAAGCTTCAGCTCTTTGGGTTAGAGTCTCTCTCTCCATTTTCCTATCTCACCCTTGATAGCTTCTAAGAGGAGGGGAGGAGGATGAAGAGGGAGTTGTATTTAACATATTTGGAAACAAATGAAACTAGTTGAAAGCAGTTGTTCATCCAGAGACTGGGAACCATTTAAAAGTGGAATAAATAGTATTTTGTTAGTTCATGCACTTACATTGATATGTTGGTATGACTTAACATACATGAAGAAATTTATGCACTTTCATGTTTTGATTTAATGTTAAAAATTTTAAATCTGGCCAGAATAAAGTAACTACTTGTATTTTGAAAATAAGGGAATATAGATTACAAGTCAATGAAATTCACTTTTTTTTTTCTAATAATAAACCCTATGGCTTCAGGAACCAGGCAATGCATTCTATCTCTTAAAAGACAATTCTTACATTCTAGATATTCACCCACTCAGTGTATGAATGAGTCATGAGCTGAGACAACAGGCATGTAGATTCAGATGCCATGGTACTTGCACTGTGCACATATCATTTATATCCCCAAATATATACGCTGCAGGCACATATGGGCACACACTGAGTAAATCACAAAGCTTTCCATCCTATGAGTCTTTGCCTTTAGCCTGTGATGGATCTCATTATTAATTAAAGAATCATTTAGCTTGCATAATTGTCTTCTGCCATACATAATTTCAACCTTTCAATGTCTCTTCAAGTTGGCTTTTTAGACTAAATGCACTCCTTTGTCTTGGTGACATCGTCAACACAGTCTGTGGATGGACAGACTCAGCAGTGAGGTGAATAATATGGGACTTTGTTCCCAGTCATGGAACTTACCAAGAGGTAACTTCATTTGTAAATTTTTTTGATTCTTTAAGCTTAAGGTGCACCTAAGTTCCCATACTTGGAGTTAAGAAGCTCACGCTTTCAATTGAAAGAAATGAACCACTTGTTTTTATGTGCCCACTGTAATATATGAACATTTTTGGATTTTGAAGCAAGACTTAAGAATATCCAAAACAGGAACAACTGGACTTTTACAGCTAGGTATGTTTTGCTCACATCAAGCTTTTATCTTTATTTTTAATAAAGTTAAAAATAAATCTGGACTAGCAAATAGTGGCCTCAATGTACAATAAGTCAGACATTAAAACTCCTGGGGCAGTCAAAGCATTATACTAAACCTGTGGGGAGATAGATATATATATATATATATATATATATATATATATATTCTTATTATATATTCATTATATATATAACATAATATATGTAAACATATATTATGTATATATATAATGTATGTATATGTATACATATACATACTATATATATATACATAATATGTATATACATATACATGTAATATATATACACAATATATATATTCTTTTGGAAGAGTAATGGATGCATCATTTGAAATGGCTGTGTTTGAGGGAACATTGACATCATCTCTAAACTTGTTGGAGAATATCGGGGGATGTCATGGCAAACCAGATCAGTGGGTCCATGAAACCAGCTGACTAGAGGGAGTCAAGGGAGCGACTACATCTCTCAAAATGCAAGGCAAATTTTTGTTTGTTTGTTTGTTTGTTTGAATATCTTGAGATTTGTGAACAAATGTGTGCTAATGCACCAAGTTTTCTTTAAGAAGAGTATGTGTTCTTTTTGGGTATTTTTTGAATGTTGTTCAGTATTGAGTAGGTTCTGGCTGTAGTGTCAGAATGTTCAGGGAATTTGAACGGATAACTTTTTCTGCATCGTTTGTATAGTCAATACCATTTAATAGGAAATATTTTAGAGTTCTACAGTCAATATCTCAGAGAAAACTTGGGGAAAGTGTTCTCCATTAAAATTAATTAAAGTTAATAAGGCAATTTTATTAACTTTTATTAAGTTTTAAGTATCTAAGGCAGATACATTGTTTAAAATTCACAAGGTACAAACTAGCATTGAACATAAAGTAAGTTTTCATCTTTCTTTACTCTTCAGCCACCTTTTACTCTATCTGGGCATGCATTTTGTCAACTTCTTGACTATCATTCTGGAGAGATACATACATAAATATTCTATACCTTTGCATCCATATATTATATATTTTTTCACACAAATGTTTGCATGATATAAACACTTTTCTGCAACTTTTATCATGATGTGTTTCAGGGGCTTTCCATATGTATGCATGTGGAAACCTCTCCTTTTTCTTACTGACTATGGAATATTCTATTGTACAGATATATTGTGAGCTATTTTCAGAAATTACATTATTAGATAACCCTTCTTTTAATGGACAGTCTGGGGAAAATGACATCTGCTTCCGGAACACAAGATCATATCTAGTCTCCTATGATAGTGACAGAATAAGGATTTTTTATTCTCTGTATTTTGTCTTGTGAATAGGATTGTTATCTGTTCTCTTCACTCAACCAAATATTTTTCTGAATATATTCACATGGTTCAAATATAAACTAAGTAGAAAGAAAAGTTTATTTGTGGGACAAATGGATAGCCACATGCAAAAGAATTAATTCAGACCCCTACATCATACCATACACAAAAATTAACTTAAAGTGGATCAGACCTAATATAAGAACTAAAATTATAAAACTCTTAGAAGAAAATATGGTAGTAAATTTTTGTGATTGGGTGTTGAGAAATGATTCCTTAGATATGATACCAACTGCACAACTGATAAAAGAGAAGACTGACAAGTGGAACTTCCTCAAAATTAAAAATGTTTGCTTCAAAAGTCACCATCAAGAAAGTGAAAAGATAACCGACATACTGAGAGAAAATATTTGTAAATAATGTATCTAAGAGACTTGCATACAGTATATATAATGGACTCTTACAAGCCAATAATAAAAAGTCAATTTTAAAATAGGCAAAGGATTGGATTATACGTTTCTTCAAAGAAAATATATGAGTGACCAATAAACACATGAAAAGATCTTCAACATTCATTGAAGATCATTAGGGAAACAGCAAATGAAAACCACTATGAGATACCACTACATATCCACCAGAATGGTATTAATTGCATCCAATAACAAGTATTGATGAGGATGTGGGGAATTTGGAACCGTCATATATTGCTGATGGGAATGTGAAATGATGTAGCTTCTTTGGATAAAAGTTCAGGAGTTCCTCAAAATATTAATCATAGAGTTACAATATAACCCAGGTAATCCATCTGATGTCTTCTTGTGTATCCCTAAACTATTTTTTCATATTAAATAGCTCCCAATTCTTTAGTCCTTCTCCAAAGGACCTCAACTTTCAAAATTCCCATTGAACCTTCACCAAGCCCTGTAAATTTTCTATACACCTACCTGGGTATAGACCCAAGAAAAATGAAAATATGTCCACAAAAAACTTGCACACAAATGTTCATAGTAGCATTACTCATGATAGTTCAAAAGGGGGAACAGTCAAATGTCCATCAACTGGTAAATGGATAAATAAAAATCTGGTATACCCAATGGGATGTAATTTGACAATGTAAAGAAAGGAAGTGCTAATATACGCTACAATTTGCATGAACCTCAAAAACATCAAGCTGTGAAAGAAATTAGTCACAAAACACCACAGGCTGTATAAAACCTTTTAAAAAATGTCCAGAATAAGAAAATCCATAGAAAGTAGACTAGTCATTGCCTAAGACTGGTTGTGGGGGAAAAAGGTGGAATGGGAGAATGACTACTAATTGGTTTGGGGTTTTTTGTGTGGGAGTAATGAAAATGTTATAGAATTAGATTATGGTGATGGTTGCACGACTCTGTAAATGTTGAATTGAACACAGTGAGTGAACTTTATGGTGTGTGCATTTTGTCTCAACAAAGCTGTTAAAAAATTTTTTTAATGAAGTCTGTCTTCTTTCCACATTTGTCCATGGCTTGTATCTCTCATGTCACTGTTCTCTATAAAGCACCATGTGTAGACATATTCACAAGGAAAACCTGTAAAGAGTGGATATCTCCAATATTTTCCCTTTATTCTTATGTACTGAGTATAACATTAACACCAAAAGCTGAAAATGGTTTCATGAAAAAAGGAAAATACAGACGAATATCTCACAAATACTATTGCAAAGATCCTAAATAAAATCTCACCATAAAGACTGCAGAATAACTAAGTGGATTATATGCCAGGAAAGCAAGGTGTTTAATATTGAGAAATCTAGTAATAAATTTGTTATATTTAGAAATATTAGGAGAAAGCTCATAATTTCTTCCATAGATTCTGAAGGACATTTGATAAAATTCAGCATTCCTGGAAAAATTCACTAAAGTAGGAATTTATAACTGTTATAGTATAATAATAAAACACTTACCTATCTCTGCCCAAGTGTAATTATGACCCTTAGTGGGTAAGTACTATAAGTGTCTCTATTAAGGTGAAAAACATAAAGAATGCTCGTTTTTATCACAATTATGTAATATTAATTATGTAACATTAAACTTGGAAAAACTAGTCAATGCAATCAAATAAGAAAAATAAATTGTATAATACTGGAAAGGAAGGGTAAATATTTAAATTTGCAGATAATATTATATATAAAAAAATTCAAAAGAATCAACTGAGAATATATTCCAAACAAAGAGAATTCAGTAGATAGAATGGCACAGTATTAATATTCCGAGTGTGTATATTTCATACGTAAAAATACAACTCATTAGAAATAATAAAATTAAGTCCCTACTTATAATAAGAAAAAACAAAATAAATACATAGGAATAAACTTTAGAAGATATGTGTAAAACCCATGTGAAGCTTGTAGGAGATTTCTGTGGAAATGAAATTCAGTAAAGTTGCAGGATACAAAATCAATATATGAAAATCAGTTGCATTTCTATACACTAACAATGAACTATCAGAAAGAATTTTGAGAAAACAATCCCATTTACAATGCCACCAAAAATAATAAAATCCTTAGGAGTAAATTTAACCAAGGAGGCGAAATATCTATACTGATATCTATAAAACATTGATGAAGGAAATTGAAGATGCAAATAAATGGAAAGATATCTTGTGTTAATGGATTGGAAGAATTAATACCATTAATAGATTTGCCAAAGCTATCTATACATTCAATGCAATCCCTATCAATTTTCCAATAACATTTAAAAAAAATTTTTTTTCAACGTTTATTTATTTTTGGGACAGAGAGAGACAGAGCATGAACGGGGGAGGGGCAGAGAGAGAGGGAGACACAGAATCAGAAACAGGCTCCAGGCTCCAAGCCATCAGCCCAGAGCCCGACGTGGGTCTCGAACTCCCGGACCGTGAGATCGTGACCTGGCTGAAGTCGGACGCTTAACCGACTGCGCCACCCAGGCGCCCCTCCAATAACATTTTTAAAAAAATACAAAAAACATTCCCAAATATGTATGGAATCGCAAAAGACCTCAAACAGCCAAAACAGTCCTGAGAAAGAAGAATGAAGCTGGAGGAACATGCTTCCTGATTAAACTATCAAAATAAACTCTTGCATGTATGGTCAGCTAGTACTAGACAAGAGAGCCAGGAATACTCAATGGTGGAAAGATAGTGTCTTCAATAATGGTGCTAGGAAAACTGGATATTCACACGTGAAAGAATAAAACTAGATCTGTAACACCACTCACAAAAAGTAACTTGAAATGGATTAAAGACTTAAATGTAAGACCTGAAACCACAAAACTCCTAAACACACACACACACACACACACACACACACACACACACACACACACAGGAAAATATACTTGACATCGGTCTTGGAAATGATTTTTTAGATATTACATCCAAAGCACAATCAACAGAAGCAAAAATAAAAAAGTGGAAATACATCAAACTAAAAAAATTTCTACACAGCACAAGAAATGATCAACAAAATGAAAAGGCAACCTACAGAATGGGGGAAATGTTTGCAATATGTCAAATAAGGAATTAATATCCAAAATATGTAAGGAGTTCCTCAAGTCAATATTTTAAAACATCTGAGTTAAAAATGGGCAATATCCAAATGGCCAATAAGTCCATGAAAAGGTGCTCAGTGTCACTATCATTAGGGAAATGCAAATGAAAACTACAATGAGATGTCAACTAACACCTGTTAGAATGGCTATTATTAGAAAGACAAGAGGAGAGATAACAAGTTCTGGTAAAGATGTGGATAAAAGGGAACACTTGTGCATTGTTGGTGGTAATGTAAATTTTTACAGCCAATATGGAAAACAGTGTCGAGCTGCCTCAAAAAATTACAAATAGGACTGCCATATGATCCAGCAATTTCACTTCTGGTTATTTATCTGAAGGAAATTAAATCACTATATCGAAGAAATACCTGCACCCCCATGTTCATCACACTGTTATTTACAATAGCCAAGATGAGGAAACAACCTAAATGTCCATCAGTGGATGAATGGTAAAGAAAATGTAGCATGTATGTATAACGGAATATTATTCAGCCACTAAAAAGAGGAAATTCTGGTTTTTGTGACAACATGGATGGACCTTGAGGACATTATGCCAAGTGAAATAAGTCAGAGAGAAAGACAAATACTGTATGATCTCACTTACATGTGGGATCTAAAATACTCAAATTCATAGAAACAGAGTTTAGATTGGTTGTTGCCAGGGACAGGCAAGGGTATGAGGTAGGGTGGCAAGTATGTAGGAGGAGTGGGTGCAGATAGCCAAAGGGTAGAATCTTCCAGTTATAAGATGAATAAGTTCTGGAGATGTAAAGTTCAGCATAATGGCTATAGTTAATCATACTTTATTGCATATTTGAAAGTCGCTAACAGAGTATATCTTAAAAGTTCTCAACACATACAAAAAAATTGTAACTATGTAAGGTGAGGGATGTGTTAATGAACTTTATTGTGGCAATCGTTTCACAATATATACATATATCAAATCATCACATTTTATACCATAAATGTACACAATCATATGTCAATTTTATCTCAGTAAAGGTAGGGAAAAAATTCCTTGATTAACATGCAGTCTTGGTTGACAGTTGTTTTTTTCTGAGCACATTGAAGATATCACATTGTGTTCTGGCTTTCCTTGTCACTGTTGAGAAGTTAGCGGTCAGTGCATCAGACATGGAAGTTTCTCGTTTTTCTCTTGGCACTTGAACATGTGTATGTGTTTTGTGTTCTATACTTTCATGTGTCCAGGTACTTATTTTCATGGTTAGGATTCATTTAGTTTCATGAATCTGAGAATTGCTGTTTTTTGAAAAATAAGTCCTGGAAAATTCTCATGCTTTTGAATACTGCCTTAGTCCCCTTCTTTCTTCTTCCTTTTTGAAACTTAATTAAACATATATTAGAACTTTTTGTTCCTCTACGTTGATTCAACTTGTTAAATACTTTGAATCTCTGCTTATCTTCAGATATCTTCCAGCTCACAGATTTCTTTCTTTATATCTAATCAAATTTAAACCTACCCATTGGATTATATGTTATTTCTAGAAGTTCTGTTTGTTTCTTGTTCAAATATGCTCTCACATTTTATAATCTTTACCTTTTTTTTTTATAATTTCACTCCCTTATTTGCATCCTTAGAATTTGATTACACATTTTTATTTCATATTTGATATCTTATTTATTTATTTATTTAGGTCTTTATCTGATTATGTTGCCCACATATTTTAATGAATCTTACTCATGGTATCTTGTTTTGTTGTGCATTTTGTACATATTTCTTGAAACTTTATTTGTAGGGATTCCTGGAGGCCTATATTAAAGATGGCTTCCACTAGGAAAGAAACTGTCCAGTCTTGGCCACCATCCTGGTATTTTTACCAAATTCTTCATGCATACATGCATTGTGTACTTTGTGTGTGTGAGTGTGTGTGTGTGTGTGTGTGTGTGTGTGTGTGTGTGTGTGTGGTGTGGGTGTGTGTCTGTGTGTGTCTGTGTGTTTGACACCCCATAAACTATGAGTTTTGTTTGACATAACCATGTCATAACTGGTTGTGGTTATGAATTTTAAGAGAATATATCTCTCTTTCATCCTATGCAGAGTCTGCAGATATGCAGTTTTATTCCTTCCTTTGGCAAGGACTGTGGGCTGGTGACTGGCTGGTGACTGGGTTGTGTTTACTTGTGCTTTATATTATACTGAGTATATGGCCTTTGGAGGACTAATTGTATGCAGGAGTGTCTCATATTAGATTTCCCACTTATAGTGACCCCTAGACTTTTTTTCCCATGGCCTCAGAAATCAAGAAATCCAAGGCCAGATTTACTTGGAACAGCAAATGTTCTCAAGACAAAGACAGATTCAGGGTTACTTAACTTCCTCTGTTCCTCTGTTCTAAGTATTACTAAGTTGTTACTTACTCACTCCAAAATGAATATAGATAGAAATAATTTAGTTATTTCGGCAAAAGTCACTCACAGTAACTTGTTGCTCAAGAGATATTTGTTGAAGGTATTAATGAGTGATTTTTCAGGCCCTCCTATATACAATTAATTGACGGTTCATTCAAGCTGTCATAGAGAATGGCAGAGAACAGATTTTTTTTTCCCCATAGAATATTTGTCTCTATCAATACCTCTTCTACAAAGCAACACAGAAAAAGAATTATGAAGGAAGAAGAAATCCTCTTCTTTCCCACCTTGCCTTTGCTGAAAGAGAAGAAGGAAAGAAGGAAATAAGAGGAAGAGAAAATGGGGGTGGGGATGTATAGAATGATAAGAGAATAGCTTGGGGGTGGAACTGTGAAGTATAGTCTTCTATAGTTAGTGTTTACTCACTCACGAGTATCTTTTACATTTTTTCTCTCATATCTGGAACTATTGCCAATTATTCTACAGATATTCCTGCACATCTACAGCCATAAAGGAATGGATTCTGACTCTTAAGGGTTTCCCAACTTCACATTCTGATCTTATCCAGCATGTCACTACTCTAATGGGCCGAAAGAGAAATCCAGTGGTTTACTGAAGAGAAGATTAAATTGAAGATTGACCAGTAGAGGAAAATACTTCCTCTAAGTTCTCCAGAATCCATTTCAGTGCCCTGCCACTTGTCTTTGAACTCTTTTTTCTCTACTGCTCTTTTGCATTAGATCTTTCAAGAGAAATATATTTATCCCTTTACCCTATGGCCTGGGTGGTCTGAATCAGTGAAATTATTCCATTTCTCAGAGCCACATTAACAGAAACATGGCTGCAGATAGTCTGGTTCTTCCATAAGTCATAATGCTTTTAGAAGCACTTTATTATCTCCCAAGATGAATTATGTGACATCCTATAATGGGGCCTAAATATCAGGACCTATGATCTTTCTCAAGGTGAGCACCATCTCTTCACTCCTTCCCTCTCTTCAAGCCATCATCCCACCCTCTCCTAAGGAATGTGGAATGCTAATATACACACCACACACTCCCAAGGATCAGAACTTGACTAGTTTTTCACCCATGCATATTTCCTGCAGTGAAGGAACATCTTACAAGAGCACTCTTGGGCAGGAATGGCAAGATTTCTTGAGACAAGAAATAGTTTGTTAATGGCTGCCATTAACAAGCAGAACACAAGAGGTGAGTTGATGGAATATGGCCTCCTTGCTTAATGGGAGCTACTGACCGACACCATCCACAGGAGAAAAGAGGATTAAATGGATGTCTAGGTCATGGACCACCCCACAGAGTGAGCGGTATGAAAGAGTAGTGCACCTCCGTCATGTTTGTGCTTAGAAAACTTTCTTGCACAGGCACCCCCCTGTACATGTACTGTAGCATGGATTTTGCTAGCAGATATTACCCCGTTTTGCAAAAAGGAGTTCTCTTGGGCCATCAGTGTGGACTCTCCCCACAATGAATCACAGCACTGGACTTCCTCCTGACATCACACTTCAATCAAAAACTTTTTGCACAAAATGTCACTTTCAAAGTTGCGGTTTGGAAAAAAAGTGTCTTTATAAAAAATTCATGGCCACAATGATCTGATAATGCAGTGTTCTGATACCAGCAGATGTTTTGTCTAACATGTTCCCTGAAGCTGTACTCTGTGCCTTCATATCTTTCATTTCCAGTTGCTATCTGCTGACTGTGGGATGTCATGTACGTACCCTATAGCTATGCGCGGCAATTCGCATCTAACACCACCACGCGTAATGAGCTTCACAAGATGCTTGTCGCAATAACTCCGTACTTCCCTAACCATATGGAACACAACACTCTAAAGCCCATAGACACTTTTTTTTATTACAGTTCAGATCCTTAAAACATAATCTGTGTGATGTCTAGTGAATGTACGTGAAGAGCTGCTGAAAACAAAGTTAACACTTGTTCACATCATCTGTTACAAATGTCCAATTTGGGACAATAAATTTCCTCGGAACCTGTTCTTTTGCTGACTCGTTGCTTTATCTTTTTTTCCTCTTTCTCTCACGTCGTTTTTTTTTATGAACTATGCATATGTATTAAATGGGATTTGTTGTCCCTAGATACCAATTTGCATAAAGTACAAGCCATCATTGGTTGGAGAGAAGCAAATTACTTCTCCGGCAAGATCACACTTTTTTTTTTTTTTTTTTTTTTAATTTTAACAAACCGCAGGCAGAGGCTGTTAACAGCACTTAGCCAGATATGCAAAGTATCACTTTTCTCAAAAGCAGCTTGATCAATGAGGGGGAAGAGAAAAAAGTGAGAGGTGATATTATTCAATTAAGTCCCATATAAAGCTGACCTGAAACAGAAATGCGTACCTGTTTAGCCACCTAGCCACCTGTCCACCTGTCGGTAAGCTGAGCCTCTGCATTTCCCCTTCAGTTCAGGTCAGGTATTCAAGTCTTGAGGGGGAACATCGAGAGACTCAGTTAGCAAAGAAGTGAGACCAAGTCAGCAGCTTTTAAAAATAAGACTAATCTCTCAGTTTTATTCTCTGCTCTTCAGAAAACTCACTGTTTCTGATTTCTCTCTCTTTCCAGTTACTCTTGCCATTCTTTTCTTTGTGGCTTGATTATCAAGGAACTCTCTGTCAACAGTGCTGCTTATAACTGCTGACTCACAACGTCTTGTAAAGGGCAAGTAGGACCCGTGCCCCCCGCCTCTGCCCATCACGAAAAGCAGATTTTCTCTAACAGATGCGGGAACAAGTGTGGAACATTTTGGATGGGGCCCCAGCATCCAGGTCCACACTGGTCCCCGGTTCTCTCTTCCCACTGCTCTTGTCATGTACACCTGTGACAACTTGGCAATTGCCTGGGTGATATCGCGGAGACTTGCAGATTCCAGCTTGTCCCTCTGCTAAGCAGGGCTGTGCTAGTTTTTGCTAAATAAGGAAACAAACAGCTCTCTCAGCCAAGAATCTCAGACGACGACGTATGGGGGGTGGAAGTTGGGAACCTTAGAAACAGCTGGGAATAAATGACACTCTCCAACTTTTGACAAACTTGCCATAGAAACTTCAGGAGACTGTAGTCTGACTTAGATGCACATTTCAGTTAAGTTTAAGTTCCAGAGGCTTTGATATGTGTTACAGAATAGTTGAATTTTTAAGATCAGTTTAAATCATTCCACCCAGACTCAATGTAAGTGTTTTACAGGTAGCAGAGATATGTTATAACCATTGTAATCCCTAGAAATAAACAAGGAATTGTTGGTAAATTCTGCTCCCCCTTCTAGGAAGGGGCACTCCATTATTCATTGAGGAGAAACAAAGAGATTTGAATACATTAACTACCCCCATTGTTTTGTCCAGCTATCAGGCCTGGCTAGAAACAAATGAGTGAGAATCCAAATTAGTGACATAGGGGCTTATACTCCTACCCACGATATCTCTGGTGAAGACAAAGAAATGACCAAAATTTCACCATGCAGAAGTCAGAGACTTTGGGAGTGTGAGTGTGCATTTCCCCTCACCACTGTGTACCTAGTGCTTAGAAAGCTGGTATTGGGGCGCCTGGGTGGCGCAGTCGGTTAAGCGTCCGACTTCAGCCAGGTCACGATCTCGCGGTCCGTGAGTTTGAGCCCCGCGTCAGGCTCTGGGCTGATGGCTCAGAGCCTGGAGCCTGTTTCCGATTCTGTGTCTCCCTCTCTCTCTGCCCCTCCCCCGTTCATGCTCTGTCTCTCTCTGTCCCAAAAATAAATAAACGTTGAAAAAAAAAATTAAAAAAAAAAAAGAAAGCTGGTACTTATGAGGTGCCCAACACCTATTTGTTAAATGAATTAATGAATGGCAGAGTAGTGAATTAATGGACACATAAAGGAAGGGAAATAAAAAAAAAATTATCTGTTAATATAACTAGAGTAAAAGATTAATGAAAGTCCTGTCATGTAAGATTGTACTCTAAATTCCATCATAGAGATATTTTTGAGTACCTGGATTGTTATAGGAAATAAAGTAAGCATTGCTAATAGAGTCTGGAGGTAGTGGTTGTGGAAATGCATGGGATTTGGAATAGAAACAAACAAAATAATACTATTTACTAATGCAGTGAACTTTGGTAAGTTACTTAATCACTCTGAGCTTTAGTTTCCTCTGCTGCAAAATAGGAAAAAGTACCTACGGCACAGGTATGTTTTGGTGATTAAATGAGATTAATCAATATCAAATATCACAGTAAACACTCACTGACTGTGAGATTCCTTTTCATTTATCTGCCCCTAAGAAGGTATCATCTAATTCTACTCTTTGAGATGAAAACGCTAAAATATATCTCCTGTGGAGGAAAATCTCGGAATATTTAGGAAGGAACACAGAACCACTTTGGAGAAGAAAAATGCATGAAAGAAGGAGCTTTTTTTGTTTCCTTGTCCCATCTCCTGCCTATGCTCATACTGTTTCACCTGCCTGGGATGCCTTCCTTTCTTCTGTTCCCTTATCCAAATTGTATTCAATTATCCAATTTCTAAGCTTTCACTGCTTAGGAAACAAGGTTTCAGAGCTCATTAAGTGGGCTTATGCATTGTTTCTTCAACCTCAAGACGTAAATATTTCTGTTTTATTGTGTTCTATCAGTTGTCTTTTGCTGTATAACAAATAGCCTTAAAACTTTGTATTTGGAAACAGTAGTTAATTGTTTCTCACAATCAGTGGGTTAGCAGGATGGTTTAGCTTAGATCTACTCATGCTATAGCATTTAGTTGGCGGGCTGGCTGGGTTGAAAATTCTTAAGAACCCACTCACATGTTGGAACTGACTATTGTCTAGATCATCTTGCTTTTTCTCCATGTGGTCACTTCCCCTCCGGAGGCAAGAGGGATTTCCTTCTGTGGCAGTCTTAAGGCAATGTTCCAATAAGGTGACCATGGAAGCTATATGGCCTTTTAAGGACAAAGCTCCAGAATTTACACAAAGTCATTTCTGCCACATTTTATTGAACAAAACAAATCAGAAGGCAAACTCAGATTCAAAGGGGTAGAGAAGTATATTCTACCTCTGAATGGGAGACATGTCAATGCCACATTGTAAAGAGTTGTATATATTGGAATTGGAGGTGTTCATGGCCATTACATAATCAACCGCAGGTACCCCCTGTTTTGATATTGAGGATTTGCATCAAAGTTCTTTTTATCTCTGGCCCCCATTTTGAATACCTATCCTAATAAACTGTCTGGTTTCCCAGACTCTGTACGCACCAATCCCTCTTTCTAGGTTTTGCATATTTAGAGTCACTAATGTACCCTTCTAGACAGAGAATTATCAAATCATGTTTCATACTTTCCTTCTTACTGTATGATCTCTACAACAGGAAGGAACAATAGAAACTTGTTTTCGTGCTGATACAAAATATGCTAGCTTTCAATAAACCCTACATTAAGAGGAAGAAAGATCTCGACCTAAGTTTATACCTCAGGAACTAGGAAAAGAAGAACAAACTAAACCCAGAATCAACAGAAAGGGGGGAAAAATAAATATCAGAGATGAAATAAATCAGTGAGTAGAAAAAAAAGTTTTTTAAAAAATAAACAAAATCAACAAACTTTTAGTGAGACTAAGAAAAAAGAAGACTCAGATATGTCAAATCAGAAATGAAAAAGGAGATATTACAACAGATGTCTCAGAAACTAAAAAGATCACAAAAGGCTATGAGAATAATGATTTGCAAACAAACTGAGTAACCTAGAAGAAATGGATAAATTTCTAGAAATCTACAAGTTAACAAGACTGAATCAAGAAAAACCAGAAAGCCCTAAACAGACCAGTTATAAATAAGAAGATTTGAAGCAATGAAAAACCTCCCCAAAAAGAAAAAGTCCAGAACCAGATGGCTTCATGGATGAATTCCGCCAGACATTCAAAGAAAAATTGATTCTAATCCTCTTAAAAGCTTCCAAAGAATGGAAATAGAAGGAATACTTTTAAACTAATTTTATGAAGACAGCATCACTCTGATACAAAAGCCAAATAAAGACACCACAGAAAAGAAAACTGCAGGCCAACATCTCTGATGAACAAAGATGCAAAAATACTTAATAAAATACTAGCAAACTGATATGCAGATTCAATACAATCCCTGTCAAAATTCTAAGGGCATTTTCACAGAAGTAGAAAAAAAGCCATTCCAAAAGTATTATGGAAACACAAAAGAGCCCAAATAGCTGAGCCAATCTTAAAAAAGAAAAAATGGACTTGGAGTTATCACATATCCTGAATTCAGATTATATTACAAAATATAGTAATCAAAACAATATGGTACTGGCATAGACACATAGACCAATAGAACAGAATAGAGAGCCCAGAAATAAACCGAATCGTATATAGTCAACTAGTTTTCCATAAGAGCACCAAGAATACACAATGGGGAAAGGATAGTCTTTTCAGTAAATGGAATTGGGAAAACTGGAAATCCATATACAGAAGAATGAAATTGGACCCATCTCTTAAACCATGCACAAAAATCAATTCAAAATGGATTAAAAACAAATATAAGACCTGAAACTGTAAAACTCCTAGAAGAAAATATGAGGTAAAAGCTCCTTGACACTAGTCTCTCAATGATTTCTTAGATATCTTAGATACACCAGGCAACAACAACAACAACAAAAAGCAAAAATAAAGTAAGACATCAAACTACAAAGTTTCTGTACAACAATAGAAATGACCAATGAAATAAAAAGGCAATTTATGTATTGGGAGAAAATATTCACAAACCATATGTCTAATAAGGAATTAATGTCCAAAATATATAAGGAAGCCATACAACTCAATAGCAAAAAAAAAAAAAACAAAACCAAATAAAACCAAAAAACAATCCACTTTTAAAAATGGGCAAAGTATCTGAATAGACATTTGTCCAAAGAAGACATGCAAATGGCCAATAGGTATATAAAAGCTGCTCGACATCACTAATCATAAGAGAAATGCAAATCGAGGCTATGAGGTATCACTTCATACCTGCTAGGATGGCTATTATTTAAAAGATAAGAGATAACAAGTGTTAGTGAACAGGTGGAGAAAAGAGAACTCTTGGACACTGTTAGTGGGTGTGTAAATTGGTATAGCCATTATAGAAAACAGTATGGAAATCCCTCAGAAAACTAAAACTGTAATGACCATATGATTCAGCAATTTCGCTTTTGAGTATATATCCAAGAGAACTGAAATCAGGATCTCAAAGAGATATCTGCACTCCTATGTTCATTGCAACATTATTTACCGTAGCTAAGATAAGGAAATAACCTGTGTTGTTGACAAATAAATAAAGAAAATGTGAGATATATATAGATATATATATGCATACATACATACACACATACATACACACAATGGATTATTATTCATCCCTAAAATGGAGATTCTGCCATTTGCAACAACATGGATGAACCTGGAACACATTATGCTGGATATAGTGAAATAAGCCAGACACAGAAAGAAAAAAAAAAGCATTGCATGATCTCACTTATATGTGGAATCTAAAATTTGATGTCCATATGCAAAAAAGTTGAATTCATGAATTTCCTAAATTCATGCAAATAAATCTAGATACAGGCCTTACACTTTTACAAAAATTAACTCAAAATATGTCATAGGACTAAATATAAAACACAATACTGTAAAATCTATAAAGGAAAAAAATTAG
Organism: Herpailurus yagouaroundi; assembly: GCF_014898765.1. Classification (NCBI taxonomy): domain Eukaryota; kingdom Metazoa; phylum Chordata; class Mammalia; order Carnivora; family Felidae; genus Herpailurus; species Herpailurus yagouaroundi. The sequence goes on from NW_024412441.1 coordinate 2,281,849, forward strand.
AGACAATTTATGTGACATTAGGTTTGGTGATCAGTTTTTAGACACACCACTAAAAGCATATAAATTTTGCCTTGTTAGAATTAAAATTGTCTGCTTCAGGGGTGGTTCAGTCAGTTAAGCATCCGACTTCAGCTCAGGTCATGATCTCACCATTTGTGAGTTCAAGCCCCCCTGTTGAACTCTGTGCTGACAGCTCAGAGCGTGGAGCCTACTTCAGATTCTGTGCCTCCCTCTCTCTCTGCCCCTGGCTGCTCACACTCTGTCTCTCTCTCAAAAATAAACATCAAAAAAAAAAAAAAATTGTATGCTCTGCTGAAGACAACATCAAGAGAATGAAAAGACAAGTAACATTGACTTGGAGAAAATATTTGCAAAACACATATCTGATAAAGGAGTTGTATCTAAAATATACAAAGAACCCTTAAAACTCAACAATAAGAAAACAACCCAATTAAAAGATCTGAACAGACAGCTCACTAAAGAAATTATACAAATTGCAAATAAATATATAAAATGATCCTTAATAGCATTGTTATCAGGAAATTGGATTCTGAGTTTTGCCAAATTATTTTTCTTAATCTATTTAAAGAATATTGTTTTTCTTCTTTAGTCTGTTGTAGTGAATCACATTAATCGGCTTTTGAATGTTGAACCAGCCTTGCATTCAAGAACTAAACCTCACAAGATCATGATGTATTGTCATTCTTTAATATATTGCTGGAATTTTTTTTTTTGCTAATATTTTGTTGAATACTTCTGTGTCATGTACGTGACAGGCATTGGTTGGCCTTTTTTTATTTCTTGTATTACTTTTGTCTAGCTTTTCATATGAGGGTACAGCCTCACAAAATGCATTAGAAAATGTTCCCTCCTTTTCCATTTTTGTGTAAAAGTATGTAAGATTGTGAAAATTTTAGGTTTTTTTTTTCTTAAATATTTGGTATATTTTATCAGTAGAGCCATTTGGTCCTGGACTATTATTTGCTGGAAAGTTCTTAATAATGAAAAATTTTCCTTAACTGACATAGGGATATTCAAGCTATCTGATTCTTCTCAGGTGAGGTTTTGTATTCATCTTTCAAATAATTGGTCAATTTCATCTAAATTGTCAAATTTATAAGCATAGAATTTTTTTAGCATTCTCTTATTATTTTATAATCCCTTCTTTTCTTATAATCTGATCATCTGTAGTAATATTTCTTTTTCTTACTGATATTGAAAATTGGTAACTTCTCTCTTTTCTATTATTCAATCTGTCTGACTTAGATTTGTCAATTATTTTATCTTTTCAGTGAACCAGCTTTGGGTTTTATTGATTTGTTTCTCTCTATTGTTTTTCTCTGTTTTCAATTTTATTGATTTCTGTCCTTATTTTTATCATTTCCTCTTTTATGTTTGCTCTGTAATTTGTTCTTTTGTTGCTGGCTTCTTCAGGCAAAGCTTAGATCATTGATTTGAGGCCTTTCTTCATTCTAACATAAGCATTTAATGCTATCAATTGTGCTCTAGACACTGTTTTAGCTTCATTCTAAAAGAAATAGCTTCATCGCCATATTGACAGTGAGTACAAAACATTTTGTTTTGACACTTTTCAGATTAAAAAATTTTTTTTTAATGTTTATTTATTTTTGAGAGAGAGACAGATGAGAGCAAGGGACGGGCAGGGAGAAAAGAAGACACAGAATCCGAAGCAGGCTCCAGGCTCAGAGCTGTCAGCACAGAGCCCAACGTGGGGCTTAAACCCACAAACCGTGAGATCATGACCTGAGCTGAAGTCGGACGCTCAATGGACTGAGCCACTCAGGCACCCCTTCAGTTTTTTTTTAATTTCCTTATGATCAAAGAACATATTTTGCATAGTTTTTATTTCTTTTAAGTTTGTTATGGTTTGTTATATGGCCCACAATACAGTTGATCTAGGGTTTTGTTTTTTTTTTTAATTTTTTTTTCAACGTTTTTTATTTATTTTTGGGACAGAGAGAGACAGAGCATGAACGGGGGCGGGGCAGAGAGAGAGGGAGACACAGAATCAGAAACAGGCTCCAGGCTCTGAGCCATCAGCCCAGAGCCTGACGCGGGGCTCGAACTCACGGACCGCGACATCGTGACCTGGCTGAAGTCGGACGCTTAACCGACTGCGCCACCCAGGCGCCCCTGTTTTTTTTTTTTAAACATACATTTAACAAGTATGTGTATTCAGCTGTTTTTAGGTATAATGTGCAATAAATATCAATCAAATCAGTTGATGGTATTGTTTAGGTCTTCTATATCACTGCTAATTTTCTATCTTCTTGTTTTATTGATAATTGGAACAGGAATTTTAAATCTCCAACTATAATTATGGATTTGACCCTTTTACTTTCTCTTACTCCTATTATCTCCCATCCCTCTATGAATTCATCATATTTTTCTGGTTATTTGTTTTTTCAGTAATTTGGGTTTTGTCCTGGACATTTTGTATGAGACTGAGACTCTGGGTGTCATTAAAGTCTGGGGTGAATGTTGCTTTTTTTTTTTGGTAGGTTCAGATGGTAAAGCCTTTCTTGCCTTCTGTGGGTGGTGGTTTCAACATCAGTTAAGATGTCAAAGCTTTTGCTATGTTGCTTTAGATATGTTCTACACATGTACCTCTCAGCCGTTAGTCTGGGGTTTGGTGTTGGTTTATATTGTAGTTCAGTCCTCAAAGTCTTTGCTGTGCTGGTTCATATCTATTACACACATTCACAGCTTATGGGTGAGCCCATGATTTGTGTCTGTTCATATACAGAGGAAGGGTCTATCTTCTCCAGCTCTGTCCTGAGATTTTTCCTATACACATTAGTGTTCAGGGAGCCTTTCCCCCTCAGAAGTTTCACTATCTCACACTTGGGTCAAACTTGGGGAAAAAAATTAGAAATTGACCCTGTCTGCTATTGCTAACTTTTCAGAGTCCTCAGATAGGTTTTTTTTTTTTGTTTTTTTTTTTTTTTTTTTTTTTATGCTGATTTATTTTTGAGACAGAGAGAGACAGAGCATGAACGGGGGAGGGTCAGAGAGAGACAGGGAGACACAGAATCTGAAACAGGCTCCAGGCTCTGAGCTGTCAGCACCGAGCCCGATGCAGGGCTTGAACTCACAGACCGTGAGATCCTGACCTGAGCCCAGGCGCCCCAGTTTTTTTTTTAAATGATATCTAGACTTTTTAGCTGTAAACAGTGGGAGTGATAGGTACAGTGGGTTTACTCCATTTTGGCCAGCTCCAGGAGTAGTAACCTGGTTTTAATAAATTATGATAATATATAGGTACCTCTCAAGGAACTCCTTGATTATGTTTAGGTAACATGCTTTGTGTGAAAATATGTATGTAACAGGTATCAAGAAATTCTCTCTCCAACATGGCACCTGTGTGTGCTGAAATTCAGTAACTGTCTTAATGAAAGGCTTTAGAGATGATTGCCATCTAGCAGGGGTTCAATGCATGTATTTCTTATTACAAATAAATATCAATAATTAAAAAACATAATAATAAATATAGCTATAAAATTTTTTGTATAACAGAAAACATTCCATTCAAAGGTTCCTTTAAGCAGTAAATTAATCTAAAAAACATAAAATAGACGTTGATCTTCTCAGACACATGTATGTGATACAAAATCCATTTTACTTGAATTAGAGGACATTTCACTTCAATTATCAATCATGTCCTGTGAAATCTACCCAACTATTTTTTTTTCAAAGTTTTTATTTATTTTTGGGACAGAGAGAGACAGAGCATGAACGGGGGAGGGGCAGAGAGAGAGGGAGACACAGAATCGGAAACAGGCTCCAGGCTCCGAGCCATCAGCCCAGAGCCTGATGCGGGGCTCGAACTCGCGGACAGCGAGATCGTGACCTGGCTGAAGTCGGACGCTTAACCGACTGCGCCACCCAGGCGCCCCCTACCCAATTATTGATCTTAGTTGTGAAAATCTTGAGACGACAATGCTTGATTTGCTTTCCTTTGTAAATTGGCATCAGCAGGTTCTTGCTGTGAAGAACTGTGACATCATCATAGTTCTAAAATCTAAGGTCAGCCTTTCTGGATTAAAATTTTCATATCATCACAGTTAAATAATGGATCCATCTCTCAGGGACAGAATTACATTATCTAAGCTCACATAATCTGATGAAAAAAAAAAAACCCAAATGATCAGTTTTCAATGGGAACTATAGCTGTCACACGAACACACTCACAGAAACTCATATTTCCTCTAGCTTGAATGACTCGTCCTCTTTTTATAAGCATATCTATAAAGGAACCACCGTAATCAGAAGGTGTGCTGTTGAACTGGATATCAGAACTAGGAGAGTGTATTGATTTGAGTGTTTAATAGCAGTATGGTACTCTACACTCAGGAAACTTCTTGTTCTACTAATAGCTCTGAGAGTTGGTACGGCATTTTGACAGCGTTGAGAGAGTGGATTCCTGTTTTTGAGTTGGAAGGAGATGAATTAAGTGAGGTATCAAGTACCTCATACTCTTAATCAAACAATACAAATCCTACAAGGGCTACAATCAATTAACAGTATGCCCCTATATGAACAATCAACTGTCAGTCATGTCCCTCCAAAGAAACAGAAATGGTGGAGATTTTTTTTAAATTCCTATTTATTGTGCCCGATACTGCAGGAGACAGAACTTAGAAGGAAGAATGGGAGACATAAAAAGGAGCAAACCCCCAAAACACACACACCTGCATACAAACCATTACTAAGCATGTACATTTTGGCTTATGGTAGAGGGAAATAGAGACAGATATAGATCCTCTGAAGGAATAGGAAAAGAAACAAGATAATGCAGAGCCATAGAAGACAAGATAAAAAGGAAACTTCAAGAGGAAGAGAGTAATCAACGGGGCATGTAATCAATCAGCTACATGTGGCAGGGGTCGCATAGGGTATTGGCCATAAAAAGGCCTCTTGAACTTGGAAGTCAGATTTGAGAAAGCTCTTTGAGTAAAGTGCAAATGGATAAAACATAGCTTCAGATGGTGAGAATGCGGAGATCGGTGAAGAGCAGACTGTTTGTGGTGTCTGGCAGAAAAAAGGGAAAAAGAGGGAGTTAGAACATTAACTTTGAGAGTAAATTCTTATTTGTATAATACAAATCCCTAAGCTTACCATTAGAAAGTAGGGAGATCTAAAGATTCAAAGAGGTAGTGGGGAGATGCAAAAATTATTTATTGAGCACCTACTATGCATCTGACTTGTTTTCAGTGCTAGAGATATGGCATTGAAAGAAAGAGGAAAAGATCTTTGCCTCTCATGATTTACATTCTAGTGAAAAGAGACAGGAAATAAAATAAGTAAAATATATAATTTTTAGATGCTGATGTTTGCGGAGGAGGAGAAATATTCTCAAGTAACATTCAGCCTTTTGAGGAAGAGAAATGCCTCTCCCTCCAAGACAAAAAAGATGTCAGATGAATCTACAGACACTCTTAAAAGGAGATGGTTTAGGACAATTGAGTCATTTTGTACAGGAAAGTGGCCTTTTATCTCTGCTTTTGCTTAAAACTTCTCTTAGCATATATTTGTCAACACTTTGCTGGGCCACCTACTTCCCTCATTATACATATGCAGGAATTAACACATGTCTGAGTGTCTAACTATTGATGTATAATCTTGATCCCTTCAATATGAATGGCGATATAATTCACAGTAACCAAGATAGTGCATTTTCCAGTTACACATTCTATTGTCTCATTAGCTGTCATACGTCACCTGCACCTACCTATCAACTAGCGCATTTTCCTTCATTATGTGCCCATAGTCATTTTTAGTGACAATCAGCATATCCTGAATTGTCACAACAAGCCCTAATTTCAAGCAGCAAACCATATTTCAGTTGCATTTTAGAACAAGTTTATGTATATAATATGGTTTCAGCAAATGTAATTGAGTGTAATAGAGTTGATTTCCTGTCCACACACCCCTGTCCATATTTGTATATGGTAGATTCCTTGTAACCATTGCTTGCGGAATAATATCCAGTTTTTCACTATGGCTGAGAAACTCTACATTTGTGGCCTCAAACATAATGGCACATGGAGTTTGAATAGCTTGCTACAGTCACCCAACATATCAAGGTTTTGTTCATGATCTTCATGGGTTAGTTCTAGAGTAGTTAGCAATTTCAAAAGCAGTAAAGCAGCCCTAGAAAGAGTCTATTCAGGGTCTCTGAAAGGAGGAAGATTTCTAGAAAAAGCAGATTCATTCCATGCAAACTACATTCTGTCTCATGAGCCAAATTCTGCCGCTTCCCTTTGGAGCTCTGTTTGTCTAAGACAGTAGTGTCATTTTCCAGCTTTCATCAGAGACATGCAAGTACTCACAAATGCCTTAATCCAATATTTATCTGCTTCATCATTTAAATCCATGAACTGTAATAGTGAGATGATGCACACTGTCTCCACATCTGAATTCCTGCATGCGATGTGTGAACAAAGTCCCCAATTCACTATCGCTCTCTAACTCTGCCCTCCGCCGCAGTTGCCCAAGACCCAGGAACCCCACAGCACCCATGACTTGAGACCTTGTCAGAGTTGCACCCTCGATTACGGAATGTGGTTTTCCACCCCACCACGAGCAAACTCCAGCTCTAGCCCCCTTTGCTTCCAGCTCGTCCTTAGAACAGGACCCTGGCTGAACTTGCATCTAACAGCCTGGTGTCTTCTTAAAACAGTCTTTCTCGACTCCTCCTTGGCCTGAAATATCCCAAAACAGCACTTCTGGGAATCCCAATCAGAGATTCTTCCTCACTTTTTATATAACCGTGAAGCTAACAATACAATTCAGACAGTGCTGATTTTATCTCCTTTCATTCTTTTAGATTTTTTGAGTTGGACTAATTTAATACCCTCCCCCACACCAACCTCCCATCCCAAATCCATATTCACAGTGTCCTTAGTGGGCAGTCAAGGGCATTAAATCCTAAAGGTTTCTGCTGAATTTCTCCGTTCCTCTTTGCCAACAGGAGGAAGCTATGTTTCTTCTGGGTTTGCTAGTAATGGGATTTTTTTTCCCCTTTTCCTTAACACAGTTCTATAATTAATGCATGTTTCTTTGATTCTACATTTATATTTAACGCATTTTAAAAGGTACAAAATGCGTTTTAAAGATGCTTCTCGTTCCCTTGTGATTATTCGCGTCCGGAGGAGCCATGTAAGGATTATGAGAGGAACCCACAGCAAGGAGGAGTAAGCTATTGACAGAGATTCCCCAGAGCAGAAGCCATGTGAAGGGGAAGTTCATGAACTTGGAAACTCTTGCACCACCTGCTGGTAATTTAGGAAAGCAATTAAATGCCAGACGTGGACTGACACACTCACTGTGGCATTTGGGAGCAACCACACTCTTTGGGTATCATATTATCATCAGAGTCTGGAGAGCTGACAGAGGCAGCGTCTGTGCTTAAACTTATGGAAAACTTAGTTTTGGCATCTCACACCCCTGGAAAACTGGCCGATTTTAAAAAGAACTCTTTCTCCTCTTCCCCCTCAATCCACTCCAGCCATACCTCAGCCTTGGGAAAGCTTCAGCTCTTTGGACTCCTCTCTTTTCACTCTACTCCCAACATCGCCTCTTTGGCAGGTTCCTAAGTGGGTTGTTTCTATCCAGCTCTTGGAGCTAATTCCCAAAGGATAATGTCTACTTTGTTGTTGGGTGAAAGTGCCTGAGACTTTCACTAGATGCAAAGAGACTCAGAGGCCAGGATGATTTCTACGGCCTACAAATCATGGAAGGAGAAGCAGTGAGGGGAGGCAGGGAGAGAGCAAGCCAGAACAAGGGCTTTTCCTCCTCCATCCAGGATGCCCTGATCTGCATCCCTCGGCTGTCTCCATGAGCACCCAGCAGTCCCTGCACCGGTAAGGAGGCTTCTCGAAGCTACTTACCACGTGACATGTAGTCAATATGACTGATCATTATTCAGTAACTCTGAGATTTAAAGAATCCAGGTGATTTATACAGTCATGGTTCTCAACCCTTACACTGAATCACCTGGGGAGTTCATTACATTGGTAGATTCCTGGGTCCTGTCCTAGAGATTCAGATTTAAAAGGTCCAGGTAGGGGGGCGCCTGGGTGGCGCAGTCGGTTAAGCGTCCGACTTCAGCCAGGTCACGATCTCACGGTCCGTGAGTTCGAGCCCCGCGTCAGGCTCTGGGCTGATGGCTCGGAGCCTGGAGCCTGTTTCCGATGCTGTGTCTCCCTCTCTCTCTGCCCCTCCCCCGTTCATGCTCTGTTTCTCTCTGTCCCAAAAATAAATAAAAAACGTTGAAAAAAAATTAAAAAAAAAAAAAAAAAGGTCCAGGTAGGGTTGTGGAATCTGAAATTCTAACAAGGCCTCCCAGTGGTTCTGATACTCAGACCACCCTTTATGAAACACTAAGAGCAGCCGGTAGAGTAAAAGACCTCTCATTGTTTCCATTTCCAAAAACGGTTTCTCCAGTTACATCCTCTGACCTTTCATCCCATCCTCTTTATTGTAGCCGTTTTCTAAGAAAGGAGGATTACTGTTTGAAAATTAGAAAATAAAATTAAAATTAAATGATCTAAACTCATGCCCAGAGAGATAACTCATGTTAAACTGTTTACTTTTTGGTGTGTATTCTTCCAGAATTTGTGCGCGCGCGCGCGCACACACACACACACACACACACACACATACTTTATAGGTGTTGTGTTCACTTATGAATATATTAGAAATGTCTTTGCATGTTGACAAACCCATAATACCTTCAACATCATTTTAATGGCTTTTCCATTAAACAGATGTATGGTTACTTACCCAGCGCCCTAGTGTTGAATATTTAGATTTTCCCCAATAGTTTTATCCATATAAACAAACCTGTGATCAACATTTCTGTGCAGATGCCTGCTTGTTCAATCTTTTCCTTAGGACAAATTTCTCATGGTGGAATTGTCAAGTCAAAGGTAATACATTTTAAGGCTTTTGATAAATTTACTATATGCAAAGTATTGAAGATATTACTAAATGTCCCCCAAGAAATGTCTCTTGATTTACCCTCTCAGCAGCAGTTTATAAAAGGGAGGAAATACACCCTTGCCAATCTGGATATTATAATATTAGAAAAAAAAGAACTATTACCCATATGTTCTGATATAAAAAAATATTTTCATGGTTTTAATGTGCAATTATTTGCTTCATAGAATGAAACTTTTTTAACTATATATTTGCCAGTTAAGGTTCTTATTTTACGAACTGTTTACTCACATTCTTTGCCCACTATATTCTTTTTTTTAATGTTTATTTATTTTTGAGAGAGAGAGCACAAGAGGGGGAGGGGCAGAGAGAGAGGAAGACACAGAATCTGAAGTAGGCTCCAGGCTACGAGCTGTCAGCACAGAGCCTGACACGGGGCTCGAACTCACGAACTATGAGATCATGACCTGAGCTGAAGTCAGACGCTTAACCAACTGAGCCACCTAGGTGCCTCAATTTTCCCACTATATTCTTGCAACACTTGCCTTTTTCTTACCAGCTAGAAGGAACTGTTCACATACTTAAGTATATTAACTTTGCTGGCTACATATGTGCAAATATGTTTTCATGTATTTCTCAAAACATCTCACTCCTGTCTTTAACTGGTTTGCTTAGTTACACTGGTATTATTGATGTTTATCAGGTAAAATATATAAATTTTGTTTTTAGAACTTCTGTCTTTAGTTTCATGTGAAAAGACCTCTCCCTCTTCAAAATTATATAAACATTCACTTACATGTTCTTTCAGTATTTTTATAGTTTATTTAGATCTTTGATCCACCTAAAAATTTTGATATGGAAGATTAACTTTCTTTTCTGTAGTGTCAGTCAATTGCCCCAATAGCCAGCGGTTCCCCTATTTTTTGTGAGAGAAATGTTCTGAACAGTTGTCTAGGCTATAGTCACGTGCATGGTTTGGGAGAAACAACATCTGTCTTCCGGGGGTGCCTCCCTGTACTAGCCCCACGGTAAAACTTCCCCTTGCAGTTGATTTTGAGACTCGCTACATTCTATGACTTCCAGAGGAAGCCACCCCCCGCCCCGCGCCTTTCCTTCCCACTGTCTGCAGGCTGGTAGGTTTCCAAAGGCTATAAACTGGCAAGTGAAGGAGATCATGCAAGAAACAGTACGGTTTGATACCGAGATTTCATTTGTGCACTCCAGTTCCCTCCCACTGGCACCCAGCATTTCCCAGCTGCAACATGAGACAGTGAAATGAGCATGATGTGAGCGCCGATGTTTATTTTGACCCTATGCGTCTCTCTGAGTCATCTGTAAAATGGGTAGCTGTGCGTATTAGTATGCTCGGGCTGCCAGCACCACACACGACAGACTGGATGCCTTCGTAGAAATGCATCTTCACACGGTTCTGGAAGCTGGAAGTCCGTGATCGCGCTCCAAGGAGAGTTACTTTCTGGTGAGGCCTGACTTTCTGGCCGGTGGATAGCCGGCTATGTCCTTGCGTATTCTTTCCTCTGTGCACGTGCATGGAGAGCAATTGCTGGTGTCTCCTTCTCTTCTTATGAGGACACCAGTCATATCAGATTAAAGGCTCACACTTACGCCCTCTTTAGACCTTATTTACCTCCTTAAAGGCCCTATCTCCAAATACAGTCACATTAGGATTAAGGCTTCAGCCTATGTATTTTAGGGGGACAAAATTCAGTCCACACCACTATGGATTTCTAGATCTCATACAGATGTAAACATTTTGAAAATACTTTCAAATAAGTGTCAGAGGCTTCGGGGAGAAGGAGCCTAAGAATGCAAATTGCATTTCTACCGAAGTCAGCCAGTCTGTTTTTAGTATGTCAAATATGCCCAGGGCTGTGCTGGAAGTCTCTGGGTGTTCAAAAGAAAAATACAGCACAGTCCCTACCCTTCAATGGCATAGTCTCTCATTGTGGGGAGCTGATACCAACCTTTGAAATAATGAGAGAACAATACAAAACCCAGTACAATTAAGGGCAAGATGGGGCTTCAGATAATACACCTATGTCCTAGGCAATCAGATAAGAGGTGCATCTTAAGAGTTCAAATACTGAAGGTATGGTGAGCCTTTGGTTTGCCCTCTGGGACTTCCCATATTCAGAGGCAAAGTAGAAAGCTGCCTCACTTTTCCCCCGAGAAAGCCCCTTGTTAGAGTGTTGGTTTGTGCTGAATGGAGGCAGGTATCCCTTGTTCTGAGCTGGTGAATTAAACTTTAGTTTATGCATGGGTAGTGAAGCCCAATGGAGAGTCGCCCAGGCACAGTGAGGCACATTACCTTCAAAGAGACCTCCTAGATAGACTACAGGAGTCGTTGGAAGTTTGGACCAAAGGAAGAGAGAAAATAGCATCAGCATTTTCTTCTCTGAACGTCGGCGCTATCTTAGAGAAGGGAGGCCCAAGCGGGCCGGAGGACCGGCTCCGGTTGTCTGAGCCTGACATTCTCAGCAGGGATCTCACTGCTGCCAGAGAAGGAAGCAGGTGAGTTTATGGGGACAAGTGTCAGCCTCTTCAGAAGACCTGCAGTGGTGTCAGTGTTCTGAAAGCGGATAATCCCAAGCACCACACTGGTGAGAGGCCAGGCAGACGTGGCAAGAGCAGGAGGAGGGCAGGGCAGGGTGGGGCTGCGGACACACCACACCAGGGCTCACGGTAAACCTTGCCCTTTCCCCCATGACAACCCCTCCTCTCCTCTCATCCCCGTCCCCTTCCTTTGGAAAGCAGGTTGCTAAATACCGGGTCGTAAGCCCCACAAGTGGAGCTACCTGAAGTGGTTTAACCCACTGCAAGTGTTGTACCAATCATTCAACAATTCCCACGGCTGCTTTTGTGAGAAGCCTCTCTCTTAAGCCTCTGGTTTAAGAATTTAGAGTAATCATGTAAAAATGATACCCCTGTGCTCCATGATCCGCTGAATCTCGCTAATGCCGGATCCCAGAAGAGGGCTTATTAATGGTGAGACGCAGGGCCTCTCTCTCAGCTCATGTTTCACACGGAGCTCTCTTATGGATTCAGCTGTAAACCTCGCTGCTGATAAAGGGAGTATAATGAACCTCCCTGCTCCATGAGAGTGAAATCGAGGGCCGATGGACTAGTTACCTGCTGTACCTCCTGGCACTACGGCCTGCGTGAGAGGCGTGCTTCATGGCTCTGGGAAATAAAGGTGCAAGGCCATCTCCTTGTACACCTCAGGCTTTTCTCTGCCATGGTGAAAGAGGCTGCCTTCAAAGATCCATATTTGGAACTGGAGAGATGTTCTAATTTCTTAAATACTTCCATAGTAATTGCCTTGTCAGTCGCCGGTGCTAACAAACTGAAGCGCTTCTCATTTTGGTGCAATTTCAATGAAAGTAAAGCAGGCCTTGGAATCTCTGGATCCCGTGAACTAGATCATTCTATGATATTTTGCGGCTCAGGACTTCTCCCACTTTGTTCTGACAGTGACCACTAGGCCAGTGCTTTCTCTAATAGAAATCTGTGAGGGGCACTGGACATAACACAGTTGTGTCTGCCCCACCCCCACCCCCACCCCACCTTCTGCCATTCAGGGTCGTTCCCCACCTAGGCAGGCCCTGTTTTAGATGGGAAACCCTTTCTAGAACCCAGCTCAAAGGCTGGTTGGCATGCATTACCACGAAGCCCATTTTTGAATGTAGAATTTCACACTTAAAACAGCTTGACTCCAAATCAAGCTTTATCCTTTTCTAAACACGCACACCCAATATCTTACTTGCCACTTAAACAGCGAGGCAAGAGGCTAAGAGAATCTTTTGCTAGAGATAACAAAACTGAGGCACACAGATGTTAGGTCACTTGCTAAAGCCACACAGAACTTCAGTTGTGGAACTTGGATGAGATAGATAGGCCAGGCTTCCAGCAAAGGCGGCTAAACATGCCATTTCTCTCCAACTATAGGATTACCTTATCAGAATATTCTTGGAAACTGAAAACAACAGCAACAGTGCCTGACTTTCTTTTAATTTTTTTTTAAGGTTTATTTATTTTGTTTTAATTTTTTTCAAGTTTACTCATTTTTTTCAATATATGAAATTTATTGTCAAATTGGTTTCCATACAACACCCAGTGCTCATCCCAAAAGGTGCCCTCCTCAAAACCCATCACCCACCCACCCCCCCCTTCTCAGTTTTTAAGAACATTTATTTATTTTTGAGAGAGAGAGAGAGAGAGAAAGAGAGAGAGTACGAGTGGGGGGAGGGGCAGAGAGAGAGGGAGACGCAGAATCCAAAGCCGGCTCCAGGCTCTGAGTTGTCAGCACAGAGCCCGATGCGGGGCTCGAACTCACCAACCGCAACAACATGACCCGAGCAGAGTGGGACACTTAACCAACTGAGCCACCCAGGTGCCCCATCAATGCCTGACTTTCTTGAGAGATAAATGATTTGACCAGATAGTTCCGAAGCAAGACATTTTCCTCTGATTTTTCTAATAGGACAGCGTGACCCAAGATACGTAAACCATTAGTCCCAAGTGCCCATGCAGGCAGATCCTGCCAAAGCATCTTTTACATCCTCTCACGGGGCGTGCGGCTCAGGCCTCGGTTACTTTGGTGTGTAGCCGGGGCTTTTACTTCCGCAGATGCCACTTCCGTGTAATTGGCCATCCTGGAGGAATGTTCCGGTATCAGTCAAGGCTTGTTTCAGTCATGGGTGGGTGCAACAACATCCTCGGAAAAGGTGCCCTTTGGTGTGGAGCGAGGAAGATAAGCACTGGAGAACCCAACTCTCGGTTCTGAAGGAACAGCCAGGACCTTTGCCAGTGCGATTTCTCTGGAAAGACATACAGACACATACACGTATACATAAATACCTGAGGATAACGTTAAGTGGTACTTTGTCACAAAAACCACACTATCAGTGGGACCCCTCACATAACCACTCATCTGAGTTGATACAGCCGTTTTTAAATTTACTTTTCACTTACTTAACCTTACCGAAAAAAGCACCTCATTTTACTCACTGCTTATTGAATAAAGGATTAGTATTATTTTCCTTCCTCCAGTGAACTTTCTTGCACTTCATCCTCAGTAGATTGTATGTCTTTGTGTTTCTCTGCCAAGATGTCACTGTTGAGCAAATCACAGGTCCTAATGCTGCCCCGTTCATGCAGAGATAACTTTTTATTCAGAATTGCTTAAGGTCATCTCAATGGGAGGAATGGGTAGGAATGAGAATTTACCCCCAACTTGAATTAAAATAGCTTCCAAGCACTTCCTAGAGCAGGAACAAAGATGAAAGGGGCCCCAAATTATGGGCGTATTTGAAATAATAAGGCAAGGGTGTCCTTTGAAATACACTCAGCCACATTTGTTTGCCTTTAAGTCAGATCACCTTAACCAAGGACGTTGGTGGCAGGAACAAATGGTTAATGATTGTGGAAGGAACCTGGCCAATTGGCTTTTCTTCCTTTCTCTTTCTTTTACTTATCTTTTTATATTATTATTTTTTTTTTAACTTTGGCTAGAATGCCCAGTAGGAGTGCAGACTGGAAGATCGGCTGTCTTTTGAACTGGAGACATCACAGGAAACTGGGGAGGCTCCAAATTGCTAACCTGAGGCCGGAGCAAAAACTTTTTTTCGTGGAAGGGACTGCTTTTTTTTTTCCCTCCCCTTCATCGAATGGCATCCCAAGTCCTGCCGGATTGCAACTGTCTTTGTTCCTGCAGCCAAGCCTTATAGCTGGCTCACACTCTGCCACGCTCGTAACCTCACACTAGAAAGGAGATTACAAAGCGGGGCAAACACCCTAGAGGGCTCCCCTTTATCAGAACCTTCCCTGTCAGTTGGGCTCCTCATTTCCCGAGCCCTCGTCTGATTATTAGTGTACTGACGGAATAAAAATAACCTCATATTCCTACATGAATCATAAATAAAACCCTTTTATTTCATCAAAGAGGTTGGCAGGTTTATAGTCCTTTGCAATGCAGGCACGATGTGAATGACATACCTTTAATTTTGCTGACAAGCTCATCGGGGTTCGAATGAAAAAAAGAGTGGAAAGTGGGTGACTCGGAAGACGGTTGTGCGGGAGATTTTTGGTGAGGATAAATATTTCACCTTGCCACTGTAATCAGGGAACCAGCTGATCTTGGTAATGAACTCTTCAATTACAGCCCACTCTGACTCTTCAAAACTTCCTGAGCAACAATACCACAGTGATTATTGCTGACGTTATGGATGGAAGCAACTTGCAAAGAAAAAAAGAAGCGGAAGTGGCGGGGGGTGGGGGGAGCTGGTTAGAAAAGGAAGCAGAGGTGTGGTGGGAAAGAAAGCCATTGAAAGTTAACAGCGGTGGGTCAGTGGGTCATCACCTAAGGAAATGATGAGGAGCTGGGCAATGGAAAAAGAGTATTTCTCCTGCCTTCACTCTTGCCTGTTTCCCCTCCCTATCTAAACCATCTTGATGATTCTGTGAATGCTCCACATTTTCATTAATCTAGACATGAGCTCTCCAAGTCAGAGAACCCAGCCATGAAAGAATCCATAGTCTGTATACCTAGTTCACCTGCCTTTGGTTTCTGTTATGTATGACATATGATATTGCGAAGTCCTTTCTTCTCAAGGACGAGAAGCATGCACAGCAAGGCTCTCGGTGGTGCTGCCTTTCATACAAGTGATTTTCCTGCTTCCTATTTAGGGATGGGAAGACTCAAAGAAGAGAAGGAATCACTAGATACTGTGTTCCTAAATTACTGGGCTTCTTCTTTTCTAGAGTCCCAACTACGTTTTGGAGATCAGGGTTTTAAGAAGGAAGAAAGGAAGAGGAAAACATGGAAGATCTTTAAGAGTTTATTGCTGGAAAAGGGAAGATGCCTCACTCTATGACAAGAATCTTCTGGTGAGTCACTCCAAAAGACAGGCTGAGAACTTAGCCCTTCAGAATAAGCTCTTACACAGGCCAGCCTTGGGGCTCCCAACTTAGCTTGAGCTTTGTTTTTCTTAGCAAATCTAGATTTTCCCTCTGCTATTCGAGAAATTTTACCACGAAAAATAGTTGCTACCAGTGATCTGCAGGCTTCTTTCTGCAAAAAAATAAGCCAAACTTTGCAGGGTACGGGCCTTTCTTTCAGGCAGCTGAGTAAGACAGGCGAGCTGAAATGAACCATGAGAGAACATATACTTTCCTCCCCTCAACTGCACTACGACCTTCTTGAGGACAAGAGCTGTGTTTTTTTCTAATTGCATACTTTCCACTGAGCCTCAGGTGTGCAAGTCTCCAGTTTTCTAGGTAACATATGAAGCAGGACAAGGGTTACTCAAAGAGCCACAGGAGACCAAGGGGCTCTTGCCCTTCTACAGAGTTCTAAGACTCAACTTCATGTATCCAGTCAGTCCATAAGTCTTGAGATCATCCTCCTGAGTGAGGTGGTTTTTACTTCATGGATCCCTTTGTCTTTGGGTTTTTTTCCCCAAAGTTTGTTTACTGTGGTAAAACACAATCTGCCATCTTAACAATTTTTAAGTGTACAGTTCAGTGGTATTAAACACATTCATAATGTTGTGCATCCATCGCCACCATCCATCTCCCTAACATTTTTCATCTCGTAAAACTGGAATTCTCTATACCTTAAACAGTAACTCTCCATTTCCCCCTACTCCCAGGACCTGGCAACCACCATTCTGTTTTCTGTCTCTATGATTTTGACTACTTTAGGTGGCTCATGTAGGAATGGAAGCATCCATTTGTCTTTTTGTGACCTGCTTATTTCACTTAGCACATCCTTAAAGTTCATTCATGTTATAGCATAAGTCATAATTTCTTTCATTTTTGAGGTTGAATAATATTCCATCGTATGTATGTGTGTGTGTGTGTATATACATATATACATATATATGTATATATATATATATATATTGCTGCTTCCCCATTTATTCATTGATGGACACTGGTTTGCTTGCACAGGTTAGCTATTGTAAATAATACTGTTATGAACACGGGTATACAAATATCTCTTTGAGACCCTGCTTTCAGTTCTTCAGAACATATACCCATGAGGGGAATTGCTGGATCATGTGGTAATTCTATTTTTAATTTTTTGAGGAATGCCATACTTTTCCCCATAGCATCTGTATCATTTTACATTCCCACCTCTAGGGCAGAAGTGTTCCAATTTCTCCACATCCTTGCCGACACTTGTTATTTGCTGTAGTTTTGAGAGGAGTCATCCTAACGTGAGTGAAATAGTATCTCGTTGTGGTTTTGATTTCCATTGCCCTAATGAGTAGTGATATTGAGCAACTTTTCATGTGCTTATTGGCCATTTGCGTATCGACTTTGGAGAAACATCTATTTGAGTCCTTTGCTTATGTTTGAATTGTGTTGTTTGTCTTCTTGTTGAGTTTTAGGGATTCTCTATATAGTTTGTATATTAATCTTTATCAAGTATATGGTTTGCAAATATTTTCTCCCACTCTGCAGGTTTCCTTTTCAATCTGTTGCTAGTGTGTTTTGATGCAAAAATGTTTAAATTTTCATGCAATCTAATGTGTCTAGTTTTCTTTTGTTGCCTGTGCCTTTGGTGCCATATCCAAGACATCATTCCCAAATCCAATGTCATGAAACTTTTGTCCTTTTTTCTTTTCTTTCCTTTTCTTTTCTTTTCAAGTTTATTTATTTATTCTGAGAGAGAAAGAGAGAAAGAGAGAGAAAATCCCACAGAGCCTGACGTGGGGCTCAATCTTATGAACTGTGAGATCATGACCAGAGCTGATATCAAGAGTCAGATGCTTAACTGACTGAGCCACCCAGGCTCCCCTGTCCATTATTTTCTTCTAAGAGTTTTATAGTTTGTGGTCTTACATTTTGTTCTTTGATACATTTTGAGTTAATTTTTGTGCATGGTATTAGGTAAGGGTCCAACTTCAGTCTTTTGCATATAGATATCCAGTTTTCCCACCACCATTTGCTGCAAAGACTATTCATTCCCCATTGAATGGTGCTGGCATCTTTGGATCCCTTGATTTGAAAAAAAAAAATTTACATATACTTGTAATTCTGAAAATAATATTAGTAGGAAGGTAATATTTTCCCAGTTTTACAGAGGAGGACACTGTGACTCAAGAGTTTAAATATCATGGCAAACATGATACAAAGGGGTATCTCTTTTTTTTTTTTTTCAACGTTTTTTATTTATTTATTTATTTATTTTTGGGACAGAGAGAGACAGAGCATGAACGGGGGAGGGGCAGAGAGAGAGGGAGACACAGAATCGGAAACAGGCTCCAGGCTCCGAGCCATCAGCCCAGAGCCTGACGCGGGGCTCGAACTCACGGACCGCGAGATCGTGACCTGGCTGAAGTCGGATGCTCAACCGACTGCGCCACCCAGGCGCCCCATAAAGGGGTATCTCTTAATTAGTATCCCAATTCTCAAGAAAATAGTATTTATACTGAGGACAAATGATGGTTGGGAGGCCTATTCAACACATCTGAGTTTTAAAAATGAAATAGGCAGTAAAGATGCTAATTGTGCTTCTAGGCAAAGGGCTACATGGTATCCCATAGGCGGACAAGACACCTGTAAGTAATGATGACAATGTACTGCTCTTATTTCTTTAGGTGAACTCAACACCGATGCTTACACTGTGCTGAAAAAAACTTGGCCTGTGATAGATTTCCAGGATCTGTCACAGTTGCCACGGGCTCCTGCACACAACCCTCAGGCTATGTGAGAAAGCATCACATGGGCTCAGGGAGGGGATGCCCACCCTCAGACCACCTGGGAAGCAGGGGAATCTCACAAACTACACTAAGAGTGGAGAGAGAAGTAAATTTCAAGGCTTTTTTTCCAGCATCAGACATTTAATCGGGGCCTGCTATTCCTAGCATGTTTAGGGCCATGAAAGGAATAAAACATTAATTTTAAGATATTATCTTAGCTCGGGGTGCCTGGGTGACTCAGTCGGTTAACATTGACTTCGGCTCAGGGCATGATCTCATGGTTCGTGGGTTCGAGCCCTGCATCGGGCTCTGTGCTGTCAGCTCAGAGCCTGGAGCCTGCTTCAGATTCTGTCTGTCTCTCTCTCTCTCTCTGCCCTTCCCCTGCTCGCACTCTGTCTCTCTCTCTCTCTCTCTCAAAAGTAAATAAAACATTAAAAAATTTTTAAGATATTATCTAAGCTCACATGCAAAAGCATGTATATGTTGTTACCAAACAAATGCCACGCAGAGTTAAGTGCACAATGAAGGACGACTGGAGATGGGGCCTAAAATAGGGACTCAGGGGACCAACATAAAGCAGGTCTTGCTTTGACAACCGTATCTAGTGGGCAAATACCTGAGCACTTTACCACCAGGCACTGTACTAGAGGCTTCATGTCTTAAATTACCGCTACTCCTTATTATATGTGCTGCCAAAGTGAGCACTACCATGACTCCTTATAAGAACACTGTGAAAAGGGTGCATTGGTCAGAATCCAAGCAGGAAAAAGAAACCTTCTACATATTTATCACAGAGTGGATTTAAGATGGACAGTTGGTAACAACGAGAATATAAGATAGTAAATTGATAACACAGGGAATGCAAGAGCTGAGATGCCAAAAAAGATGGTGAGACACCTTCCTATTGGTGGGGGAAAGGAAAATAGAATTACAAGAGCCCAGAGGGAACCAGAACCACAGAGGAGACACAGTTACTTCTGGAAATGCCCGCCAAGGCAGTGAGACTGTGGGAAAAAAAAAATACCCTGGTATCTCTCTTTCTCCTGCCCTCCATTCTCCCACGAGTGCCTCCCTCCCATTGGCCAGGAAACAGATAAATGCACTTGCAGGGTCAGCCTCTTGCAACATAGAGCAGAGCAGAGCAAAACAGAGCAGAGGACAATCAGACCAAGATCAGACGCAGAAGGTGTTATGATGCCCATTTTATAAATGTAGATACAGACGGTCAGTGGGCTGTGGTTTACCCAATTAGTAACTGCAAGATAGACATTAGTATTCAGTCTAGACTTCAGTGTTCACCAGGAACTGTACTAGATGCTTCATGTCTATAATTGCCACTTCGTAGGGCACCACTGGGAGAGGTCCGTCCCTGCAGTCCACACCTTTCTGTGACTATTTACTTCTTCCCTGTGCACTAGACTGAACAACAAAGGGAAAGGTCCTCAGTGACCTGGGATGCTCCTGGTTTGCAGAGTCAGACCGAAACCCTGGCCTGTTCAGACCTGTCCAGCAATAAGATATTGATCTTCTGAACACTGCAGACCATGCTTTAGGGCAGTTGGTTCAACAGCAGCCTAAGGGTGTTTTTCCCAAGGGCTTCGGGATTAAGACTTCTGCAACTCACTTGTCTCTCTTGAGTGTTTCTCATGGGCTCTCAGCTTTGACTTCAGAGTCTGACGTGGTCCGCTGGCTGTACACAGGCCTGTGTTTTCACTACGAAGTCTGTCTAGCACAGAGTATGGCACCCATTACATTTCATCAATTAATGAATGCTGGTCCAAACTGATTAACTCCGTGTCCCCTGACATTGATATTAACCGTCCTCTGTGGTTAACACTTGAATCTGTGCTCTGTGCCCTGTGCTCGGGCTTCAGGGGCTCCCGGCCCTCTGTGTTAAACATGTCAGCGTCCAAATTCTATTCCTGGCTCTTGATATGATAAATAGTTTCCAAATCACGATACCCACACAAATGCATCTGCCAGGCTATATCCTTGAAGCTTGTCTAAAATCAGCCACTTCTCTCCGTACACTGCCCCTTGAATTCAGTGTGCACCAAGTAGTAACTGCTTGTTGATGGGTTGCTGACGAGCACGGTCTCCCCATTGCTCTTCTTTACAAGCTTGCATGCTCTCCCTGAAAATACTGCTTTTATGCATATAATGAATTTACTAAGAAATGTGTCTTTATTGGAGAGAGACAGAAAGAAAAAGAAATGGAA
Source organism: Herpailurus yagouaroundi (assembly GCF_014898765.1). Lineage (NCBI taxonomy): Eukaryota > Metazoa > Chordata > Mammalia > Carnivora > Felidae > Herpailurus > Herpailurus yagouaroundi. Next base: position 2,302,757 of record NW_024412441.1, read on the forward strand.
AGGAAGAGGAAAAAAAGCTGATGAAACCATAGAGAAAGACAAAATCAACTCTATTGAATTCTAGATTGCCATCTTGTCAGGATTTTTGCAAGATTCTTCTGCCACTCTTTTAATTTTCATTACTTTCTATTTTCCTTGAATAAGCATAGAAACAGGTTCTAATTTTACCAGAGGCTTTTCATCAAATCAGACTTTTTATTCTCCGTAGGTTATCCTAGTCACAAAACATCTCTCTTTTCAAAGCTTGCATAATATTAGCTAACTCTAGTGGAATATAGTTCTTGAACCCACACAGTGAAGATGCAAACATTATTCTTCAACCTGACTCTAGTTATTTTTCATCACAGAGAGTGACATTCTTAGTCACCAGAATCTTCACAGAACCTCTTGAGTTTTATGAAAAATTTCCTTAATCACTGGCTCCACAGACGTGAACTTTTTGATCATAAAGCAAGTCACATCTCTCTTTCAGTGTTTTGAGAAACTTCAGATTCTTGACACTCCTGTTTCTAATCTGGTCTAATGAAGACTTCTCTACAGCCAAAGGAGACTCGTTTCAAGTAGGATTTGCCACTCCTGTCTGGCACAGTGACCACATTAGCAGGTTATCACTTTCACTGGGGCCACGTGGTGACCCCACTTTACTGGAGCAAAACAGCGGAAGGTTTTCGTGGTGGACTAACTCTCAAAGAGCCGTTCACTGTAAACTCACAGTGTTGGCATCACCATCCTCTTCGTCAAAGAATCAACTGGAAGACATGGGCCAGCACCCTAACCCCAAATCAAATGGTGAGGAGCAAAGGGCTGGCAGACACAATTTGAGGCCTCTCTTTTCTCACTGGTGAGAGAGGTTTCTACGATCTTCTTTCCCCCACCCATGGACAAATCGGCTTTCTTGCACTTCTCTTAGGAAAGGAAATTGGTGTGCAGTTCTGAAATGAAAACAGGTGTGTACTTTGCCGACTCCACATGTAGCTGAACATTTAGAGTCTGTCGTCGGCCTGAACGCTATTGTCGCCGTCCCTTTTAAAACGAAGGTTACAGAGCACCCTTAGAATGAAAAACTTAATGAGTACATACCATTAAGGATTTGCAGTATGTTCACTGCTGGTGGGTTCTAAAGACGTCCTATACACGGTCCTTTCTATCAAAGAGTTCATATTATAATATCACAGTGGAAACTTCATGGACCTGACTTCTGACAGACCTGAACTCTAGTCCAGCTCAGATGCTAACTAGCTGTGTGGCTCTAGGTCCATCAGGGACTTTTCTTCTTGGTTTTCTCATCCGAAAATGGGATACTGACTCCTGAGATTTTTGCAAGATTTTACTAAGATAGTATAAGTTAAGAAAATAAAATAAAAAATTTAAAAAAATAAAAAGAGGGGCGCCTGGGTGGCTCAGTCAGTTAAGCATGTGACTTCAGCTCCGGTCATGACCTCACAGGTCACTAGTTCGAGCCCCATGTCGGGCTCTGTGCTGACAGCTCAGGGCCTGGAGCCTGCTTGGGATTCTGTGTCTCCCTCTCTCTCTGCTCCTCCCGCACTCATGCTCTAAAAGATAGTATAAGTAAGACATCTCTCACAGTAACTGGAGTGTATTAAGTCATCAATAAATATTTGGGAAGATTTGACACATAGGTGTAAAAGAGTATTTTCTGACCAGGTCTGCTAAAGTGAGGGCCAAATTAAGGGTACACCTTTTAAAGTCTTTGAGGGTTCTGAGTGGAAGGAAGATGTGATTAACTAGAACAATCAAGAAAGATTTCAAGAGGCTGAGGTGGAGCCTTGTCAAAAGGAGGGATCTGGAAGAATAGATGTAAAGCAACCCAGGAAAGAACAGCAGCATGATCAAATATGAAAAAAAACTCTTGATTTTGGCTCAGGTCATAATCTCATGGTTCCTGAGTTCAAGCCCCACGTCAGGCTCTGTGCTGACAGTGCAGAACCTGGAACCTGCTTGGGATTCTCTCTCTCCCTCTCTCTCTGCCCCTCCCCCACTCACTCACTCTCTCCCTCTCTCTCTCTCTCAAAATCAATAAATGAACATTTAGGGGCGCCTGGGTGGCGCAGTCGGTTAAGCGTCCGACTTCAGCTAGGTCACGATCTCGCGGTCCGTGAGTTCGAGCCCCGCGTCGGGCTCTGGGCTGATGGCTCAGAGCCTGGACCCTGTTTCTGATTCTGTGTCTCCCTCTCTCTCTGCCCCTCCCCCGTTCATGCTCTGTCTCTCTCTGTCCCCAAAAAATAAATAAACGTTAAAAAAAAAAATTAAAAAAAAATGAACATTTAAAAAAAGAGAACAGGCAAATCTTATTTTTAAAAACAGAAAGAAAGAAGAGGGCCAGAGAACATGAGCCTGGAGAGCTGTTAGTGGTCAGGCTAAGTGTTTTCTCTTTCAAGTAGAAGAGAGACTTTAAGGGTTTGGCACAAGGTGGATGATTAATTGATGACAGGAGCAATGTAGGAAGACAAATCAGGCAGTATATATCAGGAGAGCTTAGAGCCGAACAGGTAGTGGGATACCATTGGAAGGGTCAGGATGTTACATGAATGGAGACAGGAGACAGAAAAGAAGATAAGTGTGTTTCTGGGTATGTGACTCTCCGAAAGAATGTGTATACATTAGGTCATGAACGGATAGGAGTGGGAAGGGAAAAGAAAGGGAAAAGAATTGATCCTGGGCCTTTGCTTTTGCATAACAGGGAAATGGCAGTCACCTTACCACAAATAGGGGAAGAACTGACTTTGGAAAGGAAAGGCTGAACAGAAAAACAGATGGTTCATTGCCCACAATTCACTTCCAGGTGTCCCTTGAGGGTCTGGAATGAAGTGAGAACATAGTTTCAGTGAATTCCAACTGGGTTATATAACATATTTTGAATATGAAACAAAATGTAGCATCTTTTCTACTCATGGCAAGGAGGGCTTTTTGCCAAGCAATGCTGGAACAGCACATCTATTTTGTTGGGCTGAGTCACTGTGCCTTCAGAAACGGTTCTAATCTCAGCTCTGTATGATGGCTGTGGGGAAGTTTACTTCCAGTTTTTTTCTAAATCTCAGGTTTTTTTTTTTTTTTCTCCAAAAGGAATATAATGACATCAACTTGTCCTCCAGTGCCACTGTAACACATTTTGAGAGAAGTTCGCGTATTTGCTGAGAACATGTTCAGGGATCCTCTTTCAGCTGCCCCTGCTTGATTGCTCCCAGAATGCACTGGCTGATGCCTCTATGGCAGGAAGTTTTCACCAGGTAGGACAGGTGCGCCGATGTGTCTGTCTCCCTGAGGAAACAATGAGCTCTTGAAGGCTGAATCCATATTTCTTCATCTCAATAATCCTCGTGGTTAGCACATAGAAAATGGAAGAATGAATTAACGAGTGAAAGGTGTGTTTCATTTGTCTGTAGGATGGGGACCCCTTTAGTTAAAAAGCTGGCTTCTCTGATGGCCTCAGCCTCTTTCTGAGACAAATGCAAGCTAACTGGAAATGGTTGCCTCTTCCTCACACTTTCCAGTTTCTTAATTATATAGCTTCTCAGTGAATGAAAGGATGTAACACTTATGAATTTCAGTGATACCCTTACTAAAGGACAAGTCAAGAAATTAGGATTGAGCTAGGGGAGTACCCAGGTAAGTGATGATGCCATCAAGAGCAAAAGTCAACACGCTTAGAACGTCCTGGCATTTACTGCATTACATATCTTCTTCCAGTAACATTTGCATCTGCATGACACGGACATATGGGCATTTGGGGAGAAACCAAATATATCTTTGCCAAGTGGCTGTTTGAGTTTGTTGGAATATAATGACATGTGCACTTGTGCAGAGTGGGAATGAGTGGGAAGAAGAAGAATGGCAGAGTCAAAAAAACAATTCTTGGCCATACATTTTGAAAACCACTTACAAGACTGAGGAGTGGCATTTTCATACACCATGACGTTTCTTGTTTTTGTTCTGGACTCGGACTGGTCTTCAGCAATGCGTCGGTATACTGATTGGTCTTAGCTTTTCCAACTTCCATTATTTTGTTTTTATATTGCTTAAGCAAGTACTTAGGATGGTCTAGGAATTTGGTATGTAGGGTAAAGAAAATTAACAATAACAAAAATATTTTGCTGCTGTCTTTGCTAATTGATAACGATAGAGAGCAAGACAATTTGCAAATTGGGTAAAAACAAACAAACAAACATGAACTCAATATTTGTGACTTGAAGCCTAAAGAGGATAAGAGCCGCATCATAAACGGGCTAAAACATCTCAAAACTCCCAAGGCCTGTGGGTAGAAGCGGCTTACAAAACTCAAGCTTATGATCTCTTATTAGTTCTGGTTTATGTTTTAACTACAAATACAGATATGTTAATTACAGAAATTATGATAAGACTTGTAGAAGTAGCCAGCAACAATAAAATCCTTTGGCGTCATTTTATTACTTCATTATGTGGGCACTATTCTCAAAATTCAAGCTGGTTCCTGTGTGCCTACTCCATCTCAACATAAAGAATTCTCCACAAGCAAACTGGTATCTGAAATCCCATTCCGAGGCAGCTGAGATGGTCATCAGGAAAGGGGTTGCAAGGTCATGGAAACCTACCCCCAACCTTGATAATAAGGCACTCTAATAGGAAACATATTGGCAAGCTAGAAATGGTATGATGTGTCAGGAGAAGAACAAAAAATAGCTTGGGTAATTTCCACGTTGCCTGGGATCTTATACTGAGAAAAGAATGCAGTGATTTATTCCATTTTTTTGTGGATATCCTACTCCATATTTGGCGCTGTGTTTTACGTTATGGTGTACTGATGGACTCACAGCATAAAAAGCAAGAAACTTGTGTAGCTCATGTGTAATTAACTGTGGAACACAATGGGATATATTGTTGCCTTACAACAGAGGGTCCAAACTGCTATAGCTGTTTGTATCCATATTTGTGTTAGGGTAGGAGTGGAGTCTCAACAGGGAAACAGAAAATATGCAGAATATTTTCAGTGGAAAGAATTTAATACAGGAAATTGGGTACTTATAAAATGGCAGAAGAATTAAAGCTCAGGGTCTGGCCTGAGGGTTCGGGAAGTGGGCCCTCCAGAGGAGCTACTACCTCTAAGGCTGTTTCTAAACTAGAAAAGGTACTGGGATTAAGGAGCTGCTATTGCCCCTGTCACCACTCCACGTGCCCATCAATATTCAGGAAACTGGAAAATTGACAAGCAGTGCCACCATAGATGAGCCTCATGCTTTCAGGGCTTATGTCCCTACAAAAACAGCCCAGGGGCCATTCCCTCCTTCCAAGTCTTACAGGTAGAGATATGGCTGAACTTAATTCACAGGGAAGCGTTGTGGCCATCAGGGAAACTGAGAACAAAATTTCTTCAAACAGAAGAAAAGGGAAATGAAGTCCGAGTGGGCCAATCCTCTGTATTCTCCCATCCAGAGGATTGGGAACTAGCAACTATTTGTGGCCTTCCATGCTCAGACAAGTTGCAGGAACTTTAACTGGAACACGTCAATTAACTTCATAGTGAGAGGAGGAGCAGGTAGTGTTTGACTTAGGCCTAGAAGGGTGGGTGGAGGATTTATGGATGAAGATGTTCTGGATAGAACAGGGTGGATAAACCAGGAGGTAACATTATCATTCCAAGCACACGGATGTGAAAGAAAAGAGCTTATTTGGGCTTACATTGGCAGCTTCTGGTGCCAGCACCACATCTGAGAAAGGTAATGTAAGGCAGTAGAGGTGATGGTGGTCAGGGGTTCAGGACCTCCCTCACTTACAAATGTCACACCCCCCAAGAGGGTTCTAGGACCAAAGAATAGAATGGCCATCTCTCTACTGCTGTGGAAAATCACCTCTCCTTTGAGCCCTAGCTCAAGACTTCATCAAAATCTTACGAATGTCTCTTGCCAAGTTGGTCTCCTCTAGCCTCCAAACTCATAGCATTGACTGCTCCCACCACAAGCTTTGTGAAACATACCTTCCTCATTTTGTTCAGTCATCAGTGGTTGTATAGCAGACTTCTTGCAATGTTTAGTGTTCCTCACCTCCCCCAAAGGGAAGACAACGTCTTCCCTCCTGAGCTTCCTTGGCAGAGGGGACTCCCAACACAATCAACATGACTGTGTGTTAAAGATAGAATTTTGTATTCTTCTAGAGTTTTCTCTTGTTCCCTTTCCCCCCAGTGTCTCTACACCTTTGTTTATGAATTTATGACTTCACAGGATGCTCCAGGCTCTCTGGTGCCCTCTATCCTCTACCCTTGCTGCCCTCTCATTTGCTGTCCCTTCTTTGTGTCCATCTTCACCCTAAGCCAGTCGCGCCTGCTCCCTGCAATTCGCTCTCCACCCTAGTGCACAGGCTCCTTCTTTGGCTCACTTCCCACTCCTTGCATATTTTTATACTTTATCCCATTTGTCTCCTTAATTGGGGTCCCTCGTTTTGTTTGTTTGCTTCTGCCTCTCCATCTGTCACCTTCTGAGCTCCTCCTCGTTGATTTCACTCTATATATGTATGCTGGTTCCATTTTTATTTTTCCTCTCTGCACTTCACTCACTATTTCCCATTATGCACCACTCCCTTCATTCATCCCTGATGTATTAATTTTGGCTTATACAGCCATGTCCACCTCTCACTCCCTTCCAGCGTCGAGGAAGACCAACAGGAGACTTCACTCTCTATCCACTTGGCTCTATCAAAGGCTCGGGACCTTCTGTTAGATGCAAAGTCCCCAATGTCTACCACCTCTATGGCCAGGTCTACTTAACTGTAGCTGTTTTCTATGAAGATGATTCAGCATAGACACAATTTGTTTTGAATTCTAACCCAAGAGAGTTTAACAAAAGGACCTTCATATAGAACTGTCCTGTCTGATTTAGTTCTATGGTTTGCCAGCTGCTTCTGGAGAAGTCTTCAAAGGAAAAGTTCTTCCTTTTAGTCCTGTGTCTGTGTCTGGAGTGTACATACACACACACACACACACACACACACACACACACACAGCATGTGACTTCACCATCCAGTGTGTGTATATGTATGTATGCACACAAATACATATGCATATGCACATATAAACACATATCTAAAGTATATATATGCATCATATATTCATAATTCATATATATTTTATATATGTAATATATATGTGTGATATATATGCATTATATACATAATGTTTATGTATAAATTTCTTGCAGTTGAAATTATGGTAATTGAGTTAACCATTTAGTAAGGACTCTATAATGAGAAAAATAAATAGTCTCTATCATATTCATGATTAGCTATTTAGAGCATAAAAACAAAAAATGCTCTGAAATTTTATCATGCTTTCATAAAGATATTTAAGAAGCTATCTCACATTAATTTTTTTTTCCCCTGGGGCACCTGGGTGGCTCAGTTGGTTGGGCATCTGACTTTGGCTCAGGTCATGATCTCACAGCTCATGAGTTCAATCCCCGCATTGGGCTCTGTGCTGACAGCTCAGAGCCTGGAGCCTGGCTCGGATTCTGTGTCTCCCTCTCTCTCTACCCCTCCTCCACTCATGCTCTGTCTCTCTCTTTCTCAAAAATAAATAAACATTCAAAAAAATTGTTTTCCCTACCAACCAACAGTTTTGTTGTTGCTTTGTTTCTGTATACATTTTCTTTAATCTCACAAAATATGTCTATGAAGTGAGAAGGGAACCAGAAGGGCAGAATGGAGGCAGGTTGTATTATCTAAATTTCAAAGTGGAGAAACTAGGGCAGGACTTGGTGAAATGCCTTACTGAACCTGCTTTGCCAAGTAGCTTAGGAGCCGACATGTGACCTGGGTCTCCCCCACCTCCTATCATGTCACTTCTCATGCATATTTCTTGCTCCAGTTTAAGAGTCCTCTACCTTGTACATCCCAGGATCTGCTTTAATCATCAGTGGGATCACTCTGGAATCGCAAGCCTTTATTTTCTGCATTTAGCTAAATAAAAATCTGATTTCTGAATCCAACATTATAAAAATATATGCATTAGGTGCAGGGGTTGAATTGTCTTTTAAAGGAATGCACATATTTAGACAGCCAGCAAAATAGAACTTGAGGCAAAAGGCATTTGTTGAACCTCAGTTATTTCCAATACCACAGATATTTAACGCAGAAGGGATTTGAGAGGATTTTTAAAACTTACATATTAAATATATTTTCTATACAAATTAACATTAGCAATAATTATAAACTAATTTACTACCCCCCCAAAACTCCCAATTTTAGAATTTGAACATCACACTTCACTTCCCCAAATTTGTAAATGTGAATTACTTATGCCCATACTGGGAAGTATTAATGTTAAAAGACTTATTCTGGCTTGAGAGAGGCATTATGATCTCCCAAGGTATTTGGAAAACTCAATGAAAACAGTAGAAATATAAATTATATTTAGAAACTCTATCAAAATGCAAGTGGCACCGAAACCTTCCCCTTCCTGTTCACCTCAACTGCAGCAGAGTGGAGGACCTACCTCTGGTAGAAATTAGAAAGCGACTGAAGAATAACCTTCGTAGAAAAATGCACTACAAAATAAAGGCTAGTTTGCAGACTTTACAGATTGATATAGGAAGTATCAAAGACTCAACCAGTTGGGGATATTGAGGTGAGTCTGCAAAGTATCTTGCTTTGAAGATACCTTTTCTTTGCTCTGAGAGGAAGCATGCCTGGCCAGGGGCAGACAGCTGCCCAGTCCTGCATTCACTCCTGTCCCTTACTGGCCTGCACTTAGGAATTCTGCTATAACCACATCAGAGACTGGAATGGCTTCCCAACACCAGTCAGCCCTGCTTTTCCTCAGCAAAGTTGATCCAGACCTTGCTGATCCGTATTATTAACCGTGTTAACCGTGTAAGTTACCATAGTCAAGAAAAACACGATCTCGCTTTAGCTACGTTAAAAGTGCCAGTCCCTGCTGTGGTAGCTAGCACCCTTAATGGTATACATTTAGCCCTCAGGTGGAGAATTATTTTGCTTCAGATTGAAAAGAATCAGCTCTGTTCTTGGTTATTTTGGCATACAAGTCTCCAATATGACTCTGTTTTCTAAGCAGACATTAATGATTCTAAAACTAATATTCATTGTTTGAAGAGGCACAGCGGCCTTGGCATTTACTTAACCTTTTGTCTCATGTATGAGACTGAGTCAGCCTAAATCCTTTTCTTAATTAATATCTTTTCTTTTTATGGTCAGCGTTATTTATTGAACAATTTGCATGTAACAATTAGAGCCGTGAGAGTTTAAGAAAACTCTTTCAGCTCAGAAGTCCACCTTTTCTGATCTTTATTTATTTTTTTAAAGTTGTTTTGATTATACAAACTCAGGAAAAGCTTAGCTGATGTAGTACGGAAACAGGTACTGCAAATATATCTTATGTAGGTGATCCCACCTGCTGGAGCCCAAAGGAAAAGAAGAGAAAGATTCCTTCCTTTTAAAAGGAGGTGTGATTTATGGGAGAAAACTATAGCCTCTTTGCAAAGACTGTAAATTCATTTTATTCTAAATATCTTCAGAAAACTCACGTTAATGTTGGCCATTGTGTGTAGAGAGGAGCTGTAAATAAATCAGCGTACTCAAGGAATAGGGTGTTGTGTTTACCATTCTCTTAAAATAACAGAAAAAGGTAAAAGTTACAAAATGTTTTAAAAAATAATCATTTCTTCCATGACCCCCAAACAGCCACAGAATGAATGGCTATTTGCCGCCTTCTCTGAAATTCCTGTTCACGTGAACTCATAAATTTGGCATAATTATAATCATAGCATAGACACAGAATTTTTATATATATCATGCCCTCCATTTTTGTTGATATATTGTTTTCAACTCAGCATATTGAATAGCTGAATAATGTTCAAGTAATTGAATGTGCTCAATGGTTCAATCAATCCCATTTTGGGGTATTATACTATTTGAAATATTTTGTTACTTAATATAACATCACAATAAACATCTTTGAAGAATATAGGTTGTCCTTTTTTTTTGCCAGTAGAATTAGAGTTATTGTGAGAAATAACATGCATACTTTCCTTTTTTGGCAAAAATATCTCACAGTGTATTTTGGTTCTAGCAATGTATAGTAGATTGGTTTGGCAGCCTTGCCTTTGATACACATTATCTGAAGTTTTGAGTTACTGAATGGATATGTGTAAAACATAAATTTTCTTGATAATTTAGAGCTGACACCCCCAAACCCAGACTTTATTGTTTCAAATCATGTTTTTCAAAAGCTTTATTATTCTTCGTAATTAGATAGCACCTTAAGCAAAACCAATTTTTTGAATCATTGAGGTGCTTTCAAGACCTCCAGCTTACTGTTAAATCACTAAATGCCAATAATCATCTAAGACTCACATGGAAGTGTAGGAGGTTTAGGAAGTGTTTCTGAAGGTGCATTGATTTGATTTTTTTGACTAGTACTTAATATGAACTTATGGTGTGATTATTTCCCCCTTTCTGAGAGGAAACCAGAGGGTGCAGACTCCTTATTTGAGGGCTCTAGTGAATCAAGGTTTTTCTCTAGAAAATGTAATTCTTTCCTTTCCCAACTGGCATTTTAAAGACATTTCAAGTACTCATATTACCAGATATTAAGCACTTCAGCAAGAAATTATCTAAATTTCCCAATTTGCTCCTTAAAGAGTTCTTGCATCTTCTTTTCAAATCTGCCTGCAGAATGCAGATTGTCTTGTGTACAACGCTGAATTTACTTAGGTAATAGAAACATCTCTGTGTGATTCCAGGGCTCCTAATACACATTAGATAAGAATGCTAGCTTATGACAGAGTCATGGTAGATTTTCAGGAGAAAGTAACTTCTAGACAAAAGACTGGGCACTTGGGTGGCTCAGTCAGTTAAGTGTCTGACTCTTGATTTTGCCTCAGGTCATGATCTCACAGTTCATGAGTTCGAGCCCCACAATGGGCTCTGTGCTGGCAGTGTGGCGCCTGCTTGGAATTCTCTCTCTCTCTCTCTCTCTCTCTCTCTCTCTGCCCTTCCCCCCTTGTGTTCTCTTTCTCTCTCTCTCTCAAAATAAATAAACATTAAACATTTAAAAAAGAAAAAAAAAGAAAAGATATGGATCTAATTAAAGATTAGAAGTTGTTTATATGAATATTGATTAGTAGTAAAGAACAGGTGAATGCTTTGTATGTTAACAGTGCTGTAGTGAACACCCTTAAACATATCTCCTTATACAGCATGAGAACATTTCTCTAACATGGACACCTAGAAGTCACATTCCTGGGTGGTAGGAAATGGGCATCTTCAATGTTTTTCATTATTGCCAAATTTCTCTCTAAAGTGGTTTTTACTGGGGCACCCGGGTGGCTCCGTTGGTTAAGCGTCCGACTTCGGCTCAGGTCATGATCTCACGGTTCATGAGTTCGAGCCCCGCATCGGGCTCTGTGCTGACAGCTTGGAGCCTGGAGCCTGCTTCAGATTCTGTGACTCCCTCTCTCTCTGCCCCTGCCCCACTCGTACTCTGTCTCTGTCTCTCTCAAAAATAAATAAAACATTAAAAAAAAATTTTAAGTGCTCTTTACCAATTTCTTACATTGTCAAGATTCTTAGTGTTATCAGTCTTCCATTTTTACCTCTCTAAGAGTTGTAAAATAGTATGTATTATTGTTTTAATTTGCATTCTCTAAATCATCAGTGGAATGGAACATATTTCCCCCATCTGTTTATTAGCCAATAGGGCTTCCCTTTTCATTTCTATCCTTATAACTGTTAGAGAAGTGACATTCCCTTGTGCGGTCCCCCGTGGCCCTGCTCAAATATTTTAGAAGCACTGAGCCCTGCCTTCTCAGAATGTGGTCCCTCTAAGGTATCACTTGTTGCAAGCCAAGAAATTTAGTGTCAACGATCAAAGTCATTGCACAACAAACCAAGTCCAGCAACCTGTCATTTCACCGTAGCCCCTAGGTTTTAGGTGATATTTCCATCTTTAAGCAATAAAGACAGCCCTGTAGTATTATACAATTATCTATTACCATGTAATGTCTTAATTATCATTTATCAAAACTTGGTGGAGTCTCAGGTAGGATTATGACCAGGATGGGGTGGGACATGATCTAGAAAAAAGTGAAAGCCATTGATAACTAGATGGTGAGCACCTTAGAACATGAATACTGTCTCACAATAATACTAATGCAATAATAGTTATTTATATAACACTTATATTAGGGATTATGCTAAGCACTTTAATATGCATATTTCATTGACTTTCACAAAAACGCAGTGAGGTAGTTATCTCCATTTAATGTTTAAATTCTCAGAACAGGTCCATAAGAAGAAGGCAAAACCCAATATAAAAAAATGGCAAAAGATCCAAACCAAAGATTTGTACCAAAGAGATATAGGTGGTAAATAAGCACATGCAAAAATGCTCAGCATTTAGTCATTAGTGAGCTGCATGTATACACAGTAATGAGATTCCATCACATATAGATTAAAATAACTTAACTTAAAATGCCTGATGATACCCAGTGCTGACGAAAATGTGGATCATCTAAAAATCTCGTACATTGGATGTGAGGGCGATCTGGCTGCAACATCTGTCACCCCACTGATTGCCAGGGTTGATTCGGCTGAGCTGGCTAGCTAGGCAAGTGCCCCCTTCCTCCCTCGCTGCTCCATGTGTGTCCCTCCCAAAGCTGTGTGCTTGGTAGAAGAGGACAAGAGGACGACTTTCCCCAATAGAGGAGGACTTTCTTTGGTCAAGGGTAAACAAGCAGCTGCACTCCCCTGCTGGAACTTCCAAACAAATTCTCAAGGTCCATTTGTAGGAGAACGTAGGGTAGTCAAGCTTCCAAGACTCCCAACACATCCAAATGAGGTGCTGCATGTGGCAGTCTACCTTTCTTTAAAAAATGAAATAAAATAAAATAAAATAAAATAAATATAAATATAAATATAAATATAAATCTCATACATTGTGGAGGGAAAGCAAAATGGGATAATCATTTTGAAAACTCTTCAGAAGTTTCTTTTGCAGTTCAGCACATACTTACTGTATGACCCAGCAATCCCTGCTACTAGGCATTTACACAAGAAAATGAAAATATATACCCACAGAATGCACCAGACCTGTACACAAATATTTGAGTAGCTTTATCCATAATCACCAAAACTGGATACAATGCAAAAGCCCATCAACTGGCTAATGTCTCAAATAGAATGTTACTCAGCAATAAAAAGGTATGAACTACTGACACATGAAACAGGAATGAGTCTGAAGAGCATTATGCTAAGTGAACGAAGACAAACACAAAGGGCTGTGATTTGTCTGATTCCATTTATACGGCACTTGGAAAAGCAAAACTAGGAGAAATTGGATTCATCGTTGCCAGGGGCTGGGGATCAGAGGAGGTTATTAACCACAGAGAATCAACAGGAAACTTCTGGAAAGATAGAAATGTTCTGTATATTAATTATAGGGATGGTTATATGCCTTAAACATTTGCCAAAACTCATCAAAATGTACCTCTAAGAAGGATAAATGTTACCGTACATAAATCCTATTTTAATAAATCTGACTTAAAAAAAAAAAACAGTTCCTGTGTGATGATGTTTTAAAATGTTATCTGGGTATTCCCAGCATATTAGAATAGGACCTGACACATAGTGGGCATTCAATACATTAGTGTTTAGTTAATTAAGAAGAAGGGTGATACCTTGCCGATGACCATAACATGTTGCTTATTTCCCAGTTTCCTTTAGAATAGTCCAGCCACGATCACTCATGCCAGGCACCATCTCTGTAAGCTCATGCTTATGCAAGTGATATTTCTGTGAAGCCGACCCATGAGTAATTTCTGAGTAGGTATTAAAACACCCTCACGTCTACAAGTCTAATATATTAATAAATGTGCTGTTTTCAATAAGACATCTAAATTTGCATGCACCATCCTACTTGTTATGTTCAGTACTCAATTTTTTAATGTTTCTTGGACACTAGCCAGTAAGTCTGAGTCCCTAGTTAGTTCATCTATTACTTTCTCGCCACAATAGATTTGGGTGTCCGCCAAGAAATGGACTAATATTGCATACAAAAACCCTATAATGCATTTCCTGATCTTCTGATATTTCCTTTCCAAGTGAGAGGGAGGAACACCACACACACACACACACACACGCACACACACATACACACACACACAAATCCTATCTATACACACAATCTACTCAAGTTAGGTAAACATTTTTTATTGCCATTATTAATATCGGATGCCTTCTATAATCCCAGTGTTTGCCTGTCCATTTACATGATCCTCTCACCCTGAGGACTGGAAGGGAACAATGAGTTGTAAAATCTGATAATGATCAAAGATGATGCCTCTATGTGAAAAAAAAAGTCAGGATTGTAGGAGCCCTCATTTCCACAGGAAAAGCACATTTTCTGCATTTGATTTGGCACATTCTCAGTGTCTTAATTCCAGTGATTCCAAAATGAGATGCTCTTGAAGAAGGGAAAGGTTCTGTGTTGGAGAGGGGGCATTTTCTTCCCCCGCCTTCATTTCCCTTAAAACATAAGCACAGAACTAATGAACGCTATTAAAGATACTTGTAGAAATGATTCTGATTTGTATCTGATGACTAACTAACCTATTATTGCACTTCTTGGGCAGAGATTAATGGGAAATTCTTAAAGTATAAAGACTCTAACAAGCCTTAGAAATATGTGTGGGCCCAGACTGTACCATGTGACCTCAGAAAGCCGAACCCTGGCTGTTAATATCCTTGACTAATGAACCAAGGCTACAGTCCGTGCTAGCAAAGTGTCAAGAAATAAGTAACCAGAGAGGTGACCTTTTAACATGCTTCTAAATGTAATTTTTAACAGAACAGTGTCAATAAGTTCAAAATCCCATATGCTTTTGATCTGATATGGAAGTGCGATGCATCAATATCAGACAGCAAAAGGGAAGGAAAGAAGAAAGCTGGAGAAAAAGGATAAAAAAGAATCTAAAAGAATAATCTGCAAGTAAGACAATATCTTTCCTTCACATAAGTAAGAATGTAAGAAATCCTGATTTACTATTTCAACACTATCATCACCATGAAAAAAATAATAATAATAGGTAAAGACTATTACTATTAATCCCCTTAATAACTGTTGTCCTTGCCTAGGCTTGAGATATATTGGGTGACCTAGTAACTATCCCCCTCCTGCTTCCAGCTCCTGAATTTTTCATTATTAGATTTAATCTTAGAACATAGACTCTGGTGTCCAATAGATTCTGGGGTCAATTCCCAGCTCTGGCACTAACTGTGTGACTAGGTATATTTCTTAACTTGTATCGAATCTCAGTCTCCATAAAACGGGGCCATTAATAAGATCTTTATTGGATCACTATGAAAATTAAATGGAAAAATGTGTATAAAGCTTTTGGCACAATGTCTGATAAATCATAAAAGTTTTAAACTGTTAGCTATTATTTCAATGATAGTGTTGTTGTTGATATTATTATTTGAATCTTCTCTGTTTTAAAGCCTATTATTTTCACCTTCCCCATTAGAAAGCCAGCTGCTTAAATATAGCCTCTCAATCCTCTTTGTACACTTCACCGTGTCCAGTACAGCGCCCCCTACTGGGTGGCTGAGAAGGTGGAAAAGATGCGTGAACATGGTGCATCTCCTGTTTAGGTACTGCTGATTGTTCGTTCATAATATCACATATATACCTAATTAGGTTAGAGATGTACAGAAAGAAAAAGAGAAAAGATGTGTCCTATTGGAGAGATTTATTCTTTGTTTTACTTTAATCTCTTTAATCAGTGATAATGTCATTATTTAGGTGCATCAAAGTTTCCAGTTACTTGTGTTTAGGATGATAAACATGATAAAAGTGTGACTCCGTCATCTGCTTTAAAATGGTCAGACAGCCGAAGGAGGATCATTCCTTTAGTACCAACAAAATTTTGCCTTTCCAAATGGCTGATCCCAATTTTTGGAGTATTTTGCATTCCATAGATTTTAATGTCCATCCTACAAACAACTGATGACTCTTTGCCCTTTCACCTCCAGCAAAAGTTGATGAACAGCAAATGTTAGGCCAGCAAATGTTGATGAATATCCTCTGGGTGGACCAGTCTCTTAGGTAGATCCTCACTCTCGAGGGGATTGCAGCCTGTGAGTGGAGAGGCATCATAATACAGTATCGTAAGCGCTAAGCTACAGCAGGGAATTCTTTCCAAGAAGAAAAAGGGTAGTGAGTGGTTCTTCAAACATGTAGAATTGGAGCTGAGTCTGAAAGCATCCATCCATTCATTTATTCAGCATTTTTAGAAGTTAGAAAGTCATTTTTGTTGATTTGTTCCAGTCTTAATATTTGCCTGGAAATTTAATTGCTTTATTTCTCAAATATGTACCTTCTCTCCTGTACACATGAAGCAAATCCACATTCCAAACATATGTAATTTCTTTCTTATGCAATTGCATCATTAATGAACTACATGAGAAGGAAAAGTCCATCAATGTGTACAAAACTGGGAAGATAATGTTTTTAAAAATAGGAAAAGAACAGGATATGTATATGATTAGGTATTATGTTAAGATCCAGAGGCTGAATCAAATAAAAAATAGGAAGTCATCAACCAAAGAAAAAGGCAAAGGAGAAGAAAGAGAAGAAAAAAAATATGAAGAAGAAGGAGGAGGAGAAGAAAGAACAAACCCAACCATTTTAATTTTCTTGCTAGAGTTTTCCTTCTTTTCACACTATCTGGTTCTTCCTCCTCTTTTGGAAGTCTTAGAGTTGAAAGAGTCCTTCCTGATTCTTTGGGTTTTACTTAGAGAAGTTCTTCATCAAACTCCCAGGCTTCCAAGACTCCCAACATGAAGGCGAGATAACATATCTCCTGGAGAGGAATGAAAAAAGGCTTATAGTTGGAAGATTTTTTTAAGGGCATAATTGTTAAGAGGTGAGGAAAGGGAGAGAGAACAGGAGACGAGGAGGGAAACAAAAGTGTGAGGAGAGAACCCTCAGAACCCCCTCCCTGCAGGAGGCCAAGAGGTTTCTCCATCCTTACTGAATTCCCCCTGGGCAGAGTTTGCCATTCAGAGCTTACCCTATGGCCATTTTGGTGGGCTTGTCTAGCCTGAGACAGAAGCTAGTCCTGCCGGGTCTCCTGAAACAAATTCTTAAAATCACAAGGGAAAAATCGGATTTGAGGCAGTCTGTTTGACAAGAAGCGGAGTCCTGTAAATGAGTTTTCTTAGATCTATAGGCAGAGGAAGGTGGGAGGAAGAGATAATATTTTCTCTCTGACCTTACCAAACCAGTAAATACACAGTTACAAAAAAGACTCGAGTACTTCTCACTCATCCCTTTTTAAGTGTTACCTGATAACAGCTAATAAAATTAAGAACCACCAACCTTCAGTGCTAGTTTTGAATTGAATGAAGAAATTTTCAATGACCATAAGTCCTTAGAAGCCCAAAAGAATTTCTCTTTAAGAATAAAGCTTCAGGGTTGTGGAGCTATTTTCAGCCAAAATATTTGTCTTTCGACTATTAGGGAACACTACCCAAATAGACTAACCAGCCTACATCATTATCCTTAACATCTTACATTATCATGCAATAATCATTGAGCTGTATGATTTTGAAACTCTGCTGCTGTGTGCTTTCCAAGAATTACCTCACTATTATTGTGCCCGTATTGCTGATGAAGAAACTAGGTTTTAGAGTTTTAAAAGTAAACTCGGCTAACATCTCGCAGTAGGAAACCAGGAAGGGTTTCAGCCAGGAAGGGAGAGACTGGACCCTGAGCTTTCAAACCTCTCGGATTGATTTTATTTTCCCCATTTTACACAAGAGGAAACTAATGCTCTAAGTAGTTTAGTAACTTGCCCAAGGTCATCCTGTTTGTAATTTAAATGCTCTGATTATCCTCAATTTTAAATCAAATACAATTTCTCCCAAGGTATTTGGAGTATGGAAGACCCTGTTCCCTTCCCAAAAGATATCCCCTGCTTTTCTTCCCCATGAGTTCAGGTAGTGGGTGAAAACCTCTGGATAAGTCCCTACCTATCCTATTGTTAGAAATTATTAATTGAAATCTCATTACCTCAGCCAGCAAATGGTCTAAAGATGGGCATATGTCTGACTTACTTCTGGACTATAAGATATAACTGGAAGCCTGCCAAGGAAGACAGTACCCCTGGAATAAAAATACAAAGCTTCAAGAGGATAAGACCTTTACCATTCTTGTGTCTGGGAAGCAGAAGTAAAGCCTGGAGCAGTGGCAGCCATCTTATAATCATAAGGCCACAGCCATAGGGCACAAATCCCAAAGCCAGTCCATAGCACAAAGAGATAACATGCCTGTGTTCATCCTGACAGTTTTGAGCTGCTGCACTAAACTTAGACTACCTAAATCTGCTATGAGGTTTTGTTTGCCTGTGTATTTATTTGCAGCTGAAGACATTCTTAACTGAGACCCTGGGCGAAGAGTCCTGCCTATGGCTGTGGAACAGAGCAAAGGTGGTATCCACCAAAGGTGACTCATCACCTAGGATTTACTTGTAGTAATCAATATTTTTCAGCCTTTTCCTCAGAGTACTTCCTTGTTTAGAGTCATGGCTGAAAAGCAATAGTGGAAAGCCACACCACTGATCATACCTAACTAACAGTGAAATCTAAGGCGAAACAAAAACAAAAGTAAACTACCACCAGGGATCCTTGGTCACAGGCCACATATGCAATGTTTAGATTAGACCCCATTGACATTATGATAAAAAGAATTAATTACATGCATTACCTTTAGTTGAGCACTTACCCCATGCCAAGCTTAGCATTTTATAGTCACTATCAGATTTAAATATCACTCTAAGTGATAGTTGTGTCAATACTATTTTAAAAGTGAGGAAACAAAACTTTAAAGCAACGGTGGTTCCACCACAGACGTGCAGCTGGAAAGTGAAAGAGCCAGGGTTTGAATCCAGGTCTCTCTTACCATAAAGGTACAGGTATGTCCTGCTCTCTGAAAGTGGAGTGCCCGTATGAATCTTTTTTGTAGGCTGAAATGGCATAAAGAGAGAAGCAATTACCATTAATCTATATGGAAAACTTTTTGAGTTCCCAGACCCCAAAAATAACCTATTTAAAACTTTCCTGGTATCCTAGGACACAACTTGCTAACGGATGCACAAAATACATGGAGGTAAAGCACAGATGCTCACAGACACAGCTCAAAGCCTGGGTGGCTTGATGCTGAGGTGCTGAGTGTGGTTGCAGGGGAAGGAGCTGGTCAGTACCACCCTCACTGCTGGGGGAGTACGCGCTGCCTCTATAAAGGCTCCCTGCAAAACAAATGCTGAATGCTGTTTTCACTTCTTGCCCTTTCTCATAAAGGCAAAAATCCTCTCTCTTCTGGATTTCTTTCGGTGAGCGAAAACAGGCAGTCCTAATAGGCCTTTCATAAAAGCAAAGTGGCAGAACTCAAACCTTCACAAAGTGGCAAATACCTGTATCTGGTGTTTGTAAAGCCGGGTTGAATGGAATGACTGTCAAGCCAGTAGTTGAGCATTTCATTTATTTGCTGATTACCTAACTGAGCAGTGAACGCCTTTGAGAACTAAGTCCATCCAAGCCACCTGGTTGTTCAACTGAGGTGCCATTTCTCTGTAGACCGTGTACATTGCAACATTTGAATCCTACAGACCAGTTTCCCTTCTGATGTATCTCTCTTTACAGCTGGCATAACTCACTTCAGCTCAAAGAGCCTTTTAGCCTCTGCCTCTGGGATATAAAATTTTTTTTTTTTCAACGTTTACTTATTTTTGGGACAGAGAGAGACAGAGCATGAACGGGGGAGGGGCAGAGAGAGAGCGAGACACAGAATCGGAAACAGGCTCCAGGCTCCGAGCCATCAGCCCAGAGCCTGACGCGGGGCTCGAACTCCCGGACCGCGAGATCGTGACCTGGCTGAAGTCGGACGCTTAACCGACTGCGCCACCCAGGCGCCCCTGCCTCTGGGATATAAAATGGACTAAGAGACATTCCCTGTCTTCAAGCTGATTTTAGTCCAGCAGCAGAAACAAACACGGGCATAGGTAGAGTGCCTGGCACACTGGAAACCATCAATAAATGGTGCCCCCCGAAACCCAAATAACTGGAATAAATGCATAAAGGCACAAAGCAGTTGGATAACTAGAATTCTTTTATCAGTAGTTGATTCTCACTGTGTTGTTACCCTTGAGACTTAGGTACGCGTCTCACAGCTAAAACAAGCTATTCCTGCCGCGCCCCGCCCCCCTTTCATTTGACTCTATTGTTACAAAAAATTAGCTCATGGAAAGAAAACACTTTCCTGTTCAAGAGCATAATGCTTGGTTGTCTCACTGGCATCTCTGCCACACGAACCCAAAACACATTGGTGACAGAAGCATCAGTCTGTTGTCACCTGGTTGGCATTCCAAAACCATCATCGGGCTGTTGACCCTTGCTACAAAATGCTTTCAGGGGAAAAAAATACACAAAACACTTGAAAAACTACCTTCTGGGATGATCTAATTGTTCGTTAGATAACTAAAAATGCCAGTAAAGAAATAAAAATATTTATGATGTGTATTTGACTTTGAATCCATATTTGAAAGGGTACAGGTAAATACAACCAATGAATCTTTTGAAACTAAAGGATTTCATCATGGCTATTTATTAGCTAGTTGTTCATAATACTAAGCATGCTCCAGTGTAGATATTTTATATTCTCTCTTCTTGTTACATTAATGTTTGATTATATATCTATCTGAATGAGATGGTGGAAGTTGGAAGCAGAGGAGAGAGCATACTAATGTACAGATTCACAGGCGGCTTATATATCAATTTATTTTATGACACAAGCATTTTCTAAGTGCCCAGACCAGACAAAGCTATGCAATAATAACTAAAAATCCCAGTCTCCCATTCCCAACTGTCTGTTGAACATATTCCAGACACTTTTCTTTTAACAGGTCCCAAACTCAGCCACATAGCTTTTCTTTTCTTTTCTTTTTTCTTTTTTTTTTTTTTAGGTTTATTTATTTTGAGAGAGAGTCAGAGCATGGGAGTGGGGGAGGGGCAGAGTGATAGGGAGAGAGAATCCCAAGCAAGCTCTGCACCATCAACCCAGAGCCCAACACGGGGCTCGGACCCACAAACCATGAGATCATGACCTGAGCTGAAATCAAGAACAGACGCTTAACTGACTGAGTCACCCAGGCACCCCTCTACATAGTATTTCTAATTCCTAACCCCACACCTCTTCTCTTAATCCTCAGTTACCCTGAGCAGCATTTACTGTGTCATTCGGTTAAAAAAAAAATGCTTGTAACTATATTTGATTCTTTGTTTGTCATCCAATATACTAAGTCCCTAAGCTTATAGTTACAGATACAACCTCTAATACATCTTCAAAATTCCATCCTACCTTCCTTTGCTATCGTACCTTGGGAGGCAATGTGGCATGGAGGTTCAAGTCTGGATATAAAGGTGAATTCAAACTCTGGCTGGCCCTACCCTTCAACAGCTGTGTGCTCTTCAGAAAACTACTTAACCTTACTGAGTTTATGTCCACATCTGTAGCATGGGGATAAAAATGGAATCTAATTTGTAGGGTTGTTGTCTTAGATGGTGCTTGCCATGTGGTAATATTCTCAGACACATGATGTTATTTGTAGCAGTAGTAGCAGGAAGAAGAGGAGAAGGGTAAGTGGTGTGCCAGCTTGGATAAAGGAAAATTTGTTATCTCTTACCATAGTTAGAATAGGGATTAATTACCTCAGCAGCTCATCAATGTCATAAAAAGCCCAGGTTCGTTCTTTCTGCTCTCCCACACGGTCAGATGTTTTGCCACAGTTTACAGAATTGTGTCCAAGCAGGAAAATATCTAGTGGAAGGAGCTGTCCAGCCCACTTGCTCTTCATAAAAGGAAAAAACCATTTTTCAAAAGCTCCCAGTGAAGTCCCTTCGCATCACATTGTTCAGACTGTGTCACACGGCGTGACATGGTGTGCCCCTCAGCCAATCACCGGCAAATTAAGTGGCTTTTCCTTGACTGCTTAGACTAATCAGGATTTATTCCTGACCTGGGGATGTGGGTGCCTCACTGAGAAGTGGATGGGCACACCCTATCTGAACTCCATTCCCGACGATGGGGTGAGAGTTGGGCTATTAGGCAGGGCACGGATGGCGACTGCAGTAAGTACTCAGCCACAGTTCAGGTCTGTATTGTTGCTTGTATGGAAGACTACCAGAGCGTCCTAACTAGTGGACTTAACCCTGCTTCCTTTCCTCCCCAATCCATTGTCCACGATGTTGCCACATCTTTCTATAACACGGACTCGATGCCTCCTGAAACATTTGCTTGGCTTTCTACATACAGGAAAAATGCAAATTCCTCAGCATAGCACTATAAATCTTTTACATAACAGTCCAAGTTGATCTTTCCAGCTCCATTTCCTGATGCCTACATTCTTCCGTCTACCCAACCCCACACAGATATAGTAAGTTCTCAGCTACACAAACGTACCAGCAACTTCTACAAGCCTAAGGCTTGTGCTTGTTTCTCCTTTAACTTAAAATACTGTCCTTTCTATTCCTGTCCAGCTGGTAAAATCTCATTTATCCTTCAACATGCTTCTACTATTACCTCCATCTGGAAAACACAGGCTGAATTTGTTACTCACTTCTTTGTATGGCATCCAGGCATCATAATATCCCCAGAAAAGAGACTGAAGAAGGATCCTCCAGGGAAATTGGCCTTAGGGAAAAACAGCTCCCATGATAAGCTTCTATCATTATTTGACTTCTTAAAATAAGCTCATGATGTAGTAAATATGCTTATATATTATTGATTATATTAAGTTAATTCATTTAATTCAATGTAAGAGTAATTTGTATATAAATTCATATGTAAATAAATATGAAATTAAATTACATATGAGAATAATACTACCTACCTAAACAAGTCATTATTAGGGTTACATGAGATAATAGGTATAAAGCACACAGCTTAAAGTTAATAGATGTAATTGGTCCTGACATCCCTTTATGTCCCCCATCGTCACTTGTTCATTCATGAAGCAAATATTCATTGCTTAATGTATTCAGGCACTATGCTAGGATCCTATGACCAGGGAGGCAGAACTGTAGTCTGGTGGATGAAATGGTGTAAGCTAGGATCATCTGACTGCTCCCCGAGGGTTGGGTCTGTGGGACTGTAGATGAATTTTAAATGACTGCATTTGTGTTATAGGAAAGAATGGCTGACAAATACTGTTCTAGTTTTTGCCACACTTAATTTTCTAACATGAAGTTGGTGCAGTTCTTGCTCGTAGGTATCAGCAATCTAAACACACATGGAACTCACTGTGGGTTCTACTTTCTATTTTTATTAATGACTACTGATTTAAGGCTGTAATAGTTACTAATTTCTTGAGGCCATATTAATTGATGAAGATAAATATATATCTCTCTCAGTTATTAGGTCACAGAAATATGTATCGTCAAGTACAATTGTGTTAAAATCTTGACACACTCTGAATGAGAAAATGACCCCTGAATGGGTAATTTGGTAACTTTAATAGAGTTTATTGAGCCTTTTAAAGACAGTTGCTTTTTTTAATACTATTTGATGATTAATGACACATTGATTGAGAATTAACAGCTATCTTGTTTATACAATTCATTTAAAGGGCTGTTAAGCCCCAAGCTACGATTTAAAAAATGATCTAGGCTCAGTTTAGCATTCATTACACCAAACATCTCAGCCAATGGCGGTCCCGAAAAGTAAATACCACTTTATCAACTAAACACGGAAATGCTAATTGACAGCTGGCAGAGTCCAATCAGATATTTCTGCAGACAACTAACTGGCTACTTTTGTAGCATCTGTTTCATTTTGCTAAATAACCCTGCTTCCTTCATTTGCTCATCTGGAAAAGAGAACAGGAGAAGGGACAGACAGCATGTGAACCTGCAAAATAAAAGAAAAAGAAAAAGAAATGCCCAGTGTGTATCTATATGTGGTCTTGGATTGAGGGAAACAAAGGCCACAATTATTTTTACAATTTATCCCAAAATTCTTGAGGGAGAAGTGTGAAACTTAGTCAAGTTAGGGGTCTAAATTTGGATGCTCTGATGCCAAGTACCCAGATTGCAACACCACAACTGAAGTGGAAGATAAGAGAAATCAGAATAATTTGTGTGGAAAAAGTTTCAACAAAATCCAGGCTGTGTTACTTCGCATTTATGTAGGGAGATGGTGTAGGAATTTAGTAATCTCACCCCAGTGTTTTGTTTCAAGAGCCCAAATATTGTTGGTTTTATTCCATTTAATCTCTGATTAGGTTAGCTCATCATAGGAAATGCTCACCTAGTGGAAAGCATAAGAGAGGAAAAGGTTTTTTTTAGATTTGTGATTTCCTTTGTTACATACCCATCCAATTTCTAGAACTAGTCACAACCCCCTGTACCATATGCCACCCATCTTCCCCACTCCCAAACACAAAGAAAAAGTAGCAAAGGCAAAGGGAGAAAACAGAAGAAAGAGCTAGAGAGAGAGGGAAAGACCAGTCATTTAATATGTTTGCCTACATGGCATTCTACCTTTGAACCTTCCAAATGCAACTTTATACATTGTCTTTTGACATTATGCAGTTTGGAATCCTGAAAGCTCTCAGTTTAGACAACTAAATTATTGCTTGTCAATTTAGCTTGGGATGAAAGACAGGTGTTTTGTTTCACAGTAAAACTCCATTTAGAGCCTACATTGGCTCTAAATCCAATCCCAGCTTTTTGCTGTGGGCTGGCATTGAAGTATATCACAGTAGGAATTATCAGTCAGGGCCCCAACAGTCAATCCACACAAGATCCTTCACCTTGGCTCCTCTGGATGGGCATGCCTAACACCATTTAAAAGCAACTGAGATAAAGACTCCTTTGAGCTCCAAGGGCTACAGTCCTTGCTGATACTCCATTGCCATTTTGCCTCCAACAAAGAACTAATCTGAACAAAGTTGAAAATCCCTATTAGTCTTCTTAGAAACCAAGGCAATACTGTATGATTCTTTAGTAAATATTCATTGGGACTGTGTTTTAATTTATTGACGTTATATATTTTTATATCTCCATGTCAATGAAATGATGTGATGTACCTTAACAGGAAAGTTTCTAGGAGTACGTATGCACCTGTTACTCTGATTTGAGGAGCTTAATGTAAAAGGCTCAGTGGAATAGCTAAAATTATCCCCATGCAAGTTGAAAACCAAAACTTTTCTGTAAGCTTCTTTATTTCTCTAGCCTCCTCCACTCTGCTATGGTTTGCACCCATTTCTAGCATCACTTATTATAAATATATGTGATCATGAAAAACAGTTACTCATGTCTCTTATCAAAGTATGAGAGAACTCTTAGCAAGTCTAAAAAATTCAAACCATAGTTCTAAGAAAGCATTACCTGGTTTGCCTACCATAGTGGAAAGTGAGTATAAGGGCTGTTATTTAATATGGGTGGGACTAGTGTATACGTAGATCTCATAATACTCACTGTTATTAATTAAATACACTTTATTTATTTATTTATTTATTTATTTATTTATGTATTTATTTATTTAGAGCACATGTATGCGAGTCAGGAAGGGACAGAGGGAGAAGGAGAGAATCTCAAGCAGGCTCCTCTCCTAGCACGGAGTCCAACAAGGAGCTTGATCTCCCCACCCTGAGGTCATGACCTGAGCCAAAACCAAGAGTCAGGTGATTAACCAACTGAGCCACCCAGGTGCCCCATAGGCTTTTAAAGTAATGGAGATTTTAAGGTGAAATAAGCCTTGCATCAGTATCTACCCCAATTCCACCACCATTGTAAAGATGAAGTTAAGTAACTTGACTAAGATCAAAGATCAAAATAGTTCATGGCAGAGCCAGGATTCTATCCAAGTATTCTGATTGAAAAACTAGTTCTCATTCCACCATATAGTCTTGAATTGAATTTTTTTTTTTTTTATGAAAATGATGTTTGGGGCGCCTGGGTGGCGCAGTCGGTTAAGCGTCCGACTTCAGCCAGGTCACGATCTCACGGTCCATGAGTTCGAGCCCCGCGTCAGTCTCTGGGCTGATGGCTCAGAGCCTGGAGCCTGTTTCCGATTCTGTGTCTCCCTCTCACTCTGCCCCTCCCCCGTTCATGCTCTGTCTCTCTCTGTCCCAAAAATAAAGAAACGTTGAAAAAAAAAAAAAAAAGAAAAGAAAATGATGTTTAGAATTCTTTATGGGGTTCCATGAGTCTTATGATCAAGTCTTGGGTGCTTTGCCACATGTGAATTTTTCAGTTAAGGTTTAAATCAGATAATATTGTAATTATATATTTATCATAGTTATCATGTAGACTGTGTTTAGCTTTATTTTTTTTGAGATTTATATGTATTTATTTTTTTATTTTTTAATTAAATATAATTTATTGTCAAATTTGGTTTCCATACAACACCCAGTGCTCATCCCAACAGGTGCCCTCCTCAGTGTGTTCAACTTTAAATGTAATAGTCTTTTTTAATTTTTTTTTTCTTGAAAATGTTTGGATTAGAATAGAGCTTCAATAAATTAATACATTTATTTCAACAGATTTACAAGACATCTTGAAGATAAAAGCAGTACCTTATTTATTATCAGTCTTTCAGTGCCTAGCATAATGCCTTGTCAATAAAAAATTCCTGATGAATGTTTGTTGAATTTCTAATTTGATGTTTGATTCAGGTTCTTAATCCTGTATTATCTGTAATTTGTCTGACTAACTATAAACTATATTAATTTCTCTGAGCTACGTTTCCTATTTACTAACCAATCTGTTTTTAGTTTATCTTTGCCTAAATGTTCAGCTAGGGGTGAGATGATTAGATAGATGCTGACCAAATCTCTTTTATTTGGCTATAAGACATATACCAGGGGGAGATATACTTAAGAAGAATAGTTGGGTTTTCTTGAACTCTCAAAAATGTTTTGTATTAAAATAGATAAAACATCTGACTTGTGGTCTTTAAAACAAATGACCAAGTATGTTTTCATGTGTCTAATGAAAGTACCAATATAGGGCTATTGTGAAAGATCAAATGAGATTAGAAGTGATGGTAATAAAAGTGTTAAAAGCAACATGTAAACAGAATGACACTGGCAGTAGTAATCATAATTATAATGCAAGTAGTAACCTTGAAGTTTACTGCATGTTCTGGGGTTGGAATAAGGATCTTGGGTCAATTCTTAACAAACAAACAGACAGAGTTCTTTGGGTTCTAGGGCCAGTGACTCAAGACATAAAACATACAGTAATTGACAAGTGAGGGTATCCCTACTGGCCTTTTGCTCTAACTCTGCCTATAAAAAAGAACTGCATTCAAATGCATGGTTGACAATGAAATGGAAGTTTCATCACATTGCCCTACTCCTGACCTCAGAGCTGACCTCCAGATCACCCCTGAGTCAAAATGTTAGAGAGGAGTCACTGAATGCAGTTTTAAGCTGGATTCAGCCAAGTTTTCTGAGGAGAAAACCAGAAGATTGTATTTTCAGTGGTTGTTTTTAATTCTGTGGATGAGGGTTCCTGTGGCATGATTGACTCTGATATCACCAATTTATCCGTCTACTGCCAGGATTTTATTTATTTTTATTTCCCAGGTATCTCCTAAGTTGTTAGGAACAATGAGCTATCAACTTTTCTTTGCACTGCAAAAGATGAGTATAATTGGACCTATTCTGCAAGTGACCTCTGAGCCAGTTTTTATCTGGTAGCCAGAATTTATCTGGGTAAAAGGGAAGTGAAGAGGTGAGGATTAGAACCCAAATAGAGGGCGTGGTATGGATGAATTCCAGCCTGACCTTTCTTTCCCTGCTTATCTGAAGACAAATCAATTAACTGTTCAAGGAACTGGCTGTTAAAAGAAAAATGTCAATTAGGTCTAAAAGTGACATAGCACATGGTTAACCAAATTGTTTCTTTTTGATTACTTCATAAACTAAACTTGTTTGCTTTGGCTTTCTTTTTTTTTTTTTTTTTTTTTTTTTTCATTTGAAAGATAAATCACACAAGTAAACTGCAAATCACTTAAGGTATTAAGCAGTTCAGTCAAAACTGGTCTATGGCATTATAAACATTGGTTGATTCCTTGCCTTCTTGCCATGAACATTGAATTCCCTACAGTTGTTTTTTTTTTTAATTTTTTATTTTTTCCAACGTTTATTTATTTTTGGGACAGAGAGAGACAGAGCATGAACGGGGGAGGGGCAGAGAGAGAGGGAGACACAGAATCGGAAACAGGCTCCAGGCTCTGAGCCATCAGCCCAGAGCCCGACGCGGGGCTCGAACTCACGGACCGCGAGATCGTGACCTGGCTGAAGTCGGACGCTCAACCGACTGCGCCACCCAGGCGCCCCTCCCTACAGTTTTTTAAAGTCCCTGAAACCACATATACCAAATATTATTCAGAAGATTGAATACACCTTACATACATTTGTATTATTTCAGTGTCTAAAAACACAGCTTAAATTTAAATTAATTTAAATAACATGATTTAATTATGCATTTTCTGTCACAAGTATAACTGTTACAGCGAAAATGACCTGAGACTTTTTTTTTTTTTTTGCATTAAAGAAGAGATTTTTCTTGTTAAACAAGTATTGTAAATATTGGCTTTAATCAAATAATTTTTTTTTCAGTCTTTAATCATATGCCAAAAACTAGGTACATGTTTGTACCTCCTCAGGAAACTGTCTCTGCCAAATAGTCACTTAGGGGACTTTCTAAACTGAACACTCTTATTTTTTTTCTTTGACCTACAGGCCTTGAGACACATCTGAACTACCTGTTAATGATCTTTAAGAACTATAGAGATTTGTTAGGTATCCCCAATTATTGTTCTGTGGTCATGTGGCCACATTCATCTTTGCATGGAGGATTTTATCAACTTAATGAATGCTGAATTCATAAAAACTACTTTATAACATAAAAATAAACCCTTAAACTTTTGTATTCACCAGTTCCCATGAGGTGAAGTCCAAATTCTTTCACAGAATACTAAAGATTCTTCACAATTTAGTCTCAATCTCCCAACACCTTATACACTAGCATACGTGTTAGTAAACATTTTCTGTAAAGGGCCAGATAGTAAGTACTTTAGGCTGTATAGGCCATACATGCTCTGTTGTTACCATCCAACTATACTGGGGAGCATAAAAGCAGCCATAGATGGTATGTAAATAAATTGGTGTTATTGTGTTCCAATAAAACTTTATTCATAGAAACTGAAATTTGAATTTCATATAATTTTCACATTCAATGCAATAGGTCCTTAGAATTTTTTTCGACCATGTAAAATTTTGAAAACAAACAAACAAACAAACAAACAAGCATTCTTAGCTCACGGCCTGTACAAAAATAGTTGATCTGAATTAGGCCTGAGGACTGTATCTTGCTGAGCCTTACACTAGAAGCCTAGAGATGTTCACATTTTTTTCAGAACAGGTCCTGAATTTCTATGCTTCTGTACCTCTCCTTATATAGTTTCTGCATCCTACATTTTACTCTTTTATCTTAGCCTAACTAAATAGTATTCTTGTGAAACTGAGTTCAGGTGATACTATTGCTGAGAAGCCGTCCATGATTAGAGCTCACCCTTCTGCATCGAATCAAACTCTTATTCCACAAGATTCCAATAGTACTTCGCACATTCCCGTTAAAAGAACAGTGCAGAAAAGATTCAGAATGTGTTTGCTACATATTTCCTGAATGAGTCAATAAATGAATAAATGAATAAATGAATAAATGAATGATGGAGATGCAAATGAATGACTTATACCAAAATTGTTTACTGAGCTATTTCCACAGTCTGAATGTGAGCTCTACATGGATAGCTAGTTGTACTCATCTTTCTGTCCCCAAGGCCTAAGAAGTGTTTGGCGTGTGCTAATATTTTAATAGCTATGTGCTGAATTAATGTTTTGAGGGTATACCTCTGAGAGAAACCTATAGAGAATGGATTTTATTCTTTATGGACATTCTTATATTTCTGGGTTGAAATAGTTCTATTTGATTCTTCACAAAATTGCCATACCTAGACCCCTAAAGCTAAGTTAGGAGTTACAAACAACCACTTTCCTGTCACTACTTGTAGACACATGCTTGTTTATGTTTGGCTAATTAAAATTAATCACCCTAGTCTTCCTTCCCTTCAAGGGCATTACTTCCCATTAACTTCAATGAAGCTTGTTTGACTTCAATGGAAGTTTTTACCTGCATAGGGACAGTGAGGAATCAGGACAAATATCTTTAAGGCTGTCATTTGTCACCATGAACAAAAGAAATAGAGATCCTTAGGCATGAGGCGCTGTAGCACACTTCACGTGCCTCTCTTAATTCTATCTTTGCTGACAACCCATGACTGCCACATAAAAGGAAGCATCAGAATTATAATTGAATGGTTCTGAAATATCAGAGACAGAACCTCTGAAAAGGAGGTTCACAAACTTATTCCTTGGCAGGGTTAGTGATTTGAGTACCTAAGCAGGGCCAGAACACCGTTGACAGCATTTCCAATGCATAGCGTATGCATTTCTTTTGAGTTGGTGTTGAATAGCAAGGCATGGTAGCTTAACTTTATTCCACCAGCACGCAGTTTTCTTTGACAACCTTCCACTATTCAGAACACCCCTGAGAAACAGAAAGTCAAAGAGGGAAAAGGCATCTGAGCAACCATAGCAGTATCATAGTATCTACGCTTTACAACTTGAGCATTTTATTCACAGTATATTTATTTCATGCGGAATATGATGTATTTGAAGTACTTGGCAAAATACCAATCTGGTGCACCCAGGTGCCAGTAAGGTGCATGATTCCTCATTTCTTAAGGTTCTGTAGATATCAACATTTAAGCCAAGCCAGGCTTATTGCTTCTAAAGACACTAAGCAACTTAATTGTCATAAGAACAACATGGCATGCTCCCAAAGATGATTGTTCCAGAATCCCCATCTTAATTATACCATAAAGCAACTGCTTTTCCTGTATTTTTATAACTTTTTATAGGACTGTTTGCCAATATTTAAATGAGATTTTATATGTATATATGTATATATATGAGATTATTTTTTATACATATATATATATATATGTGAAGTCCTACAGCGGGACTTTATATATGTTATCTCATTTAAATGTCCTAAATGGTCCAATAAAAAAGTTGTTATTGCCTGCATTGATATTTGGAGTTTGTAATTAAAAATTTTAAATTTTAATTATAAAAAGTACTGTTCCCTATATCTTATTCATCCTCCGCATGTCCTAGTTAATTAGTTTATCTCCACCTAAACAAAATATCTGTTCTTCCCAAAAATTCCATTATTGAAGTCACCCTTTTAGTTTAAGGTACAACCTCTGCCAATGTCTTCCATTAAAGTGTATATTACCTGAACCAGATAAAACACTAGCCATCACAATGCACTAAAACTTTGACAGAAATCAAGTAGTCAGATTAAAACAGTATTGCCTTTGGGAGAAAAAAGGTAAATGGAACTCTGAGAGAAAGCTAGGTCTTAGTTGTAGAAACAGGGAACAATCCAGATACTCAGGGTTCTAGCTTGCATGGGATAGTGCATGTATGCTGTGGTTCAGAGGAGTGGGGGATTTCACGGATAACACACGAATCCTGGTTAAGGACTGCACCAAAATCAAATGCCACCTGTTTTCCAGTCCTGATGAAGATAAAAGGTGGTGCAATAAACATAAAACCATCTTCTCTCTCTCCCACTCTCCCATCAGAAGGTCTTCTGCCTTCATTGGTATTGGCTTCTCAGCAAAGCAGCAGATAAGCATTGTGTGGGCTTCAAGGCAGGTGCTCTGCTGCAAAACGAAGAATTACAATATCAATCACCATAATCAATGCTAAAGCCTGAAGCTGGATCTGGATGGGAGGCTGAGCCAATCTTTCAGTCAACGAAGGAGACATTTCTATTGGCGGAGTTTTCTAGTTCCATTTCTCATATCCAGAGAGGTGCTCTCTGGAGAATTTCTTTCTTATTGTCTTAGCTTCTTTTGTTTATTTGCTTTTCCCCACAGAGTAGCTCAGTAAACCTCCTGTTAACATATTTTGCTTCCAAAGCCCATGTAAATACAGTAGGATCCCCTATATTTATGTGTCCATATCTCTCTATCTATATGCATTATCTCCACCCATCCAGAATCGAATGTATTATTTCATGCAGTGTTTCCCAAATGTTCCTGACGAAAAGTGTTACCTGGGTTAATGTTAAGAATAGAGATCTCTGGGCTCTAGAACCCACACCTACAAAGAGAGGCCTGGCAATCTGCATATTTGACATATAGATGATTCTCCATGCTGAAAGCCCACCACCACCAGACCTGCTCCTCCTTCTGTTATTCCCTTCACAGCGCTCGGGGACACAACACTGAACAAAATTTCATGGACTGAATGAATGATTAAATCTCATAGATATTGTAACACCAAATGGCCAATCTAGTTTTCGAGTCTCTGTCCAATTAGTTCTCAAAGTCTGCTGATCTCACTCTGTAAAAATCTTAGATTATCCCCTCCTCTCCATTCTCATTCTGCTGCCCTAACTGAAGTTCTCTTCTACTCTTCCCTGAAGTAATTCCATAGCTCCTTCTTCTTCTCTATGGCCTCTCCCACTCTTATCTAACCCTTCGAGTTCTACCAGGAATCTTTCTAAAACACGTATCACTACATTTCTTGAAGATCTTTCAACAATCTGCTCTTCTCCCTCCAAACCTGGAATCATGTCTCCAATGCCTATAGCCTGGCATAAAATAAGCCCTTAAACTATAGACATACAGATCTTACTCAAGGCTCTTCAAAACTTGAACTCAACTTTCCAGTCTCACCCGCAATCTCTATCTACATCCTTCAGTGCCCCAGCAGCCCCTGCACAAGCCCACATCCCACTCCCTGCATTTTCTTCAACTATTTGCCATTTGTATTCCTCTCTCTTTTGCCTCTGCCTCATAGATCCATTCCTTCCGCTCCTTCTCCTTCCTTACCCAAAAAAGAAAATCCCATTCTAGCCACTGAATGACTTCCTCAAAATTTTATAAGTCTCTCTCTCACCATATTAATAGGTCTACCTGAGCCTAAATTGAGATCTACTTGAGTCCTGACCTATTTCTCTCCTTGGGAGTGGTATGGCATTCCCTGCAATTATGAGGTCAACCAGATGCCCCAGGAGCTCTGGAGCTTGAGCCTATGGGGTCTTCCTGGGCTGTTCTGGGGCCACATGGCCAGCCAATTACAGGAGGGTGGACTGGTGAATGGATTTCTCCTGCTGGTCAGTGCAACATTTCTTTGGGGTTGTCATGTCAAAATGGTATGACTTTCAAGTCAGACACAGGAGGAGTTTAAGACTATAGGCTACTGCAATCCTCTGCTAACCTCTGGCTTGAGCTATGTATATGGCCCATGTGTTAACTCTTATCCATCCATGTTCTGACCAACCACAGCAACATCTTCAGTCTACATACTTCAGTCTAAGGGTGGTGTGGACAACTATAGATGTTATTTACCCAGTGTGTCCATCATTGTTGGCATTCAAAAAAGTTACCCAAACCCTTCCACAGGCTCTGTGCCATGTGTCAGACATACTTCCAGATGACCACTGCTATCTCCTTTGAAGGCTTCCAAGATCATTTCTCCACAGTGCCAATAGGTCCATCCCATTAATTTTCTGATTAATTGATATGTTCACATCATACTATCCTAGGTAAGTTTAAAACATGCTGATCCAAGGACAGACATTTCTTATGCAAATGGGGCCATTCTTCTTACTTAGCCCCTTGTCCTTTGTTTGTCTTCCCTGTTGGTGGATGTGTGTGGAAGACAGGGTGCAGACAACATAGAAAAAGATCACATTTGGAGCGCCTGGGTGGCTCAGTCGGTTAAGCATCCAACTTCGGCTCAGGTCATGATCTCACGGTTCGTGCCTTTGAGCCCCGCATTGGGCTCTGTGGTGACAGCTCATAGCCTAGAGCCTACTTCAGATTCTGTGTCTCCCTCTCTCTCTGCCCCTCCCCCACTCACACTCTGTCTCTCTCTGCCACTCAAAAGTAAATAAAACTTAAAAAAAAAAAAGAAAGGAGATCACACTGAAGGAATGTAATGGTTATAGCCTAATTATTTTAAGAGAAAGCATGGTTGGTAAATATAGTGCTCTACATGTCCACTAACAAATTCTGCACTGTAACTTCACATGATGAAGTAACAGGTTATTCTTACACTATCTTGCATACTCTGGGCAAGACTTACATTTGTGCTTTCCATCAATGAGGCACAGAAACAACTTTCGAGAGAATTTTTGGAAACCAGTATTCTTGGGCAGCACAGTGGTGAGATAAGTGACATAAGTAATGTTGTGGCTAATATTTAAAATATGGTACCAGGGAACTACAGAAGCAAGAAGATCTACATTGTTTTCGTACATACATGTTCTGAAGAGTCCTGGCATTATGAACAATAACAAACAGGGTTGCTATCTTTTTTCATGGTGAGAGTTGGGATTTTAGTCAGAAACAGGACATTTTTTAAATTAAAATGTGAAAGCAAACAAACAAACAAACAGACAAAAACCATGAGGAGAAGTTTCCTGTACCTGAACAGGAAGAAATGGCACTTGGACACTGAAAGATTTTCATATACAGTGATTGCACGAGAAAAAAATGCCTAAAGTTTTTCTTCTCTACCCATTTTTCTAAATTGTCAGTGATTGGCCCTTGAATTTTGTAATAATATTTAGATGACTGTATGGAGTGATTTTTGTTGTTGTTAGTTTGGGTTCTGTTTGTTTGTTTGTTTGGCCCGGGATCCTGCATACCTTAGGGGAAGCTCTGTTGTTCAGGTACTATGTTAAGCAACTTATGTGCGCCTTCTATTTTCATTTTCACAACAATTCTGTGAGACAGTTATTATTACATAGAAATGAAAACCTAGAGCAGTTAAGTAATTTACCCATGCACATAGCTAGTAAATGGCTGAACCGAGATTCTCATTCAGAACAACCTGATTCTGATGTATACATCAACCTTAGAAAACCTAGGACAAATTGATCCACCTGAATTGTATTTCCTGGATTCAACATCACTCTTATACCTGGGGGGATCGTTATGTTTTAGTCTCTCTATTGTTAATAAGATATTTGTCAAATATTTGCTATGTGCCAGACACCATTCTAATCACTTAATGTGCATTATTCATTAAATAATTTTAACAACCAAATTATGTACATATCGATAATGTTCTCATTGTAGCACTGGAGAAATTGAGGCCCACCGTGGTTAGGTAACTTGCCCAAGGTTACTCAGCTATCACTGGTAGAGCAGAGAATCAAACAAGGCTATCTGACCCTAGAGCCCAAGCAAATCAGAACCAAATATTCTGGTTTCATTCCTTCATCTTTTGGTTCTGAACCAAATTGATACTTACCAGACACAAAACATCACAAACTCAAATACGTATATGACTGGAATCGATCTCTGATTTTAGTGTTTGGTCTAGTGACTCTACTTTCACAGGCCTTGGCATACTCTGAGAGCAGAGCATTGCCAGTGCAATGAATGACACCTATGTTTCTTGCACATACAGCTTTACTGGAAAGTTCACATGGTCCAGAGGGTGAGCTTTGCACCTGGTCATGGTGGGGTCATGAGCCACAGCTTCAGTCACCACTGACTCAGAACTCCTCAAAGGGGAATGTATTTTTTTAAGTTTATTTATTTATTGAGAGAGAGAGAGCGCGCGCGCAGAGGAAGGGCAGAGAGAGAGGGAGACGGAGAATCCCAAGCAGGCTCCACGCTGTCAATGCAGAGCCCAGTGAGGGACTTGAATTGACATGAGATCATGACCTGAGCCGAAATCATGAGTTGGACGCTTAACTGACTAATTCAAGAATAAGAAGTCATTCCTTCATGAGGAAGTCATATGTGACCATATGTATGTGTGTGTAAATGTATATGTGTCCATACCATTTCTTTCATACTGAATTTTTGCTAATTCTAGTACTTCCATTTCCACGTACAAATAGAGAACTTTATAACTGAAGGTGCGTATTTGCCATAACACACACAAGGAATATATCGAGGGTCACATTTACTATAGATACCTTGGCTCAGATACAAATATAATACAATGCCAACTATCTGGCCAAAAAATAGATAACAGAAGTCAATTAGCCACGCATGTGGAACTATCTGGAAAAACTCAGATAATTGACTAAATATTTCAATTTTCCTTCAGATGCCTACCACTATGCTCCTTATCATTTGACATTTTTTTCTCTCACGACTTACAGCAACAGCTATTTTACTCCTTCAAACACTCTTAACAATAACAGACTTACAAAAAAGCTGTAATCAAAATGTAATGGCTTAGAGATTTACACAGGATAATTTTTATCTTTTCTAAAAAATTTTTTTTCATTCAGAGCAAAAATTCTGATTCTTTTACTCCCATCAACTCCTTGTTTTGTTCCAAGATTCCATTGATCATTTACAAATGGTAAAAAAAACAAAAAACAAAAACAAAAACAAAAACAAAAACACCTCGTTAGCCTACCCTATATTTCATCCCAGGTGACCGAACTCTGCATTTTGATTTCTAAACAGGCAGAGAGATGTACTGTAATGAGAGCACAAAGAAACAGGTTTATAACTTGGTACATTATGACACTGGGTTCAAAGCAGTGCTGTAAGCCTTTGTTTCTGACTCATGCAGATAAAATCCAGCATTTTCTAGGACTGCAACAATGCAGAGTATGAAGGAGAAAAAAAAAAAAAAAGAAGAAAGATGCAAGAAAGAGAAAGAAAGAAAATGAATTAAAACAAAGCAAAACTCTTGGGATGGTTTAGGCTGCAGGGTATTTTCCCAGAGTTCTGTCCAAGAATAATCTAGTAAAAATGTGGACAGAGAACCACCGACCCCTGCTTTCCCCCGAACATATGCAGCTCTGATCAGTCTGGTATTTCAAGAGAAACAAGGTCCTGAACCCGAGTCCTCAGACACATAACAAAGCGCACTTCACAGCTGTGATGCACAGCGACGATCGGCTCCGAGGCCTGAGTGGGTCCCAAGACAATGCCTCCTTTATCACCCAGAGGACAAATATCTAGACAGCAATATTTTCTGCTTGAATGCTTCAAGCAGCTCGCGCAACTCCTGACTGAAAGGGAAAACTGAGCTCAGAGTGTTTGCTGAGTGATTATTTTAATTTACTACTTGATGTAAATCTAAATGAACTGACACCCAGCTCAAGATGGACAGAAAACAATCATCAAAGAAGGTGGGGGGCTGTGGGAGAAAAGGGGGGCACAGGAGAGGGCCGATGTTACACTAGCATCTGAGGTTTAGCCAACTTTGGCAATGGCAGCGTAATAGATAGGGGGGCAGGCTCGGCATTCCGTTTCCTTCTCTCAATTACCATAATAAGTTCGGTAATTTCGTGCTGTTTATTTATCTGGCGAGGATAACAAAGGAAGCCGAGGAAGTCGGCTCTGGAGGCACCATGACAAAGCACCAGACAGAAAGCAGTCACGTGTGGGGAGATGAACAGAGACACCACTTCCCAAGCACCTGATTATTCTTTCTCAGTATTTAGAGGCAAAAATTAGCCCTAAGAAAAACATCAGCAAGCACAACACAAGCTATGCAGATGAGAAAATTGGGGTAAGACGGGGATTGAGGAAAATTGAGGGCAACTTGACAGCTAAGTTTTCATTCCTTGTAAAAAGCTATCTTTCCTTCATGTCAATTATTTGTCCAAACTTAGTGGTAGAGAGAAAAGATTTTGTTTTAGAGAACTGTTTTGTTTCCCCCTCCTCCCTGTCCCATGTGGCCCTAGTTTCTTAGAGTAGAAAGTTCTTCAGATACGATGAATATTTCTGAGAAACTAGATAGCAAAATCATAGCTGTGTCTGGTTAAGATGAACATCAGATTTCTTTGTGGTTCTCGTAAGATATTATACAAAGCATCACCTCTTTCTCTCCCTGTCTTTCTCTCCCCTGCCTCCTCTCTGTCTCATGAAACACTACACTAAACAGTCACAGGACCAAGATATAGATTCCTACTTCCAGGTTTGTCTTTTCTGTCTAAAAAAGACTTTCGTTTCAGCCATGTCTGCGTAGCATCTCCTTCAGAAAATTAGCAATGTTTGCTAATGAGCATAATCCTTGTTATTTGTAGCACTGTTATAAATGGCATGGGGTATTCATATAAATCCCCATGCATAATTCTGAAAATATGTCCAATAGAGGAAAAATATATCACTACTTGTTTTCCACAATCACAATATGGAACCAAATATGGTTCCTATCTTTTTTTCTTTTCCTTACCAACCAGTTTAAGAGTGGTCTATTTGTATAGATCTCAACAAGTAATTTAACAAAGAAAATAATTGGACAAATATAAATATGTGTATATATATACACACACACACATATACATTATATAGATACACACACACACACGTATATATATACACCAAGTTTAATGTTAATATAGGGTTTTTCTTTATTTAGTGAATGCAACATCAAGATACACACACACACACACACACACACACACATCTGTTGGGTAAAATAAAAAACTATCCATTTCCTATAGATCTGAATTACTGTTTTTCTAAGTAGGAGGCCTGGAGCTCTTTGTAAAGACTTTGGACACTGTTATGGGGAATACCATACGTGGTAAGTAAGGTGAAACCATGAGAGAGGGTCTTCTATCTGTGCTTGTCTGTGTTTCTTTTTAATATGCTGTGGTTGTTGAAATTTTGAGTAAGATTTTATTCCAGGGGAGGTAATGCAGCCTTTGATTAAAAAAAAAATTGTTCTTCGGGGCGCCTGGGTGGCGCAGTCGGTTAAGCGTCCGACTTCAGCCAGGTCACGATCTCGCAGTCCGTGAGTTCGAGCCCCGCGTCGGGCTCTGGGCTGATGGCCCAGAGCCTGGAGCCTGTTTCCGATTCTGTGTCTCCCTCTCTCTCTCTGCCCCTCCCCTGTTCATGCTCTGTCTCTCTCTGTCCCAAAAATAAATAAACGTTGAAAAAAAAAAACTAATTAAAAAAAAAAATTGTTCTTCAAGGGAGAAGAGGGTTTTCTTAAAAACTATTGCCCTAGGTTGTCCTTAAAAGACTGTGGGAAAAGTAATGGAAAAAATTACAGTCACCTGTCCAGATGCTATCACTGTGGGATGCCTCGTGCCTTGTGAATTAGACACATATTGGTATTGTCTTTTTTTATAAAGCTAAAACATTTTCAACATTGCCCACTCCTTTTTGTCTCTAACCATCTTTATTCATATATGTAGGTATGTACAGATAGTGTGGGATCCCAGTATAATTATTCTGAGTTCCCCTCCATCTTTGTTTTATTGCCTTTCTGGTGATAGGTGACTTGCATATCATTTTGTGGACAGTATCTTAATTAGCAGGTGGTAGGTGAAGGGTATAGTTAGGTGCTAAGGATTCGGAGATGATTAGGATAGGATCCCAGAACTCAAGTCATGGGTATTAGTTTGACTGACGTTCGCTTGTTTTATTTGAAAGCGTAGTAGAGTGGGCATGTAAGTACTTTCTGTAATATAAAAATGTCATAAATAGTCTGCTGTACCTCATTTATTGGAAGAATCCCATTTTATGAATCAAAATTGAAGTGCTCTTTTGTCAGTAAGGTTAAAGTATACCTCTTTGACTACAATACCACATCAGATTTGGCTGTGACATACACAATTTGCAAAAATCTAGCTGCAAATTCTTAACGTGTTTCTTAAAACAAAAACAAAAACTAATTGATGCTTAGACCTCAGAGCAGTCTTTTAGAGAAGGAGTATGCTTTTCTTTTGCCTTTCTAGTGCATGAGGAAGTTGACTCACCACCTGGTCCATTTGAATACCTCTAGCAGTGTCATGAGGAAGAAATTATTGTCTTGACTTATAGTTTTATCCGACCGTGACTTAGAGACAAGGAGTAGTAAAAGGAGAAAAGGAGCTGATTTGATTGAATAATACAAGAAAATGTATTTGATTGAATAATCAAAATAGGAATTTTCTTCTAGGTTATCATTCTTCACTCACACAAACTTGGACAAGCCCAAGCAGGGACTTTAATAGGCTTTTAAAATAACTCCTTCATAATACAGTAGACCATACAATGCTGTTTAGATTATTTTATTTCCATAATAAACCCTCATTAAGTATATTTATCTAATGATATGACAGAACTGAAGGGAAAGGGAATATAAAAAAATATGTGCATGTGTTAAACATTAGCCCTAGCAGAAGATTTATAAATAAATTACAGATAATTTATAGAATCATGCCATATTTATAATTGCATGTTTAAAGCAATCTTCTTATGGTAATTGTATTGTATGGCCAACTCTAAGAAGGGGGAAATTATAAATTTATATTTCCAGAGTTTACTGAGATGTGCTGTCTTTTATAGGTAAAATTGTATTGTGTAGAATTCAGAGTGGAAAATGAAGCTTCTATTTCAGTGTGACTCATACCCCATTACTAAATGTTCAGAAAGCTCAGCATAAAAAATTAAATGTTCACTATTTCTCAAAGAGGTCATTGCTTAAGTTCCAAATTAATTTTCAAACAACGCTGCTATAAAAGAATCAATAAACTTTGTATGACAAAGCAAAACTCTGCCGGCACTTTCAAGATAAATGATAAACAGATCCTCCTTTGAGAAGAATGAAGGATTTCAGCTTCCTGTGCATCCTTACAGTGCCTACTGGTGCTCACAGTTCCTTCTGAAATTATTTCAACATAAGGCATGACCATGAGGCTATAAAATGCCCAAGGAACCAAAGAAGCCAAACCCATTGGTCTCAGATGTATCATTTATTGTTAGGATGTTTCTTCTTGATGCCTTAGACAGGAACAATTCAGTGAATTAACCTGTCATTGTGCTGAAACCATAAAACACATTATGCTCTATACTTCTAAAGGTGTAACATAACCTTATGGGGTAGGTTGAGGGCCCTGTGAATCCATACTTTCAGATGAGCACATGGATGGTTAGGTGATATGTCCAAATAAACTCATTCATTCAACAAATATTAACGTTTACTGATCCTCTACTCCAGGCACTGTTCAAGGTGCTGGGAAAACATCTGTGAACAAAACAACATCCCCACCCCTTAGGGAATTTACATTTTAGCTTTAGAGACAGAATGCAAAATGATAAAGGAAACCTATGGAAGGTATGGAGAAAACTAAAAAGGGAAGGATAGAGAAAGTAATGGATGATGCTATGTTAGACACATAGTCAGGGACATCCTCTCTAAGAAAGAGACATTTGAGCAAAGATTTGGATGAAGTAAGGGAGCATGTAAAGATGTGGCCATAAAGCATTTTGAACAGTGAAAAGATTCCAAGTTGGGAATAAGGCTGATACACTCTAGGACAGTAAGTATAGCAGAACAGAATGGGGAGAGAGAAAAGAGGTGAGGGAAGAGCTCAGAGAAGTCGGTGGAGTTAGATCCGATTGGGTCTCAGAGACAAAAGTGAGTAGCAGTCAGGATATGCAAGATCATGGTGGGGAACAAACAACCCCAAAATCTCACTGGCTGAAGACACCAGGATTTTTTTTTTTCTCACATCATGTCTACCATTAGTTTGGAGGCTCTATAGTATGTCAGCCTCATCTTGGGAACCAGCGTGGGCAGAGCACACACTAGTGGCATGCCCATCATAGTGGCAGGGGAAAAAAATATCATAAGGGTCTCCTATCAGCAGTTGATGTCCCAGGGAGGAAGTGACACATCACTTGCACGAACCAGTCATTGGCCAGATCTAGTCAAACAGCCACATTCAATGATGGTGGTGGTGAGGAGAATGGACAGCTGTGGGCAACGGTACAATTCTACCATGTGTCCATTAAGCAGGGAGCTACACATATTTTATAAACAGCATTGATGAATCCCATGTAAGAATGTTGGATTTTATTCCAGTGAGATGGGAAGCCGTGAGGAGGTTATAAGCTGTTTTCAAAAGATCATCTGGCCCTTGGGTAGAGAATATAGAGTTAAAGGGACAAGAGGGAAGCAGTAAGACCAATAATTACATTACAGCAGTAACTAGGTGAAAGGTAATAATGGCTTGGGCTAGGGTGGTAAGAAATGGTTTGTTTCCAGATGCCATACTCAGTAGAGTTATGCCTAAATATGTCAAACAGCCTGGTGAAATGTAAGAGGAAGTGACGAAGTCTGTGGCCCAACTGGGCACAGCATACTCAGAAAGGCATGCAAATTCATTTTTAAACCACAGCATCAGCCAAACATAACAAAATTTTGTGACTCCTGTAGTAAAGCACGTTTCCTGGTTACATCAAACAAGTAAATAAAGCAACCAATGTACTAGTCTTAGGTCTGACGAATTTTAGTGACACTTTGGTAGATACATGGTAACACAGCATGTATTAACGAAACACTCACCAGCCAGGTAAAAGCTCAGCTTAATCAGGAAGTGAGAGGCTGAATTAACATCTACTCAAAACCCACTGTATAATTTCCACCTCCAGTGAATTGAATTGGATTTTGTGAATCTTGTGATTCTAGGCTCACAGTCTTGAGGTGCTAAGCCCTCTCCTGTACTGAATTGTGGTTCTACCAATGTTGGGTGTGCAAAGTTTAGCGTGTAATGGAATCCGCTGTCACACAGAAATGACGTTTGCCATGTGCATTAGATCTGGGGTGGGGCAGGGGACCTGACATTTTCAGCCAGTGCTTCATTTTCATGTAGCTGGTCTAGGGGCCACACCCTGAGAAATTGTGGCTCTTCCTAATTCTTAAAACAAGTTACAAATTTGACCTTTACTGAACATGGTAAAAGCTTGTAGAGCTTTATAATTCCCACTAAGTTCTTGTACTATTCTTGCCTGTGGTCAGCAGCTATTACTCATGCTTAGAAGTGAGGGAGAAGCCTCTCAGGGAAATTGATCACCAGATGCTATGGTTTCCTCCTTCCTCCCTTCTTTTCTCCCTTCTTTTTTTCCTTCCTTCCTTCCTTCCTTCCTTCCTTCCTTCCTTCCTTCCTTCC
>NW_024412441.1:2345843-2520738 GCF_014898765.1 Herpailurus yagouaroundi
TCCTTCCTTCCTTCCTTCCTTCCTTCCTTCCTTCCTTCCTTCCTTCCATCTTCCTTCCTTCTTCCTTCCTCTCTCTTTCTTTCTCCCCCTCCCTCCTCTCACATTATTGAGTTCTTCTAACATTCCAGGCACAGTGTTAGTTCTAGAAACATAGCATTCATCAGAACAAATGCCTCTGTCTTTGTGCAGTGAGTATTTTTGAGGGAGCTTTATTTCCAGTGCAGAGAAGTAAGATTACCAATACTTTAGTGAATAAACAATATTCACTATGCAGGCAAGAATATTTTGACTCTAGTCCAATAGTAGTCACCACAAAAGTGAGTAACAGAAAACTGTAATGCTGATTCAATATTTGATAGAATTTAGAAGATATTTTGTATGGATACAGCCTAGGGTATCAGAAGGAATCTAATGGTTCACCCAAGTATTGTTACATCCACTTGTCCTCCTCCTCTTTTGAAGTTCAGTGCAAATAACATTTTGTTTCATGGGCCCCCAGAAATACTCTAGGCAACAACTTTTCCCATGACTCCATACACCCCTTTCATAGGACATATAGTATGTATGATAACTCAGGGGCTAAGCAAATACCATAAGTTGACATGCATATGTGTGAATGTCTTGTGTAAGTGCCAGGGACTGGAGCAAACAGAAGAGGACTTAGTGCCATCTGATTGTTTCATGGAGCACGACATTTCTAAAAGTAAGAGTTTTTCACAGCTGAAAATCTG
Source organism: Herpailurus yagouaroundi (assembly GCF_014898765.1). Taxonomy (NCBI): domain Eukaryota; kingdom Metazoa; phylum Chordata; class Mammalia; order Carnivora; family Felidae; genus Herpailurus; species Herpailurus yagouaroundi. The sequence continues at coordinate 2,346,575 of NW_024412441.1, forward strand.
GAATATTAATATAATTTTTTCCTTTTGAAAGCAGTAACTCAAAAATTTCAAAAAATTATATGAGCCAAATGAAACATATCCACAAGCCATTATTTGATCTGTAGCTCCCCAGTTTGTGGCCTCCTTCTATAGATCATACACATTGGCACTTGTCACTTAATGAATTCTTGTAGCATTCTTAATCCCAGAGGTTATAAATTCTGTGAAGGCGGGGTCACGTACTCCTTGCATCATCCAGTCCAGAGATGATCATTTGGTGGGTGACTAGAAGGTAGGGCACAGTGCTCAGGGACTCAGAACCAGTTCGAATCCTTGCCACACTATTTACTAGCTATGTGACTTTCAGCAATTTTATTAATTTACTTGTGCTGCACTCAACTGTTAAATGGAGGTGATGTTAATTATATCTATCCCGTAAGGTTATTTGGAGGATTAAATGAGCTCATATTTGTAAAGCACTTAGTATAATGCCTTGGAACATACTAAGAACCATGTAAGTTTTTTATGTAAGTTAAATTAAAATAAATACATAAATAATATATTTATTATATGGAATTTCATGATCTACTTATTCTTCCAATTTCATTCAATGATGGGAACTCATTTAGAAAATGAGTTTTTTTTCCCCTTAGTTTTATAAAGAACCAAAGGTATAAATATATGACTTAAAGAATATAAACAAATGTAAAACCTAACCATAAGCCTGTTCTGATATGTTCTTTTTAGACTCTTGTTCTTTAAGACTTTTAAAATATATGTCTGCAAGAAAACTAACAAAGGACATGGAATATTATTCACTTTTTAATACCAAGCCACAGGTGTATAGGCTTCTAAACAGCTGATGAGCATCTGGCCCACTTAGTACACTGGTTTTTAAAGTTTTCCATTATGTATTCGTTATGCGCCGACCCATTAAACCATTTAGTGATTGCTCATAAATTAAAACAAACTGATTAATTGCATCAAATGTTCTAATAAAAATATTTTTTAGTGGCAGAGGGTATCTATGCTTATTTTCACGTTGGAGTCATATGGATATACATGCAGATTTTCTGTATTTAGAGAATTAGATCATACGGCATAATTTAAGATATATTTCTTACGTTAAAGAATACCTTCTATTCATCTCTGTTACTTACAGAAAACATATTTTCACCAATCATTATATTTAAAAACTGAGTATTTTTGCACTCAGGCACTGTGCTGCGAAGACGTGTAATAATAGTTCTTTTACTTAATCCTCAGAATATACCCATTTCCTCCAATTTTATAACCGAGGAAGCTAAGATTTAGAACTGGTAGACAATGGAAAAACTACCCGATTTGACAAAGCTGGACAGTGCCACGATTTGAATCCAGCCTGGGGTATGGCCAAAAGAGAAATGTTTTGGAACCTGTTCGGCTCCATAAATTGTGTTTTTGGCCTATATAAGTAAATAGAGCCTCAATTCAATCAATCAAAAATATTTATTGAGCAGCTAGAAGATACCATGCACTCTTTCATTCTCTGACTCTTATTATCTACTGCTATACAGCTGAAGTCGAGGATTTTTTAGACAATAATATACACTGAACATTGCTTCTGTCTCAAAAGCAGTAGTTCTCAAAGTGCAGTCCTTGGAGCAGCAGTATCAGCAGCATCTGTGAGCTTGTTGGAAATGCAGATTCCTGAGCTCCACCCCAAACCTGCAGAATGAGAGGGTCTGGGGATGAGGCCTAGCAATCTGCATTTGAAGAGGACTTGAAGGTGATTCTGTCACACACTTAAGTTTGAGAAGCTCTGGTAGAGTGACAGACAGCCCCTACTAAGGCTTTCAAGGAAGAGAAAGGCCCCCACGTACAAAGCCTTTACAATCGGACGTGTGAAGTCCTGTAGAGACCAGAGCATTAGCAGACAAACTGCAAACTGAAGAAAGTCTGAAAAGAAACTTGCTTCTCTGAGGGCAAGTGGCCTTCTCTGAAGACAGTGCAAGAGGTGAATACATACCTTAACAGTGTACCAGTCCCACCAGGTGCATTATTTGATTTTCTATCAGAAAGCTTCTGGTTATGGACCCACCACCTGAGGAGTAATCCTGTGCTAATCAATAAAGCACACACTCCTTTCCCTGACCAACCGCCCTCCCCTTCTTACAAAATGTTCTTCACAGAAACCTGTCACCTAATCAGCCACATCCACCTGGGTAACTGCTTTGATTTGTTCTTCTTTGCATTGATTGCTCCGTTTCCCATACTTTTCCTGGGTCCTGGGGCTAAAACCATCAGTCCATGAAGAAGTAGACTTTGGAAGTCTCTTCCAGTTACTCAAAGCCGGCCACCATTCTCTGAGCCTCTGATGCCTCATCTGTTGAATGGGTAGATTTCCTTCCAGATCCCTTCTGCCTCCAAATTTGTCTGAATCTAAGGACCCAGGACCGCTAGCCAAATGGTGAGTTAACGTGAACTAGGAGATTCCGGCTCTTGTGACCGGGTTAGACACAGTCTTGGCTAAGGGCAAAAGTCACAGGACACACACGCACCCATGAGCCTGCTATGTCAGTGCTTTCAGTGTGAGTCAGTTCTATCACCTACATTTGCACAATCAGGGAGCTTGGGGTGATCGTTCCAAGATGGGGAAAAAAGAGAAGAGCAAGAGAACGTGAGATTGCCTTTTTGTTTTGCCCAGATTCCTACTTCACTCTTCCATGATTTTATTTATATTCCAAACACGGAGAACACCGTTTATTTGTATGTTTGGAGCAGACTGCTACTTTTAAAAAATTAATCGCAGCTTTTCTAGAGAAAGGAGGATGGTCAAGATGAACCACAGTGGCGCCTTGCAGCCTTCAGATGCCCGTTTTTAAAGCTTTATTTGGAGTGTGGCACATTATAATTGACAGACTTGACAAGCATTCTGGTTTCATGGGCTGCATGTCAGGATTCCTGCCCTATATTTCCATATCACCGAGCACTTCTAGTGTGTCCTTGAACTAATTTAAAATCTCCCTGGGTTTCAGGCTCCCCATCTTCCTTGAAGCCCCTACATCATTTGCCACGTACTTGCAGGGTGTCCCTAAGCATGCGGTATGCTGTCCCTGCTGCCTTGAGAGGTTTCTTATCTCTTTATCCACAATGTTGATATATATTTGCTTATCATTTAGAGAGAGCACTCATGTTGTATATCTCATCCCCCCAAATACACGTGAATGGCGTCAGTCAGGGAAAAGAAATTGACAACTGGCCTTTCAATGCTATGAACCCGGTTCAACGAGGTTATTGTTTCAGTTTTTGAACTTCCTGTGTTTTATATCATACAGGTAGGAAAACAGCTTAAATTTTCTTAAGACTTTTCAAGCCAGCATTAAAGGCTTTGAGGTTCTCTTCCCCCCCCCAAATTCTGTGAGTTTTAAATGAGTTTTAATTAATTCCCCGAGGAGGAGGGGGTACAGAATATCTGATATTTAATCAGACTTTTCAGCACTTCCAACTGATTTGTGGCATAAGGAATACCTTTAATAATGACTGGTCTGTTTTAAAAACAGAACTTTATTCTATGTACTGCACTAAGACAAAACAAAAGGACTCATCTTGCTGTGGGTAGAAAGAAGCACAATGTAATTTATAAAGATAATCAGATGGTGCCAGGTTGTTTTAAGTAGCTTGGGGGGAAAAAAAGGTTTGAATTCAAAAGAGGTCAGATTCTTTTTCCACCCAGGGCTTTGGAAAGGAACACTGGCATGTATAATCTTGTCCACATTAATTTTACCGCCATGGTCAAAGAGCCCCACCAGACTGAAACTTGTGAAGAATTTTCTTTCTTTATTTGTCTTGATCAGAGAGGAATTAGCTCCCTTGGTGAACCAACGTGAAAAGAAGCGAGTTTGGGGAAATCACAACGTTCACGGGAAAGAGGAAGTTTGAGGCAAACATATGGTTGAAATGCTCTAGTCGATTTTAGATCAAGCTGAGAGAGTTGAGATCCGTTGGTTCAGGGATCCAGTTCACTGCACATTCCTACTGTGCCTGACTGCTAATTGCATCCTATGTTTGTCAATCAAATATTTGCAATTAACAAAAATATTCCCTTAAGAGACCTATAACAGAGCTGGCAAAGGATCTGGTGCTTTGCTAAGTAGAGCTAGCTGCACACAGAAAATTTTGAAAAAATATGGTATGAAAAATACGCTGCGGCTGATGACACCGCTAGACACTCCCCGTCAAAACATTAACAAGCAGAATAGGTGGCATGGGGGCTTTTCAAAGGGATTTTGTTCAAAGAACAGAAACTTTGATCTCAGTGTCTCTGACCCCTCCTCCACCTCTGATTCTTCAATCTACAAGTACATATAGTGGTTTAATTTAACTCTGTGCATAATTTGCCTAAGGATAAAAGTTGATCTAGATTTTTTTAACTCCAATTTTACAAATGCTCTACTTTCTCGCTGCTCCCCTCCTCCCCACGCACATATTTCAAGAGGGAAGGCTGAAGAGGAAGGTGACTGGAATATTAAGAACTGTGAGATATTCTGAGGAAACTCTAATTTGTAAATTGGTAGAAATGCCAGTAATTTGTTGGGAATTGAAGACCTTCTGTATTCAAGAGTGAAGCTTGGCAGCTGTGCACTGTTGTTTTATAAATCAATATTACATCTGAAGGTGGTGTTTGAATGTTTGTGTCATTGGGGTTTGTCTCCAACATAGTTCTGTGATAAGAAATGTTCAAACAAAACAAACACAATCCCTTCCTGGTCCTTTAGGATGAAGTCCAAACATAATTCCACAACAGGGATATAACATTCAAATCAACGACAGAACTTCTGTAATTACATAAAACCCCTCGACCACAGAAATGCTATTGAATTGGAGATGCTTTGCAATATTCCCCAAGACGGGACTGTGTGGCTGTCAGATTAACAGAAGTCAAGAGGAGGTGAGACAATGCTCACCACGGCAAAAAGAGCTTCGTGCATAATGAATGGAATCTGCATGCCTGTTTAGGAAATTAAGGTGAATCCAAGGTGACTTAGGGTCACAGAAGGAGTCCCAACGGTCACTCACTGGAAAAGGGAGCATTAAAAATTAGTCATTTGGTTTAAATACATTCATCCCCATCATTATTAGATACCAAATAGGCTTAATCAAAAATAATTGCTTGAGTGAATTTTTCGGTGTTATCTGGTTATCTTTCGGCTCGGAGCTTCTGTGATTCTGTGCTGGGATGCTGGTTGCTCTGTGAAAAAGGCCATTTGAAGCTGAGCTCCTACTTGATTGTTGTCAACTCTTCCTACTACCATTTAGATATGTCCCCCTTGTACTGTGACTGCCAAGGCGAGGCCATGAAGAATGGGGTGTTTGGGACAAATACATTAATTCATTTTTGTGAGTAAAAACCTAACACACGATCAGGAGGAAGAAAAAAAATGAAGTGTTAGTTCATTCTTATCCTACCTCCCCAAAGAACTATTACTCTCGCAGAGGTTATGAAGAAAACAGGCCATACTGGGGGTCCTACAAACTCAGATACAAGCCAGTGTTGGGGCTAAATGCCTCTACTACTCTGGAGCATTGGTTTCTAAACCATTTTGTTAATCTTATCCCAAATCAGTGAAAAATTTTTGAGCGCACACTTCCAATACATCTACAATTGAAGAAATAAGTCAGATGCATTGTAAAGCATTAGCAAAACAGAAAATTTGAAAGGAGAGGCTAAAACATCATTAGAAATCAGTGCTATCTTCTTGAACTCCATCTTTCGTATACCCTCATGTCAGTACGCTCCATTCCCAGCAGTGGAGAGTCAGATGAGCTTGGCAGGGCCCCAGTTGTCCCTGAGTGGTCTGGGTCTCAGCTGAACCGGAACAGAGGAGCAAGTGGAAACCCCTTGTTTGCCATCACCGAGCACCAGCACTAAGCCGAGGACTAAACAGGAAAATGGTTGTACCTAGGTTTGCAAGACTGTGTAGAGAACACCGTTGGTCCATTTTTATTCCATCTGCACAGAAACTCAGCGTTCACTAATAACCAGATGAAAACTGAAAAATTCTCTCCATTTTTTTCATTAAGCCCAAGTGCCATCCAATAATGGTTGAGATTGACTTTTTTTTTTTTTAACTAAATGACTAATTTACTCAATACCCTTGGTATGGAGGAGAGGAAAGACAATGCAGATGAGTGTGTGTATAAAAAGTCCCAGGAGAGGGGCGCCTGGGTGGCGCAGTCGGTTAAGCATCCGACTTCAGCCAGGTCACGATCTCGCGGTCCGTGAGTTCAAGCTCCGCGTCAGGCTCTGGGCTGATGGCTCGGAGCCTGGAGCCTGTTTCCGATTCTGTGTCTCCCTCTCTCTCTCTGCCCCTCCCCATTCATGCTCTGTCTCTCTCTGTCCCAAAAATAAATAAATGTTGAAAAAAAAAAGTCCCAGGAGAAACTTAGTGGAGGGGAGAGAAAGGAAAATGAACTTGACTTTGGCAGAGAATCATGGCCTGACACTTATAAATTGTGTGACTTTCAGGCTCAAGTTTGAGTTGACCAGATAGAGCTCACTGAGTCTTTTTCCTTCTCAATGACTTCTCTGTAAAATAGGGGAGATAAAGTTGATTTTGCAGAGTCATTGTGAGAATTAGGAACAATTATATAAAGCAACTCACATGGTGTTTTCTAGCAACTGCTCAATAAAATAACAGCCACTGTTACAAGGCTGGAGGAGACAATAAATCTTAGGCTTTGCCAAGAATATCCATTCAGTTTTCAAGTGGATCGAATAATACTTTTGGCAGTCATGAGAACATTTTTCTTTTAGAATTCAAATTCCTTTCATTTTCATTATCATATTTAATCTTCACAATGAATTTGAAAGATAGATAGGACACATATAATTATCCACATTTTAAAGAGACAGAAAGGTTGGTAAATTATACCCATATAGTGGTGGAGCTGAGAATCGAACTCAGGACCGCTAATGTCCGGACCACAGGTGGGAAGGGAGCAGGCACATTCATTATCTATTATTTTTATCAAATAACTCAGCCAGATAAATTGTGTGTGTGTGTGTGTGTGTGTGTGTGTGTGTATAAATGTGGGTTTGAAGATTTTTTTTGTCATCTCTTAATTTAACTTTGTGTAGCTCAACCTTTCTTCAATCTCTCTTTTCTCCATTATCCGGCAAATTCTTCAGGAATAAAATAACCATCACAATACGATGAATTGAAAAAAATGGAAAAAAGTAGCGGTTACATGTGTTCTTCTCTGTCAAAACTTTGCTTTGGCTGTTATTTCGAGACATGATAGACAATAAGTGTCTATACCTGTTGCTAAATATATTTTTTGTTTGTTTTCTTTCTATCAAATTCAAAGTTGAATGAGGTCAATACAGTTTACAAAAGCAGCTGGGATGGGGGGTGGGGAGGGAGAAAGAAAGCAAAAACAGAGAAGCAAACCGGAGACCAGTTTCATATCCAGAGCAACATGCCTGGCCCTCAGATCTAACCTATTATACTGCAAGCAATGCCCTGCACTTGAGAAATATTGACTGACTTCTTCAAGCAAGACAGAAAGACTGCCGTATGTTATCTTGATTTTGGTGTCTGGACTAGGTGGAGGAGTGTTCCCCAAAACTCATGTTTACCAGAACCTCAGACTGTGACCTTGTTTGGAAATACGGTCTTGGCAAATGTCATTAGTTACATTAAGATGAGATCATACTGGATTAGAGTGGGTCTTAAATCTTACTATGACTGTTGCTCACTAGAAGCTAAGAAGATGCTAAGAAGGATTCTTCCTTAGGGCCTCTGGAGGGAACATACCTCTGCTAACCACCTGATATAGGACTTCTGGCCTCAAAACTGTGAAACCATAAACTTCTGTTGTTTTAACCACTCATTTTGTGGTAATCCATCATTGCAGCCCTAGGTAACTAGTACGTTGTCCAAATGTATTGCAGTTATAGAAATAAATTGTGAGTGCATGCTTTCTGTCACTTCTTAGTGATTATTTTAATTCCTTAAGGTGACTTCCCTCATGCAGTTTGATATGAACCATATTAATAGGCACTAAGAGTTGGGGCTCTTTCTACTTTCATGTAAATAATTAGAAGAACCCTGGAGTAACTTGAATTATTACCCCCCCAAAAATATTAATTACTTCTATTTTTGTTTTACAGTGAAAGATTTTGAGACACCAGTTTTCAGAACTCCGGGCTTTGGATTTTAGATTTGTGTGCTATTACTTTTTGTACAATATTTGAAATACAATTTTATGGCCCAGCCTAGTTGGCCAAATGTTAACCCATACCCACAAATCCCAAAGAACTGTTAGGATGAAAAACTGATTTAGATCCTTGCTAGAATTTCTCCACCTACACATCATAATTTTGAACTCAGTCCTGACCAAGTTGCCTTCCCAGATTGCACCCCCCCCCATAACTTCTTAAACAGATGCCTTTGTAATACCCATGACCTCCTCCACACTTCTGAGTGCAAATGCCTGAGGCGAAGGAGGAGAATCTGAAGCTATCTTCTGCTGGTTTCAAGATTATATATATATATGTATATATATATATATACATATATATATATATATATATATATATATGAAATAGATATCTCTGTGTAGATATAGATATATCTATATCTACACAGAGATATCTATTTTTAAACATAAGCCATTTTCTGTGGAGCAGATGCTGAAGCTCCTCATGCCTCCAACACCCTTCCTGGAGCATCTCAGCACACGAGGAAGCCTCTTCCTGGTGTCCCATTCTGACATGGAGATAAAGTCCTGCGGGAGATAACGGGGTTGCAATTTTTCTTTCATTGCTTTTATGTGGTTTTCCAAGAGGCTGATTCCATACTTTTTAATTGGAAGGTTCTTAGAATTTGCCAAGGATCCCCCACCCCAGCCCACCTTGGACACAATATTACTAAAGATTAGGCAGGGAGTGGAGAGGTAAAGTAGCTGTCAAATTTTGAGTGTTTACTATTCACTGGACACTGTACTAAGCTCCTTGTATATTTATTTCTCACCTCTGAGCTAGGCATCAGAGACAACCAAGGCTCAGAGAAGTGAAGCGACTAGGCCAATAGTAGCCCATACTTCATAAGTGGCGAAGGCAGAATGAGAACCTGGATTTTTCTGAAACTCCTGGGCTTTCATTTTTTTCTACTTTGCTTCCTGAGTGTAGCTATTAAAGCCCTGAAAGTGACAAAGGGATTGTCAAGAAAAGTTTTTAAATAGCCAAGGATTAAAATATCACAAATATCACATAGGTGAGAAATTGGTTGGCATGATACATCTTTAAGTCTTTAACAGGAAATGAATTTTTTTAATTTAATTACAATATTAAATAATAGTCTCAAATTTGCCAATTTGACATCAAAATTTTTTCAATTTTTATCACCTGTTAAAACCAACCACAGATTTGGAGATAGTTTTCAACACCTTCAGAGATCTAAAATTCTCTGATTCCAGCCAAATCATAAGAAACTCTTAAAAACTGAGAACAAACTGAGGGTTGATGGGGGGTGGGAGGGAGGGGAGGGTGGGTGATGGGTATTGAGGAGGGCACCTTTTGGGATGAGCACTGGGTGTTGTATGGAAACCAATTTGACAATAAACTTCATATATTGAAAATAAAATAAAATAAAATAAAATTCTCTGATTCCATATGCAGGCCATTGGAAATGTATGGTTACTCTTATTCCCTGGACAGGCACCGTTGCTATAGGATATTTGAAACAACTTTCGGCTTTCGATGTCACACATTAGGTTCCTTTCTGGATCAAGAGTCTGATGCCCAGTGATCATAGACATGATCACATATACAACCTTTAATCAATATTAATTAATATTCCTTATAATTAATATTCTTCACACTATTAATCTTTCTAAATAATATCTAAATTAGTTGAAAAGGGTCATGCCAAGTCAAATCATATGCACTTGATTCCACTCAGTTAGCCTAAGAGGATAGCTCTACACAGCGAAAGGCAGGGACCCCTGAAAACCTTTGGGTGAGGTCTGCCTGAGCCCATGAGCCAGATGTGAAGAGAAGCAGACAGGGCAGGGTAAGCTTCAAAATCCCATGGTTAGGAAAAATAGTCCTATGTGAGGACACTCACTTGGAAATTCAGTCACTGAGCACTATCAGCACTCACCAATGGCCACATTGGCCCAAAAAACAACCAGACTGTATGTGGCAGCATATGATATATGTGACCCATGTAGGTAAGATGCTGTTAAGTTATGAGAAGTTCTCAGGACATAACGTACAGCACAGTGACTGCAGTTCATAATATGGTATTAAATATCGTGATATTAGTAATCATTCCATAAATATGGATACCAAATCGTTACATTGTCCACTTTATTTTTTTCAATTTTTCAATGTTTATTTATTTTTTGAGAGACAGAGACAGAGAATGAGTGGGGGAGGGGCAGAGGGAGAGGGAGACACAGAATCTGAAGCTCCAGGCTCTGAGCTGTCAGTGCAGAGCCCAACGCAGGGCTCGAACTCGTGACCTGAGCCGAAGTCAGATGCTTAACCAACTAAGCCACCCAGGTGGCCCTATATTGTCCACTTTAAAGATATACAATTATATTTGTCAATTATTCCTCAATAAAGTTAAAAAAAAAAAAAAGAATGAGCAAGTCCAAGTATGTAAGCTTTCTCAAGCCTCTGACTGCTCATATTTGTGATTATCACTTCAGCCAAACAAGCCACATGGCTGGGCCCAGTGAGAGGGCGAGGCAACTCCAAGGTCACATGGAAAAGTCATGGGTTCAGGGAAGGGTAAATAACATGGCAGTTGTGAGCCACTGGAGCTTTTACACAAGCAGTGGGGCAGGTTAAGGAAGTCAGTCTGAATGTCATTTTATAACCTCAGCCCCTGTAGTGCAGGCTTAATAAATGCTTTATCCATGAATAAGTGAATGCGTGAATGAACGAACAGCCCTGCTCTGATGTAGGCTGAGCCATCTTCCTACTTTTTGAAGAAAATGTCTTAGTCTACAAACACAGGGAAGAATAACCGTGCACTATGCTAAACAAAATGTTTTTTCTTTCTCCCTACTCGATAAAACAACAAGATTTCTGGGCACTGTTTATGTCAGAGGGAGATGGAAATACCCCCAAACAAAAGAGTACGAGAATATTCGGGGGAAGATAACAGATCAAATTGTGCAGAATCCAGTTGCTAGCCTTAGCCTGATGCTGTACTGGATTAGCTATGCCCCCGTCAGGCAATTATACGGGACTCGTAACATGTCTTCAGTTCTGTGCTCATTTTCGTAATAAACCTCTGGTTTCACTTTCTCTAGCACTGTTTTCTCTAAGATTTACCATTTGAGAATAACAAACACTAAATAGAACAAGTATTTCTGCTGAGTTAAAGCTCAACCACTCAGCTCACATTTTCATGGTTCTATCTTGGTGTCTATAGCTTCCCAACTAAAATCTATATTTCTTTCCAACAGTAGTTATAGCATCTGTCTGGCTCTAGTCTAATCCTATATTTTTTTAGCAGCACAGGATGAAGGTGGGAATAGAAGCAGTCCATAAATTTGACTGGAAATGTGTCTTTCAGTGTGTTGCCTCTGTAGAAACAAAAAGAGTACTTTGAGCCTGCTACAAAACACAGTTACGATGGTTTGAAAAGAAGCTACGAAGGTGCAGTCTAATTGGAGACGCAGGTGATGGCGCTAATGAAGGAAATCCGAAGTTCTGACCTTAAAAAAATAAGTATTATTATATTAGTATCTTGCCAAGAATTAGGTGGCGTAGGTCACACTAATCTTAAGAGTTTCAACACCAGGGAATAGATGGAAACCCCTCTTCTCTGCCAACTTGCACTTGAAGTTTTGACCCTTGGGAGCCAGCGGTAGTGTGTGATAAACAGCAATCAGCTGCTTCACTCCCAGCCTCATAGCTTGCCCGTGGGCTCTAATACCGCCCACCGAGCTACTTTGGAGGTAAATGATGCATTTTTAAATAGCACATTAATATTAAAAAGAGTTCGGTGAGCAGATCAAGGACAAAGCCAGCCATTCCTTCATAGGAATTTAAGCCTCGTATAAAACGCATGTCACTTTTTCATATGTATCAGATGGTCCTGGCCTCTTAAAACACAGATTCAGCCCACATGCATGGAGATTAACCCACATGGTAATACTGAATGATAGCAATGCTTTGAAAATTAGAGACAGGTGTCTGGCTGTGATGACCAATGTAGGAAAGAATATCTACGGGAAAAAAATATTTCCTTTGATAAATAAATATTTTAGTGTTTTTCTTCAGAGGCCATTTTGTTGTCATATACCAGTCTCCTGATGCTTGAATTTCACTGTGACTTTTCTCCTGGGAAAGTGGGGGAAAAAATGATGTGTACATTTCCCTCAACCTTCCTTCTGTCTTCCTTTACAATCTTTTCAGCATTCTGTTCTTCCTTGACCACAGTTCAGAAACAGAGTGGGCTCTAGCTTACAACTTGCCCTTTGGCGTTTTGGGTAAAACCCCTCAGAATCTATAAAATGTCCCCAATGCCCTTGAGTCAGGTGGCACTGGCCTGACTGTTGAGCGTTGGCTCTTTGCCAACAGAAAATATCTCTCACCCCTCTGTGTCTGTTGATGGAATAAATATGAAAAAGAAAGTTACATGTGAAAGTCATGTACGTTTAAAAAATTCTACACAAATTAGATACTAACTTGATGGCTGTTACTAGATATTCTCTTTACACTGCTTCAGGAAATGTGGGAAGGCAAGACAAGTAAGACAAAAGATGATCAAAAGGAAAGAGAAGCTGCCAGGGGTGCCTGGGTAGCTCAGTCAGTTAAGCATCTGACTTCGGCTCAGGTGATGATTTCACGGTTCGTGGGTTCAAGCCCCACATCAGACTCTGTGCTGACCGCTCACAGCCTGGAGCCTGCTTCAGATTCTGTGTGTGTGTCTCTCTCTGCCCCCTCCCCTGCTCATGCTCTGTCTCTCAAAAGTAAATGTTAAAAAAATTTTTTTTAAAGAAAGAGAAGCTGCCACTGGTGAGGTTCTCTAGAAACAGATCCTGAAGGGAAGTTTGGTGTAAGATGTTTTTTAGGTCTTGAGACCTATGAAAAGAACAGAGCAGAAGCAGGACTGGGCAGAGAAAGAAGTCTAACTGCTTTGCGGCCCAACAAATTTGTAGTCCCCCAGGAGGGGGCTCTGGAGAGAAACTTGCCTTTCAGGGCCCCCACTTTGGGCCAAAATTGCCAGGCCTGGATGCCGTCACCTCACTCAGTCACGAACGTAGGCTGTCACCAGAGGGGCAGCATGTCCAGGGAGATGGTCTTGTGAGCTGACAGACCCCAAAGGAGCCCACAGGAGGCAGCCTGCTCAGGACACTAGTCTGCTCACTGCATTCCCTACACTAGGTCAGTAAATCCCTCCTTGAAGGCTCGCCTGGGCAGCTCGTCTCCATCTCCGTGTCAACCACAGGTCTCAGTGACTAAGCCTGAACACCTGAAGCTTGTGGAGTGAGTGCCACAGGACAGAAAGCTTAAAAGTCACTGTGTTGGTAGACAAAAATGGTTCTGGCTAGCCCCTAGAAAGGAAGCAGCACCATCAACCATGATGTCTTGAAGAGAAATATTTGTGATGTACTTTTCTTCTGCATCTCAAAAGAAAATAGTAGTAAAGGCTGGCGTGGGGATAGGAGGCCATAACCCACCAAATCTAACTAGAATCACTTTCGCCAAAAAGCAAAACAAAACAAAAAAATTTAAAGTATCTTGAAGCTGAGATTGAATATGTCCATCACTGAAAGTTGAAAGCCACGGTCTCTCAGCCATGAATTAATAAGGATTGACGAACATGAATGATGTTAGGTTAAGGAATCTGCCTTTTTCTTTGAGAGCCATGGAAAAGAGCCTCCTATACATTTGATGTATATTTTACGAGCAAGTGAACTTTTTCTATCAGAATATATGCATAAATGTCTATATGTTAGTATTGTATATTACATTCATCTCAGTAAATATTATCCCTGTGGGTGTCTAACTAATAACCAAATTGCAAAAGTATTATCTAAAAATTTTCTCTCAAAAGTGACATTATTAAGCATGACTGAGAAGCATTTTCTAGTATCTCACCTTAATTACTGGTTGCTTACATCCATGACATTCAGTCTTCACAGAATTATCACACATCTTTAAACATAACCAGGAAACTCATCAGCTTGTTCATTTTGAGATATCAAGAACTTTACATTCAAAAACCTCCTGACTATTCCAAATGTATGCATCAATATTGATTGCACCTATTGTTAAACTAAATTTCATCATCAGTTCTATAAATGGTAAGTCACTTTTAGGAAGACCACAGGATGATCTGATAGTTTTAGGCATAAAGAATGAGGGCCAAATAGCTTTCCTATATAATATTAGCATTTATGGAGTGTCAATGATTCATCAGCTGTGTACCAGGGATGTTAATCATCACAGGAATTCCATAAAGCCAGTGTTCGTAATGACAGTGCTCATTAAGCGTTTTCCCAGCTTGGAAGTCTGGAGTGGGAGCAAATATATTCCCTAGTTCCTACACACATATTTTAAGAAAGTTTTCATCAATTTCTTCTTTAACTTTTTTTAATGTTTATTTACTTTTGAGAGAGAAAGACAGAGACAGAGTGCAAGCGGGGGAGGGACAGAGAGAGAGAGAGAGAGAGAGTGAGACAAAATCCAAAGCAGGCTTCAGGCTCTGAGTTGTCAGCACAGAGCCTGACATGGGGCTCAAACTCGCGAACTGCGAGATCACGACCGAGCTGAAGTCAGATGCTTAACCGACTGAGCCACCCAGGCGCCCCATGAATTTCTATTTCTATTACCCAATGCACTTATTGGTATTTTGGAACATTTGCAGTTTGTATACCCAGTGTATTTGGAAATGACTCAGGAGAGTTTGGGTTAGTATCTGAGTCCTATGCCTACTGTGCACTAGCTTGGAAAGTTTGGGGCCTCCGTGGCTCTTACTGGAGGATCTACTGTCTCATGCCTCGGGTAAAGGGATGCTGGAACTGACCTAAGCCCATTTGTTTATTCACAATTATTAGGGTCTTCTGATACATATGTGGAGCCTCTAACAGTTAAAGGAATGTTTGGGTTCTAAATATGTGTTACAGGTTAGGTTGTATCTCTTACTGCTCTCAAATTCATAGGTTGAAGTCCCAACCTCAGTGCCTCAGATTGTGATCATATTTAGAAACAAAGTCTGTGAAGATATGACTAAGTTAAAATGAGCCCATTAGGTTGAGGCCCTTGTCTAGGGTGACTGGTGTCTCTATAAAAAACAAAAAGAGACACCATGGATGCACAGAGGAAAGACTATGTGAGGACATATCAAGAAGGTGGCCCTTTGCAAGCGAAAGAGAAAGGCCTCAGAAGGAAACAATCATGCTAGCACCTTATTGTTGGACTTAGAGCCTCCAGAACTATGAGAAAGTTAATTTTTGCTATTTAAACCACCCAATCTGTGGTATTTTGTTATGGAAGCCTTAGAAAACTCCTTCTCCTAGGGTGGTATAATACAGATGGTGTGTTTTACTGAAAGCCAACCTCAAACCAAATAAATATTCATCAGCAAGTGGGCATAAGAACAGTTATTCAATGTATGTTATAAGCTCAAAGATTATGGATTTCTTTAAGTTGTTGCCTGAAAGGGTCACCAGATGTAGATGAGACATCTATTGGTTGACAGGATTTGGCTAAATTTCTAATTAGAGGCAAGCAACAAAAAACCTGCAGTGAGAGTCAGTTGTATGGACTTGTCTGGGACTCCTAAGTTTAGAGTCCCCTTAAAGTGAAATGAGTGAAGGCCTTAGGGCTGGCTAGATTCTTACACTCTGTTTATGAGAGGGTGAAACTACTCTAGAGTATTGCTAGCCAATCCATATATCTTGACCACTTCTTATATTAATTATGGTAAAATTTGTTAACATGTATAATGCTGATTAACTGTACCTCTGGGTTGGTCAAAATTACTGATGTGTAGCCATTTCTAGATATGATTTTCTTATTTGAATACTCCAAATGCTAACTCAGCATCTGATTTTGGTATTTAGCTGTTAATCAATGGTCCTTATGGCATAGAGTAAAATTGTCAAATTTATATTATGCTATAGCTTATGATGAAGTAAACTATAGTTTACTTTAGTTCTTAAAAAATTGACATCATTTCCAACTTATAGAGAAAAGTTACAAGCATAATGCAAAAAGTTTGAGTTCCCCAAACCCTTCAGAGAGTTTCATTCTTTCTCCTTTCTCTCTCTTTCTGTTTCATTCTCTCTTTCTCTCTCTCACTCCCCATTCCCTGAAATGCTACACAGTATGTTTTCTAAAAATAAGACATTGTCTGCATAGCCACTGTAAAATAATCAAAATCAGGAAATTAACATTAACCAATTATGATTCCTAATTCCATCATTCTTTAAATTTTTTTTTCAACGTTTATTTATTTTTGGGACAGAGAGAGACAGAGCATGAACGGGGGAGGGGCAGAGAGAGAGGGAGACACAGAATCGGAAACAGGCTCCAGGCTCTGAGCCATCAGCCCAGAGCCCGACGCGGGGCTCGAACTCACGGACCGCGAGATCGTGACCTGGCTGAAGTCGGACGCTTAACCGACTGCGCCACCCAGGCGCCCCATAATTCCATCATTCTTTAAATGGTTGCTATCTGGGCTTCTACTGCAAGGGAGAGCTTCCCCTTCTTCTACATATATCCATACCATGAACTTAATAATTATTATGGTATTCAATAAGTTATAATATCTTACTGTCCTTATTTACCTTGATGTTCAAATTGTCCCAGTTGGCTAGGGGAGGTCCCCTTCAAACTAGCTCTTGTGTTCTTTTAACATGTCTTCATCATTATTCTTTTTTTTTTTTTTAATATTTATTTATTTTGAGAGAGAATGAGCAAGTAGGGGAGGGGCAAAGAGAGAGAATCCCAAGCAGGCTCCACGCTGTCAGTGCAAACCCTGATGCAGGACTTGATCTCACAAACTGTGGTATCATGGCCTGAGCCAAAATCAAGAGTCAGATGCTTAACCGGCTGAACCACCCAGGCACCCAAGATGTACTCATCATTCTTTATATGCACTTCCTTTCTTTTTTACATAAGATATTCCAAACTCATCTGGTACACACAGCCTCCCCCACACTCTTTCTAAATCTATATATATTAGAAGTATATTAAAGTAAATTGGAAACAATAAAAAGATCACTTGCCTGTAGCAACCAAGGCAGGGTCCCTAACTGCTTTTCTAAGACCTGATGAGTCCCAAGCATCCCTCTTTCAGTGTGCTACCATTTTATCACCTTTATCCTCACAGACAAAAAAGCTTGTTTCTTTTTCTTTTCTTTTCTTTTCTTTTTAAATAAATCTTGTAATATCATTTGTGCCACAATACCAATAGGAGGAAAACTGGTCCACTGTTACCAGAGGGTAATGACAATTAGTTGCCCAGAATTCCTTTAAAGTGGTTGGAGTGATGGGAAGCAGGTGACCATTGCCTCCCACATGCTAGAATCTTTTCAATACAACAAATGGAAGGGGAGGGGAGAGCAATTCAGCTAGTTTTCCACAGTAATACAAAATCAACATTCACCTTCTAATATTCATTATCGGATTTTACAGATAATGAAACGGAGCGGTTAACTAACTTCTTAACAGCCCCTTTTCTAGTTAGCAATACAGCTCAGCTTCAAACTCAGGGCATTGGTCTTGTAGCCCAACAATGCTCAACAGATGATCAGTTTGGAAGGTTTCAAAGGCCCATGTAGAGTCTTGTGAGATTAAAACTATTTTTACAAGTATGCTAAAAGTATACAAGTGTACTTATACAAGTATACTAGGATTTTTTTTTAACTTCTCACTCTCTTTGATGAGTATGTGGTGGAAGTTTCCATAAGCCACATAAAGAATGATGATGATGCCATCACTCTGATGATTAATAGAATATGTGCCCATATATTCCAGGATTACTTAAGGTAGTAGTTTCAAGGAATAACTATGTGAATTTTAGTAGAGAGATATTCCATGTTCATGGATAGGAAGACTCAATATTTTCAAGTTATCACTTCTTCCCCTCATGATCTATAGATTCTGTAAAATCCCATTAAAATCCCAGAAAGGTATTTTGTGGATGTAGACAAATTGATTCCAAAGTTTATATGGAAGTCAAAAGAACCAGAGTAGCTAGCACAGTCTTGAAGGAGAAGAACAAAGTTGGAGGACAGACACTATTTGATTTGAAGAATTACTATAAAGCTAAAGTAATCAAGACATTGGGGAAAGAATATACAAGTAGATTAATGGAATAGAATAGTGAGCCCCAATATAGACCCACATAAATATAGTCAACTGATCTTTGCTAAAGGAGTGAAGTCAATAAAAGAAAATAAATAGTCTTTCCAACACATGGTGCTGGAACAACTAGACGTCCACATTAAAAAAAAAAAAAAAAAGTAAGAACCTAGACAGATTTTGCATCCTTTATAAAAATTAACTCTAAATGGATCACAAAACTAAATGTAAAATGCTAAACTATAAAATTTCCAGAAGATAAAATTGGAGAAACACTTAATAACCTTAGGTATGGCTAATGACTTTTTAGCTACACCAAAGGCACGTCCATTAAAAAAAAATAAATGGACTTCATTAAATTTGACAACTTTTGCTCTACAAAAGACCATGTAAAGAGAATGAGAAAAAAAGCCACAGACTGAGAGAAAATATTTGCAAAAGATACATGTGATAAAGAACTGTTATCCAAAATATACAGAAACTCTTAAAACTCTACAACAATCCAATTAGAAAATGGGCCAAAGACCTTCACAGGCACCTCACCAAAGAAAATATACAGACAAAAATAAGGATATGAAAATATTTTCTGCATAATTCACCATCAGGGAAATGCAAATTAAAACAAAGATGAGATACCATGATTTATCATTAGAAAGACCAAAGTCTAGAACACAGAGAAACACCAAATTTTGGAAAGAGTAAGGAGCAATGGGAACTCTCATTTGCTGCTGGTGAGAATGCAAAATGTACCATCACTTTGGAAAACAGTTTGGTCATTTTTGCAAAACTAAACATTATGATCCAGCAATTGTGCTCCTTGGTATTACTTAAAGGAATTGAAAACTTATGTGCACACAGAAAGGTGTTATGGGTATTGAGACAAATAGGGATACATGGATATTTATGGCAGCTTCATTCATAAGTGCCAAAATTTAGAAGTAACTAAGATGTCCTTTAGTAGGTGAATAGATAAATAAATTGTGGTATAGCCAGACAACGGGTTATTATTCACCAGTAGAAAGAAATGAGCTATCAAGTCATGAAAAAGCAAGGAAGAAACTTAAATGCATATTATTAAGAGAAAAAAGCCAATCTGAAAAAGCTCTATTCTGTATGAGTCCAGCAATACGACATTCTGGGAAAAGCAAAATTATGGATACAGTAAAAAGATTAGTGGTTGCAAGGGCTGGGGGTGGAGAGGGGCCCTAAAGAGGTAGAGCTTGAAGATCTTCATTATACATTTGCCCAAACCCATAGAATGAACAGCACCAAGACTGCACCTTAATATCAACTGTGGACTTTGGTAATTTTGATGTGGCAATGCAGATACGTTAATTATAACACGTCTACCACTCTGGTGGAGGATGTTTATGATGAGAAAGACTATGCATGTGTGAGGGCAAAGGGCAGATGAGAAATAGTGTTTTTAAAAGTGTGTTTTCAGAGATGAACAGTTTTTTCTCATTACTTCTATACTTTCACCAGCTATCTTTGTGTATACTAGCTATAGCGTTTTTGAACCCTAATATTATCTAGTGTATCAATATTTTGAAATCCAAAAATTAATTGTCTTTGGAAATCTTTCTTTTTTGGAAACACAACAAAAAGTTTACAACCTCCGTGATCTTGTTTTGCAACAATATATGCTCAAATTTCTGTATTTTATGTGTGTGTCACGTATCACACAACAGTTCTATGAGATCTTCAGTAACTTTTTTAGAGTGTGAAGGGGTCCTGAGACCAAATTTTCAACAACCACTGCTCTATGCAATGTCTCTTCAGGACACAAATATCACGCTTATTTCCAATATCGTATTTTCTTCCCTCTACCTCTTGCCCAAATCCGAAAACCACCTCTGACTCAGAATTAAATTGTTCCAGAATGAATATTATTCTGAGGGGAGAAACTCAAGAGGAAAGAAGAGCAATGTCTAAGGGTAGCCTCGACAAGGTAAAGAGAACTACTAGGGAAGCTAGTATCTAATCTACTAGTAATTGACTGTGTAGCCATGTGGTCGACTTCTTCTTGCTTCAAGCTGCTGATCCCCACTTCTTTCTGCTGATGGCAGGGAAGCTCCCTCGCCAACAGGATTGCCATGCTAAAGGAAGGGGTGATCCAGTGCTCAATTCATCCTCACCTGTTTTGCCAAGAGGCAAATGAGCCTCCCTTACTCCTGTTGTGTGATCAAATGGTGCTAATAAGCCAAGAAACGCTGCAGGTGTTTCAACAAAGCAGCAGCATTTATAAGATGGCAATGCAAGGTGTTAGGAGGCAGCTAAATGGCCAACTGCATGCAGTGTAACTGTTTGATAATGAGCAGAGGAGAATAGGTTTCGCCTTCAGCCAAACTTTGTGAATCTTAGCTCTGGGACCAATATCCTAAAACATCATCCTGTCACAGCTGGCCCATTCTCTAGGAAAAGGAATGTCCATGGAAACTGACTGCATTTTGCACAGTAAAGAGCCCAACACTAACTCATTTCGATGAGCTAAGTATAAATGAAGCAGATCAGATGAAGTTCCCCTTCATCTGAATAAGCAGCTTTGTGTCTCTCTCCCTTTGTCTATCTGTCTGTTCTGTCTCCCTTTCTCTCAATTTATATTGAGAAAGTGTACTTGGCTCAAAATCATTTTCCCAAGTGCCAAGTATTTGCAAATACTTTCAGATGTATACTAAAGACATAGCACAGTGGGTCTAGCTCAGCTGGGTCTGCTAGCACCATAGCTGTGATGCAAACACACTGCCAGCAGCCTTCAAACTTTGCAAAAAATAAGGTGATTCTATGTGTTTTCTCCACTTCTTCCATTCCCAAACATTCAATAACTAGAAAAGTTCTCTTTACTTGCCCATTTCCAAAATCCAGTCTTGGCTTTCCAAACTACTGTTGGGTTAGGGCACAATCAGGAGAGTGGCTACAGAATTCCCAGAGGACATTAGGTTCAAAATGATCTAAGCTACCTGCTCACACCAGCTTGGATATGAAGCCAGAGTTGATTCAGTTCCATCACACTCCCCGCTTCCAGCTTCCTGACTTTTCCAGTGGCATGGGCTCAATTCACTTCTCCAAAGAGACCACATTCATATAATCATCTCCCTGCAGATATGGGGAGGAACAAGCAGGGTTTGTGAGAGGAAATAGCTGATGGATAAGGCAAGAGTGACTTGAAGTCCATCCTTTGGATAAATGCCAGCCTATATTCACTTAATCCTTCTGGGTAATGTTGTGTTTGTGAAATTCAGAAAGATTTCAATTAGTTTCCCCTCCTTTGTACTTGTTGGGCCCTGCCTCCAGAAATGGTGTTGGAAGGGTGTTCATATTTGGTGAGAAAGGCCCCAGGGGCTGTCTCAATTCACTTCCCGGGAAGCCACTTTCGCATGAAAGATATGTGACTGGGAATGCTCCAACTTGGTTTGTATTTATTCTGTCCTTCTCCTGCTTCGGCACCATTCAAGCCCCATCTAAGCCAAACCAAATCTTTCAGACATTGTCATAGCTTCATCTGAGCTTTTTATTTCAAAGTGTGGGTATTTCCAGTGATCACATAACCAGGAGCTCATAGACACACATGCTACAACTCTGGGCTCCTGACTGAATACAAACTTAGGAGTTGAGGGTTTTTAAAGGCCCTGATGCTAGTCATCAATGTCTTCTGTCAAAAGGCAGCCGTGGGATTAAAGATGCTCATCTTCACCTTCAAATACGGACTTTTCTTCATCAATGCTAGAAAGAATCTTCTCATTTCTCATTTCCTGATGAACTAGAGGAACAACAAATGAGTAGACGGTATTTGTTAGGGCAAATGTCTAGTAGCAGTAGTAGGGATAGCAGGAATAGTAATAGTATTAAAAGTGATTTTTGGCGGACACTATCGAGAAACTTGAAGCTATTGCCACCACCTTGCTCTTGCTACTACTCACTCTGTAGGTGAGGAAGCCAAGCCATTATCCTTCCCAAGTCTTCCCTGCAATGAAGGGCTTCCATACAACGAACTTGTGACCCATATCACGTAAAGAAAGTTTTCTGGGGCATTAGGAAACCCCTAGAGAAGCGTTTCTTCCTTCATATAAGACGACAATGAGCAATCGAGCGAAACTTTCCTCTTTTCATGGCCTTAAATGCTAACATCCTGGCCAGAAATGGGGTGGCTCTGTTTTGACCACAGAGGAAAATTAAAAAAAAAAAAAAAAAAAAAATGACATCAGAGACAAACCTAACCTCATCAAGCTGGTAAAACCATGCCAGTCACCACATCACTTTTCAGTCCTTGTTATGTATGTGAGAGAAGCAAATCTTGATTTGTTTCATCTGATGGCCATCCTGAAGCTTGGCTTTCTGAGTTGTGATATGCAGGATAAAGGGACATACTTTGCAAAGGTTATGTGAAGGTTTTCCTGTTTAAGTCTGTGAATCACGTTGTAAACTATAAAATTCCACACAAATGTAAAAAAGGCTTTGTTTGGGAAGAGTAGTCGGTTGGATTTTTCATCCTTATTCATAAGTGTTAATTGTGTGTCTAATATTCGTTGGGTGATCCTCCAGTTTTTTAAAACACATGAAGCATTCGGTCCTTAAAGAGTTTACAGTTTATTAAGTGACCCCTTCATGAGGTCATCTAATTTCTGATATCACACCATGAAATAAAACAAAGGATTATTAAACTATTAATTGCTAAATTACAAAAAAGTTGAGCACTAGTTCTACACAAATTCAAATGATAACCTTTAAGATATATTACATGCCTGCTATATTCCAAGCTTTATTCTAAATATTTTACATGAACTAAGTAATTGAATCATAGGTTAACCCTGTGAATAAATGTATTACCTTCCATATTTTACTCATGATAAAATTGAGGTACATTGGAGTTCCACAGGTTAACAAAATTAACAGATGATAAGTGGCAAAGCCAGGACTGAATCCAGCCACCCCGGATTTGCTCCACTGTGCTTCCAGGAAGACCAAAATGTCAGACCACTTGGTGTAACTCCTGATTTGTTGCATACCTTGTTTTGTGATCTCAGGCACAGCATTTACAAGTATATTTCCTCATCTTTAAAATGAGGACAATAGGGGCGCCTGGGTGGCGCAGTCGGTTAAGCGTCCGACTTCAGCCAGGTCACGATCTCGCGGTCCGTGGGTTCGAGCCCCGCGTCGGGCTCTGGGCTGATGGCTCAGAGCCTGGAGCCTGTTTCCGATTCTGTGTCTCCCTCTCTCTCTGCCCCTCCCCCGTTCATGCTCTGTCTCTCTCTGTCCCAAAAATAAATAAATGTTGAAAAAAAATTTTTTTTAAAAAATAAATAAATAAAATGAGGACAATAGCTACCTAACTGGGTTGTTTTGAGGATTTTGTTATTTTTATTTTTTTTTCATTTTTATTTATTATTTTGAGAGAGAGAGACAGAGTGCAAGCAGGGGAGGGGCAGAGGGAGAGAGAGAGAGAGAGAGAGACAGAATCTGAAGCAGGCTCCAGGCTCTGATCTGTCAGTACAGAGCCTGAACCGGGGCTTCACCCCATGAAATGTGAGATCTTGACCTGGCCGAAGTCAGACACTTAACCGACTGAGCCATCCAGGCGCCCCTTTTGAAGATTAAATCAATAACATGTGTAAAGCACCTTATGAAGTAACTGGAACATAACAGAGCATTATAAATGGTTTCTATTATTGGACTGGCAGAATAGACTGGAAGCCTCAGCATCCTTTCCATTAGGGGCAAAAAGAGGAGGCTATCCCTTTTGAATGTGGTATGGAATTTGAAATTTAAATTCAGCTCCCAAAATCATCACAAGATTTTAGAAAAATTATTTCTTGATTATTGTTTCAAAATGGGTAAGATAAAAATCCTGCTCTTTTATGAGACAACTTTCTGCAAAAAAACATGATGACTTATCTTGGTGTTCGTGATTGTTGGGAAAATCAGTGAGGACATTAGTTGTAGCTCATACCAGTAGAGGGACTGAATAGAATGGGAATCATAATTCATTTATTTGACAAATATTTACTGAGAGCACACCACGTGCCACATTTGTTTGAGATGTTGTCACCCCAAACCCCCACCTTCACTGCATAGTTTATCAAGGTGCTCCCTTTAAGACTATGTAGAATTTTACCACACAGAAGTGCATCATTGTTCTCCTAAAGCAGAGAATGCTGGAGTAGGGGTGTGTGTGTGTGTGTGTGTGTGTGTGTGTGTGGTTAGGGGAGTGGTGGATATTTCATTAATTTCCTTGTTTAGATTAGATAACTATTTATCCCATAAAACCCTGAAAGAGAGAGAGAAAGAGAGAGAGAAACTGGATAGACTTGGTCTAAGGGAATGAGTTTCTGAGTAGAGGTCTGAGATGTTTCTCAAGGACAGGTAGAGACCAGTCATAATAGTAGGTGACTCAGAACATCTACAAGGGGATCAGAAAAAGAATATGTTCTAGAGGAAAGATCCCAAGAATGGCACGGTCAGTTACTATGGGCAGTTAAGAGTATTTGAATAAACTATCTGCCTCGTAATGTAACTATGGCTGTCAATAAGGAAGAAGAGGTCTGAGGATGACCCAGTGCTATCCTATCAGAAAAAGACAGGTTTCCTTGGAGCACCATGACGGAACAGTCCCCTACTGAAGGGTAGCCTAGAATTAGCACTTGTCCACAGAAGGATAGGAAAGGAGTGGCTGGAGCCAATGCTCCAGGTTCTTATTTATATTTAATCAATTCATTACCTTTTGCCTTCTTATGGTTAATGGAAAGGGGTTCTGCTAGAGCTTCCTTCTATTAATCTTCCCATTGGGGGAACTTCAATTATTTATATAGCAATTAACTCCAAATGGAGAACAACTCCACTTAATAGATGAACAGGGACTAAAATGGACCTTTTGGCAACAAGTCATAGGGCCAGATTAATAGAGGCCAACTTTGGGTTCTCCACCTCCACCTCCACCACCAGGAAGAGAAAAGTTGTTACATAATTAATTAGGTCCCCAACCTGGGGGACAAATTTATGGGCTGTTCCTTTGCTGCACTAAAGCTCTATCTGCCCTCTCTGTTCTGGCCCAATCACATTCCTTAATTCAGGTTGTATATTTAACTATCTTGGAGGCCATTTAGATTTTTTGTTGTTGTTCTGAACCTGTCAACAAATGTATAGCCAAACTTTGCACCTTGTCACCCATTCAAATATAATAGGCATTTTATTTTTTTAGCAACATGGAAACTTTCAATAGAAGTGTTGGGGAGATGGGACAAGAACACAGCCTGTGTGTTGGTACTGAGTGTATTTCCAGTTGAAATCAACGTGTTAATCAAAACACCATGACTAGTCAACAAGGAATGAACCAACCTAACTATAAAATCATTTTCAACACACTTCTTTGTCTTTTCCCCATAGAACATTGCCAGAGATTTTGACCAATCTAGATTTAGACAAATCTGTTCCTCTGATTTATGTATTTAAGCAGTTATGCAACATTTGTTTATTGAGGACCTACCATATATCAAACCCTTTCCTAGGACATAAGATTAATACATAGTAGCATAGTAATGCTATTAAAAATTAAAATATCTCACATCTGTTGTCACTTGTTTTTAGTGAACCTATGAAGGATTCAATGCTCATGTATTTTGTTTTTTATTATTTACAGGGTGAACATTTAAACATTAATTCTGAAAAAAAATAAAAAAATAAAAAATAATTCTGAAACTTCTAAGAAGTGGATGTGAAAATTACTAACATGTACTTTCCATAATGCACATTTTTTATTTTTTGGTTCTCAGAATATTTGCCTAATTCCAATAATATTGTATCATTCCCATTCCCATCTTCTGCAACATTCTCCAAAGAATACTGGGAATTCCACAATCATTTTATGCATGTTTTCTCTTTGTTGCCGTATCCTTTACTCAAAACCAAAGACCTGAGAACCTTGATGCAATTGCATATGCTATCAGAGTAATACTAAGAAATAACACTTTTATATATGCCACATCACTCCTAAAAATGTATTGCATAGGCTTCCTAATACCTATTGTATCAGTCTCAGATCTCATTGGCTGACCTCCAAGAACTTACAGAAATTAGTTTCTTCTTGTCTGTCCAAATTATTCCCACTATTTCTCAATTCTCACTTCCAACTTAATTAAGGGGGTTCACACTGTCTGTTTTTACTTCTATGCCTCTTCTCATGTTATTTTCCTGCACTGAAAGTACTACCCAAACCCATTCTCCTCTCTATTTAAATACCAACACTTATGTTAAATTTTTTTTCTCTTTCATAAAGTCATCACCTGCTATTAACATTCCACACTGATCTATCCCTTCCAATACTGATTAGTCACTTACTGTGTGGTTCAACAATTTTCTAATTGTTTCATCTATGCAAGGCTCATTTTCTCAGTTACATGGTAAATTCCTCAAAATATCTTTGTTTTGCCCCCTGCGCCTCGGAGGAGTTGAATTCTACTTGGTACAATGGCTTAATTGATGTACAATCAAGTACCAAATATAAGCCATGAAATATAAAGAAAATTGGAAAATGCAGCTTATCAGGATTCCTGAATATTTTAAAGATAGTCTCATGTAGATCACAC
Organism: Herpailurus yagouaroundi; assembly: GCF_014898765.1. Classification (NCBI taxonomy): domain Eukaryota; kingdom Metazoa; phylum Chordata; class Mammalia; order Carnivora; family Felidae; genus Herpailurus; species Herpailurus yagouaroundi. The sequence goes on from NW_024412441.1 coordinate 2,373,455, forward strand.
CTTCACATATTTGACTGAAATTGTCAATTTCACCCAGTACTTTACATCACATTTGACAGAGCCATTTGCATAACCCATGGTATCCCTTTTCTGTCCTGGAATATGAAAACTCCCCTTGGGACATCTAATGAACCCTTTAATTCTAAGTCATATCCAAGCAGGAGGATAAGTTCTATAAGCCCCAATAATTGTCTCAAGAATCAATACATTGTTATAGTTTTTGAAATGCAAACAGGCAAAGATAATAGAAACATTTTTCATTGGGTATTCAAGACCACTGAGTTCACTGGGAAAAAAAGCTACATATATATGTAGCCTGGCATAGTATGTTTGCTCAATAAGCTATTAATATAGAAAATAAATTGAGCTTCTATGAACCATGTAGATTGGAGTCTGACAGCCACAAACACATCTAGTAAAAATAATTTCAGATTATTCAAAATGTCTCACTATGGAGGGCTTGAGGTGACCTTGAATGAAAGCTCCAGGTTTGTGCTCCCTGTACAACCCTGTGTCATAGGTGATGATATGAGGTGACAGGAAAAAGAAAACTGCATTGTGCTGGTGGTCAAAAAAAAATCACTGAGTAGCTTTAGAGATGGAATAATTTGAATTTAGATATTACAAACCCTTAAAGGCAGAAAAGTTCAGTGATAGCAATGACTGAACAGAAACTCCTTGAGAGCATCTTAACCTTGAAATGCATTTTTAATCTAGCCAGCTCCTTTGCTGAACTCTCAGTCTTGAGTGAGATCCCTAGGGACTTACATGTGATATCCTTAGACACAAACAGAGACATTTATTTTTCCTAGTCAAATGATGAACAATGGATTGATGTTCAAATATTAGATCTAATCTCTTGGTCTCCCTCACAGATCATCCTAGTTTTGTTTGTTTGGTTTGTTGGTTGGTTGGTTGGTTACTCAAGGACAAGATTCGGTTGACTTACTATGATAGAAGCTGATGAACTTGATCTTATTTCAAATCTTATTTGAAAATCTTGTGTCAGTTTAACACTGTCAACCCTTTCTTCTCTCCTTTCCAGTGTGTTTCAATACCTTCTCTCCAAAATTGTGGTTATCTTCCACCAATGGAAATTGACTGTTATACTCTACATTGTAGACTCAAAATTAGATGAGAGTTCCAAATTACAAAACTCAGTGGACAGACCTAACATTCATTCTCATGGCAAATGAGATTTCCTAATGCATTAATATTAAGAAGAACATAATGGAAGAGGGCCAGAGCCTCTAATGTGGAAATTTACACTTTTATGTGGGAACTAGGGATAGTAAGTATAGGTAAGAGGTCACTAAATCCACACACACCTAAAGACACGGGTTACACTTAAGGCAAGGATGAACATATGGGTATGTCTGTAAGTGAGTGTATGTCTGTGCATCTGTGTACACACGTGTGGTCCGAGGTCAGAATAGGGTCGGGAAGGTGAGAAAGAAGCCAATATGTATTAAGTACCCACTGAGTGCTAGCTATCACAGTTACATGCTCAGTATTAGTGCTGATAGCTACTAAGTCTATCTACCTCTCAGATGATTATGTCTTATCTAGTCTAACACGAGTACTGGTAGAAAAGCTCTGGTCTATGTGCTGACTAAGCAGTTCCAAGTTCTCTCCTTTCTTCACTCCAAGAACAAGTATTTTTTTGCACGATAGCAAACTCAAAACCACCGTGTGAGGTATTACATATCCCACGCATTACAGATGAGGAAACAAAGCTCAGAGAAGTTGATCAATTTTCCCAAGGCCAAAATAAATGGTGAACAGTGGAGTCGAGGGCTTAACTTAGTTTCTGTCAGACTAAAACCCACTCTTTCTATTATCCCATGATGACCCTAAGGGCAAGTATTCAGAAAAGACCAAAAGAAGTAGAAAGAAAGAAAAAATGGTAGGAAAAATCCCTGAAAGAGGAATCTCTACAGAGGCAGCAAAAATAAAGATAAGGCAAGGAGAGGGTGTTCAGATGAAAAGAATAACTGAAGAGGGAAATTTGTCTTAAAGTCTCAAGTAATGCCTATTTCTTATTTCTACATAAGCAAACTAAAATAGACCAATTTTTCATTTAAATAAAATTCATGCAATAGCTAATTTTAATAGAGGAATAAGGTGATGCTATTTTTCTTCTCTTTGTTTGTTTGTTTGTTTTGCTGTTTTTCTGAAAAAGAGCAGTCTGGGATCTGTCTTAATGATTTAGTTCGCTTTGCCATTATAGGCAAAGTCTGTATTCATACCTAGATTTTGTTTGCCTCTGTACAGTTTTATAAAATCATGTTAAACTCCAACAAATTGCTACATTTGTGTATCTTCAGAATGAGTTTGATTGATGTTTCCACTTTTCAACTATTTCTCTTAGTATCAAGAATATACTCCAAAAGTCTGAAGATACGTTACCTGAATTTTTGCCCATCTAGAACCCTGCAAGATAAACTTCAGTTTTAGCCTTTCAAGTCCTTAAGGAGTTTAATGATATTTTAGGGATTTTGTTATTATCTCGGTAGAGCCATGAAAAGTACTTTTAGACAGAGTACACATACCTCCATGAAAGCTATCATATTTGAAATATAAAGCCCCCCAAATTAGCCTCTAAAATGAATTAGACCTACCTGGAGTCCAGAAATCCTCCCTAGGGTTGATTTCAGAGCTTTTACTCAAGAGATGTCTAAGCCCTTTGTTGGTATGTGGGGGGAAATACTCAGGAATTCTCCTCCCTGGATTTAATGCCCCCAGATTTAAAATGTAAGTATTAGAAGCTGAGCCCTCGAACATCTCCCTTCATTTCTTGACATCTTTATGACAATGTATGGTGCAGTACCTCACTTTGCTGCAATTACTGAACAGACAGCACTGTAGGCAATGTAAGTTGCTCTTAAGTGCAGCAATCCATTCTGAAGAGATGTACAAACATAAACTCTCAGTCGTGGCAGGCTTCTATGAAACCTGAGCATTATCTGTGAATTTTCTCTCTCTCATTTTTAATCATTCTGTGAGCTCACCTCTAGAACCCAGTGGCCTAATTTGCTAATTAATAACTATTATTACTTAGTGGAATTGAAAACTGAAATTACTGCCTGCCTTAAACATAATAAAAATTGGCAATCCATTCAGAGTGCTGTGAGGGGCCGCTTCATTCACTGCGCCGCCCTGGCAGCTGGGTAGATGTCACTGTCTGCTTGCTGCGTGCCCTCATCTCTAGATGGGATGGAAGGGAGAAGGGGGATCGTCTCTCTGACACATTCAGACTAGAAGGGAAGCCGTATAGATTGCAATATATACATGTAGGATCTAATAGACAATATTCTCTCAACCACTAAGAATTCTCTCAACACAGTTTAGAAACTGTCTTCTTTACTTTATTAGTGCTTGGTCCTCCAAACCCCAGCTCCTTTTTCGTACCTTAGTGTGTGATTTCTAAGCTCAAGCGACTCTTTTTTCTTCATTTGTTACATGAATAGTCCTTAAAGATAACTAGATAATAAAAGTCCGTTGTCTCTTAACGCAACCAAATCAGCTAGTGACCAGGTTAAATCCAGAGGAAATTAAGCAGAAATTATTACCATCGGCACTTTTTCTTCTTGTAGATGCCCTCAAAGGTGGCCCAGTCAAACCTGTTTAAAACAAGAAGGTTTGTCCTTCAAATCTACCCTTCTTTTTCCTACTACTGTTTCCAGTAGATATGCCGTATTATTTCTCATTGCCCTGAACTGGGTTAACTTTTTTTTTTGTCATTACAATGTGTTTGCATATTAATGCATATTTGTTTGTTTAATCTGAAGTCTAATGTCTATGTGTGTCAGGTATCAATGGAGATGTTGAGATCACAGTCATACAAAAGTCCTGTTCCTGCTCTCGGGGAGCCCAGTATCTAGCAGGGAAACTAAGGTGTGAAGCTACATAAGAAACTTTATGAAAAAGTTTCTTGAAAGTGCACAAGAGACTCTCAAAGAACTACACACCCTTAACGATTAAGGCCAAGTCTGGAAAGTTTATAACCACAATGAAAAAGGATCATGTCCCCTCCAATGACAAAATCTGATCCACATACTCATAAAACTAATCATGAACGCAGCTTCCCACATGGAGACAGGAAGTTATCAAGAGAGCAGATGCTACAGGCGAGGAAAGAATGCCTAAATATGCTGCACGCTTAGCATGGGTCACTACTCAGTCAGCTCAGCAGATAATTGGCAAAAATGTTAGCTAGTCCTCCAGGTTGCCCCCAATCATCCCTTTCATACAACCAGGCTAAAGAAATAGGTCTTCATGACTCAGAGTTTGTTGAGAGTTGTTGTTTTTTTCTAACTTCCAGAAGGTACGGTCATGTCTCTTAAACTCAATCTCATTCAAATACTCAATGAATCATCTACTGAGGGCCCATAATTTTTCAGCACACTGGAAGGCCACACTTGGAGGATACTGCTCTGTTCTCTATTGTCACTCTTGATCACAAGTACTGGACAACACCCACAAAAAGAACAAGCCCATTTAAAGAAGCCCTTCATGGGTGGCTCAGTCAGTTAAGCATCTGAATTCAGCTCAGGTCATGATCTCACACTTCATGGGTTCAAACCCCACATCAGGCTCTGCGCTGATAGCAGGGAACCTGCTTTGAATCCTCTGTCCCCTTCTCAGTCAGCCCCTCCGTCTATCTCTGCCCCTCCCCAGCTGTCACATACACTCTCTCACTCTCTGTCTCCCTCTCTCTCAAAACTAAATAAACATTAAAAAAGAAGAAGAAGAAGAAGCCGCCCTTCAAACTTGATCCATTAAAGTTATGCTCCATATTGTGTGAAGAAAAACACAAACTTCCATGAACAGTTGACAAGTGGTTCATTTGTTTTAGTCCCACTATAAACTTTTATTTCTAATGAAATAAACACAAAGAAAAACAAGTAAGGTATGAACAGAACAAATGCTCAATCTAATGTCAGAGCAAGAAGTTAACCAGAAGTTAAAGTCAAGCCTGGAAAACTAATTTTTCCCCCCTTAAAATCATTAATGTGACAATCAATGACACCACCAGATTCTAGCCACTCCTTATTTTCAAATGATAATGTCACATAATATTAACCATGAAGTTAATGACAAGTATATTCTCGTTCATACTCAGATTGAGATACTAAGTACTATCCTAGATCTAAATACCGTTCTTGTATATACTTTTGGCTTGTGAGATTGAGAGGGGGTAAGGGAATGGTGTGGCAAGCAGCAGAGGTCACTTCTTCTCAAAGAAGTTTTCCCATTCTCAAAATGTTAATTCAAAGAAATTATGGCAAGGTAGTCAGTGGATTTGACACCCAGGGTATAGAATTTTAACACAGTAGTCAGGGTATAGATCAGGGGTTGGAAAACTATGACCCACAGGAGAAATCTGGTCCACAGCCTGTTTTTGTACATAGTTTTATTGGAATACAGCCACGCCCATTTACGTATATCTTCTAAGGCCAAACAGCAGAGTGTGGGAGGAGACACAGACAGTATAACCTGAAAAGTCTAAAATTCTTACTATCTGGCCCTTTAAAGAAACATTTTGCTGACCTCCTATAGGTCAACAATCCCATAGTTGCAATACCCCAAGTCAAAATTTTTAAAAAGGTGTTTGGTGGCAGAACTTGACCTGACCTAAAATGTTTTAGTAGCAATAACATAGCCCTACTTAAATTGATAAGAAGCTATTTATAGTTTTTGTTTATCCACTGGGAATATTTATATAATTTACTGTAGAAATATTGGTATGTCTTATTTCAGGAAGTTGTCCCAGATCCCCCCACAGGGGGTATTATAATATTCAGTATACATACATCTCTCTAAACTCTCAAATATTCTAAATCCTGAAAAATGTCAGTCCCAAAGAGTTTTGGATTAGATTTAGTGGGTCAAAGATGCCAAAACTCTGGAATAAAAGAACATGTTTCATTTTTTAAAAAGGCTTCAGTATTGAACACTATCAAGGGTATCAGGTCTATCAAGTGGGAATGGGAGGGCTGTGAGGGATAAGTATGACTCAGCACTGTAGGGCGTTTGCAGGTGATTTGAATGGTGTGCATCTTGTATTGAGGTTCGTGGGCAAAGTGTGAAAGGGCAGACTGCAATATCTCTGATGTTAACAAGAGCCCTAAGTGCTAAAAGACATTTGAAACACTGCCTCTACTATTACCTAAGAAAAGTAGCCTTCTTACTCTCAAGAGTCCTGCAATATTTACTTCCAGTTCCTTAAAAGCCTCCGTCCTCTAGGAATAATAATTTTATATTATGGGGAGCCAAAGTTTCCACCTAAAGAACTCACAATTTGGGCGAATGACCAGAGGATAGATTAAAAAGGCTTGCGTTGTAAGAAACTAAAACTAAAATTTAGTCACTTTCTCAGTGCAGTCCTCAGGTGGATCTGGAGGGCATTGCGTTCAAGCAATCAAAGAGTTAATGGTGGTGCCTATGTTTGTGTGTGTCCTCCTTCCCATCTCTAAGACAAAAAGCTTAGCCGGCAGCCCAGCGATGGTGCTTTATGGCAGGTAAAAGGAGTGGACATAAAAACATAATACATCCGAATAGGTGCACAAAGTAAGCAGCAGCCTGAGTCATCAGAAAACAAAGAAGAAGGTATTTTCACACAGAATGTTTTGATTCTAGAAAGACTATTTCATAGCAAGAGAAAATGTTCAGAGGGCCCTGAGGCAAACATGTGGTTGAGGAAGCTCCGAAGCATAGTCTCATTTTTAATTCAACATAAAGTAAAAGGTGTTAAAGAAAAATCAAGTCAACATCAGGAGACTTCGCAGGAAGGCCAAAGTGAGTAAGACAAACCCAGGTTTAAATTCATATTGCCAGTGTCCGTATCTCTACATGTCTGATTATGGGTAGAACAAAGGGGGATTTGGGTTGCTCCAGCAGTCTTATTGACCTTGGCAAGTGGATCAACCATGCGGTAATTTGGCATTACCAGCAGACATCACACCATTCCACATGGCTTTGAAGTTGGTATTGTACTCGTAGTCTTTCCAAAGAATGTCTCCCTTTCTTTTCAGATCTCAAAATAATTAATGAGAAATGCAGACATAGGACTAGTCCACCTCTGACAGTACCACAAAGCCAAACTGATAAGTCATATAGAACTGACACAGTCTGCCGAATCCGGGGGTCTCATTTATTTGTCCAATTTTCGAAGAGGTTGCATGCCACACAGAATGGACAGGCAGACTAATCTGATGCTCTGTCTGGGCGTAGTATACTTTGAAATCTAAGAAGAGGCTTTCATGCCAATGCAATTGCGTCGATGTGATACAGAGTCAACCCCTCAGCTAGCACTCATGTATAAAATATCTCTTGATGGCATTGCCTTGCAATGGTATGTGTGTATGTGGGGTGTGTGTGTGTGTGTGTGTGTGTGTACACATGTAGATATGGCAAAAAGATTATCAACATCAGGGCTCAGGATGATCTAGTATAAGAATAGGCAACCTTTTTTTCAGTAAAGGGTCATATGGTAAATATTCTAGGCTCTACAGGCTCTACAGTTTATAGTAACTACTCAAGTCACCATTGTAGCAGAAAAGCAGCCTTAGACGATGTATAAATGAATGGGTATGGTCATAATTTGCTGACCTCTGACCTAAGACACAGAGCTCTCTGGGATATGAAATTGAGGCCAGATCTGTCTGTGACAGAGTTCAGTAGTCCCAAACCTACCCCTCAGCTATCTATGCCTCCAGGGACTTAGTAATTCTCAAACCTCAGGGTCGATATGACTATGATACTAGTACATGCTCTAAATTACATAAGTGCAAACCAAAAAAGACTGAAAAGATCCAAATTCTGTCTGCAGACTTTCCAGTCATTTCTCATATATAGTTCTTTTGGAATGTTACCTAACTTTCCTGTGCTCCTAATCCTAGATTTGTGATGTCTGGTGTTAACCTCCAGAATAAAAAGTCAGAAAGACACTGGAAATTAAAGTTGAGCAGTTTTAACAAAGGGATATTAGATCATCTGAAACATAGATTTAGAAGGATTGTAGTTCAGGACAATCTTCACAACTTGAAATGAAGGTTTCAACATGTTTAGATATACAGAATCAATTTGGATAGAGGAAGAGAGATGAATGGTCGATGATAGTCAGTATAGATGTATAGCTAGAAACATACATTTACTAGCTCTCTGCTGAGAATCAACTACACCTCAGTAACAGTGAGCACACCTAGAGCCCAGATCTTGTTGTTTAAAGGCCATTCTACAGGAACAGCAACCATGACTCTTGGAAGGGATAGATGATCCTAGGACTGGAACTGAGAGAGTATAAGATTATTTCAGGACATCTTTTGAGCTAGAAATTAAGAAAATGCTCAAGGAATAATAGGGACTTGTCAAAAAGATATAGAAGCAGTTTGAAGTGGCTACCCCTGGCCAAACTGGGAATAATATGAACAACAAAATAAATAATGGTGGTAAGAGATTATTACCCATAGAATAAAATAAGAATCTATGAGTATACACTGATACAAGTAAATGAATAAATAAATGGGGACGGTAGGATTTCATCCAAATGGCAGAATTGCAATTCATAGATATAGAAGGAATGATCAAATTGAAAAATCATCATCATAATTATTTTAGACAAGAATTGTCAGCAGATACAAAATTAGGAGGTAAAATTGTGTTGGGAAAAGGCTATCTATATTGTCTCAAAGTATCTCCCCATGAGACATTTATTAATTTTAGAAATGAAAAATAGTGACTTTTATAGGGGAGAAACCTGGCAGATAGTATCTTAACAAATGATCAGTTACTATCACTAGTAAAGGAGAAAATCAATATCATGTACTTCCTAATATGATGCCCTGAGAGGAGCGCCAGTGTGACTCGGTTAAGCATCCACCTCTTAACTTCAGCTCAGGTCATGGTCTCACAGTTCATGGGTTCAAGCCCCACATTGGGCGCTGCCCTGACAGTGCAGAGCCTGCTAGGGATTTCTCTCTCTCTCTCTCTCTCTCTCTCTCTCTCTCTCCCTTCTCTCTCTCTCTCTGCTCCTCCCCCATCTCAAAATAAATAAACTTAAAAAAAAATCTTAAAAAGAATATGATGCACTAAGAGACACAGTAACTCTTTGTGAAATTCCTGCCCAAAATGCATGACCTAAATCTAATTATGAAGAAACATCAGCAAACTCAAACTAAGGAACATTTTAGAAAATATCAGTCCTGTCCTCTTCAAAACTGTCAGGGACAGGAAAAATTAAAAAAAAAAAAAAAGATATGTTTAAAGTTAAAGGAAATACAAGAGGTGTGACAACTAAAGAAAACACTACAGTCTGGAACGTAAGAAAGCTTTGTTTTTCTTTCTTTATAAAGGACAGTAATGTGGTAATTGGTATAATTTTATTAAGGTCTGATGATTTGATAATAGTATTGTATTGATAATTTCTTAATTTTGATAAACAGTACTGGCTTATATAAAGAGGAATAAAAACAAATGTATTTAAATGTTAACATAAGGGAATCTGTGTGAAAAAGATATATGAAAACTCCTTGTACAATTTTTGCAACTTTCTAGAAGTCTTAAACTCTTTTAAAAATAAAAAGTTGAAAAAAGAAAAAGAAAAAGAAAGAGCAATGGCTCTGGAGGCAGAGTGCCCATGTTTGCTCCCATGAAATTATGACCTTGACCGTTGTTATCGGCCAGATTGTGACCCCCAACAATTCGCATGTTGAAGTGCTAGCCCCCAGTACCTCAGAATGTGACTATATTTGGAGACAAGTGTCTTTAAAGAGGAAAGGTTAAAATGAAGTCATTAGCATAGGCCTTACTCCAATATGACAGGTGTCCTTACAGGAAGAGGAAATTTGGACACAGAATGGGTACAAAGAGAAGACCATGTGAAGAAGACTCAGTTTTATATGTGATAAAAGATTTTCTATGTCAAATAAACAAAATCAAAGCAAACAACAAACCAGACAGGAAAGGCTGTAAATATGACAGCAGGACTTGAGAGAAAACGATAATCCTTCAAATCTAAACAAGCAAAATCCAGAGGAAGACAGTTCCCCAAAGAGGAAATTAAAATAGCTAACAAACCTTGAAAAATATTTTATTTGACTATTAAAGAAGAAAGACAAATGTAAACAAGTCATTGGGCTTTTGTTTGGTTCTATTTTGTTTTTGTTTTTTGTATTTCTGTTAAATTTCCAATAAATGAAGAAATTTTAAAAATTCAATGTTGATAAGCATGTGGCTAAACAGGCATTTTCATACATTGTTGATTGCAATTAATTTTGCTTAGCATTTTGGAAAAAACTTTTCTTTTTAAAGTTTATTTATTTTGAGAAAGAGACAGAGAGAGAGAGAGCAGGGGAGAGGCAGAGAGAGAGAATCCCAAGCAGATCCCTCAGCATCAGCACAGAGCCTGATGTGGTGTTCAAACCCATGAACCGAGAGAGCATGACCTGAGCCGAAACCAAGAGTTGGACACTTAACCGACCAAACCACGCAGGCACTCCTAGAAAAAATTATTCTAATGGAAGTTAAAATACCATAAAGAAATTTATTTTTAGTTCAGTTACATCACTTCTAGGAATCGAGCCTATGGATGTTATCAGAAATGCTAATAAAGAGTATGCAAAAACGCACTCATTTCAACATGTTCTTAATAATAAAAAAATAAACAAGAAATGACCAAATTATCCATCGTGGTAATAGAGAAATGATAGATAAATTCTTTCATATGTAAGCTGAACACCATGAAATTGCCATTTTCTGAAGTCAAAAAACAAAAAGTTTAAATATCAGAAATTTTATATTATTCAATTTAATATATTCAATGGTATTTTTTGCATTTGTTAAATAAATTTCTGGAAAAATTGGAATAATATGGGGAATGCTGTTATATGAGAAAATCAGAATACTAAACTGCTATGTAACATAATTATCAACTATGTACAAAATTCATGGAAAAGAAACAGGAAGGAAATATGATACATGAGGCCTCTAGGTATTGGGATTATGGATGATTTTTAGTTCCCTAGATTTACTCTGCTTTCATCAATCTATATGGCAAACTCATATTTATAATAAAATAAGGAAAGATAAACAGAATCATTATTTTTAGCAAGTTATTTTCATTCAAATCTCTTAAATATTACCCTTTTAGATGGATAAAATGTATTTTTGGACAGAAATGTCCATACTGTGCTAGAAATTATATCATTAGAGAATTAAAGCATGTAACTTCCCAAAGTAATTCTTCTATAGATTTACGTTCATCAAAAGGCACACATGCTAAAGTTGAGGCCTCTCTCTGTAACTATCTCCATAAACTAAGGGCCTGCTGATGTTTTGTTTTGGTTCTGTTTTAAAGAGCTTGTTTACAGAGAAGATGGCTGAAGTGAATTTATAAGACTTTTCTATTTGATGATTGACATCTGTTTCCCTGTTTATATATTTATATTAAGATTGGAGATGTTCACTGAGTAGATGTGTTTGAACTCTTCCTTGACATATAATTACTGAGAATCTGCCATTTAAAGAAAAAGGAATTTAAGTGGTTATATACTCATATTGTTAAGGACTTCCCAGAGAGGCTCACCTGGGTGTCATTTCTGATATCTGTTGGTTTCATTTGGAATCTTTGATCATTCTACATGCAGAGGTTCATCCATAATGGTGCTCTTACCCTTTTTTTTTTTTCTAATGGAGTCTAAGGTTTTTCTCTCCATTGTACTCTAGCAAACAGAAGCACCATGGTCTAATGGACTGATGTCAAGTTAGTATAAAACAATTCTGTAAATAAGATTTTCTAAAGAAGTAAGAACAGTGTGATCATTGTACCTCTGTTGTGTCTCTAGATAGCATGAACCAATTCAACCAGGAGCAGACTGTGTATGTAGGGGAAGCTATGCAGTACAAGTTTAGACAGAACTCTCTCCATAAAGCTGCCTTCAAAGCTATATTATAAAGCTTCTTTGTGAGATTATCAAAGATGTCTCTTTGCAAGAGAGTTCTTGTGGGATTTCCAATACATAACAGAAGTTGAAATTATCTTAGGGAACCACCTTGAAGTTGCTTTGGCAAGCATCTACCTTCTGGGTGTTCTCCTCTCCCATCTCACACAGAATCTTGATTCACATATTAGTCCCTCTCCACTATATTTTCAGTCTAGATGAGCTGCAAAACATGCTCAAGTATCTCCTAATTTAAAAATAAATAAAAACTTCTTCTGATTATAAGCCTTCTTTTAGCTACAACCTTCTCTCCTTTCCTTCAGACTCAAACTAGAAAAAAATGGCCTATTCTCTTACCTCTCATCCCTTCCTAAAACTACAATCATTATTTCAGGCCCCCATCATTTGTTGAAAGTACTGTATTAACAAATCAAACTGACACCCCTTAGTCTTTAGCATACTTACCTTCCTGAATTTTAATTTCATAAGATTCAGCCTAAACGAGCCGTATCTTTATTTGCTGAAGGCCATGTGAAAGGTAATAAAACCGTTTTGAATAAGAGAGAAATTTTCTTTAATGTCTTTGTTTTCCTATGGTTTTCTTCCCCATTCCTCTCAGCCTTCAGCTCTGCCAGAAGCCACATCACAAGAAGTCCCTGGTCATTTCAGTTCCCGTCATTGGTTGTCATTTCTGAGCCTGAACAAGCCTACAGGGGTTATATTCATCCCCTTTCCTGTTGATGCAATGGGCTGATGAAAGGAAGACACTGCTTCTGCTAGCAAGGGTGGAAAAATAGTTGTGACTGACACCAGTGGTATGGGGGTGTGTGTGTAGAGGGGTGGGGCATGTCCCCAAGGAAGAGCTAGAAGTTAGTATCCGCCAGAGAAATATGCATTCATGCAAAAGATATGCCACCCACTTTTAGGCACTGAGAATAAAGCAGTGAAAATAAACATAATAATCCCTGCCCACATGGAGTTTCTATTTTGGTGGGAAATTGCTATTCAGACCTCAGCCTTGTAGGATCAGAAACCTGATTAGCGAGCACCCATTTGGAGTTCATCTTCTAGAGCTAGATGTCAATTAACTAGCCCCAGAGAAACTGATGAAGGAAACCAGAAAATTGACGTTATGGGAAATACTTGTTGCTTGGAAGAAAAGTATTTGCCCCTCAGCATGATCAGTGTGGTCCCTCCCTGTAGTCTGTGATCAAGCTACTTGAAAAAGCCAATCGTAGTCAGAAATTTATTTTTTTAACTGAATGCTTGTCAACATATTAATTTATAATCAAAATGACCATCCTACAACCATCCTATTTCTTCCTTAGAGAACCAAATCTAACCATGGTGAATATGAACTCAAAATAAAGAAAAAGAATGAGGCGAACCAGAGGTTAGTAGCATCGGGCTTAGCCAGACTCAGCCATCTCATAATAGAGATAATCTTGCTCTTAGGACTGGAACATCCAAAGTCTAACAGCCCACATTCCCTCAGCCCTAGGTGGAGCTTAGAAGACTACTGTCAATATTTCTTCTGTGAAGCTTCCAGTTAAGCATATTAGCATTTCTGAAAACAGAAGATGGCAATCATATCACCGTCTAGTCTTATAAGCCTCAAAGCTATTAGGTGTCTTGAAGATAGCTGTGCTGAACAGGGCTCTGATCCTTATGTGCAGATTGGAAGAATAATGCTCAGGGCACAGTCTTATTTGCCTCATGTTCTGTAGGAAAACTTAGAAAAGTCTTAGGCAACCTCTTTGAGAATCAGTTTTGCCATCTTCAAATGAACAGATTGAATTATGTGATCATAGAGTTCCCTCTAGTTCTAAGGCAAAGGCAAACTGAAGTTGGTACCACAGATCAGTTCACCTGAGAAAGTGATTTATTCAAGGCACTGCAGCAAGGTTGTGGCCAGAAAAAGAGTGTTAAGTGCTTAGTGTAAAGAATAAAGAAGAGAGTCAAGTCAGAAATTGGAGGCAATCAAGTATAAGGAAAGACGTGAAATGACTATTTGGAACAAAGATAGTATATGGATAAACTTGGAGTATGTATGCATGTATGTATTGCTGTTTCTCAACTCCGTCAAACCCAATACTCCTTTCCTACAACATACATTTTGTTGTATGTTATACGACAATAATCAGATATTTGAAGTTACATAGAATCACCATACATGTCAAGTAGCTATACATGCAGACTGAGAAGTACATGTGAATTAAATGGTAAACCCAATACCATAAGCTTGAGCAGTGATGTGGCTGTCCAAAACAGTAAACAATTTCCTGACAGTGCTTCTAATGAAAGAAAGTATGCTCTCCTTTGATTTATATGATGGTAACACTCTGGAAATGTCAGTGTATATTGAAATTTTGCTAAACACGTAAATACTAAAGTGAGGTTGTGCTCTAGGTTGGTTTAATTGTGGACTTATTACATGCTGTTGCAGAGAATTTTTTTTTAATGTTTGAAAAAAATGTTCTGAGAGAGACAGTGTGTGTGTGTGCATGCATGCGTGAGTGGGGGAGGGGCAAAGAGAGGGAGAGAGAGAATCCCAAGCAGGCTCCCCACTCAGCAGGGACCCTGATGCATTCGTGAGATCAAGACCGGAGCCAAAATCGAGAGTCAGATGCTGAGCCATCTGAGCCACCCAGGTGCCCCATGGAGAGAACTCTAATGTTTTATAGGTAGAGGAAAGTTCTTCATTGTGCAAGATTATCTAGAATCCTTGGCCATGATCATTGCAAGAACCAATAATGTTTCCTAAGATTTCAAAACACATTGTAAGAGGAAGACTGCCCTCCTTCTCTTGCCCATCCCCTCATTGGGTACTGTTAAGAATATATGCAGTGGGAGAGGATGTTTAAAGGAAACTCGCAGGCCTGCACACCCCTGAGCTTTGATTTTTATGATGTTATTGTCCTTGGTGACAACCACTCTCTACTGATTCTCAGTCTCCAGTTATTCTACTGCTGTCTAAACTTCTGAGGAAAAGGCATGCCATTTGTTCACCAAGATCACATTTAAGCTTTATTTGAACAAAGCAAGTCAAAAAAATCTATTTGCTCCTCTAGACTGCCCCTAGCTTCCTGGGCCAATCAAGTCACATGGCAGGTCTCCCCAACTGGCCGTTCCATGCTTCCAGCTCACTCATCATTTAAACCATAAGTTTTGGCTTTCAGTTTTCTCAAGCTGATGTCCTGAATTCCTCCACAAGTTGAGTTTTAGAAAAGAAATTCTAAAGGCAATTATGGATGGCAAAAAAGAATACAAAATGGCTATTTTTACCATATTATTGGTTTCTTTGAGAGCCTGGCATATTGGCTACATTTATCGTCAGGGCTGTCCAGCTTTCAAGTGGCATAGAGCATGAGGGGGTATGTGTCTATCTGTGTGTTCATGCCTGTGTACATGTTTGCTATGCAATATATTTATGAGCTGTAAAGATAATTTACTCTTATGTCAAAGAGTCAATCAATATGGGGCATATTTTTTGCACGTTTGCAAATTTTGTCAGGTAACTCAATATAGAGATTTAAAATGAAATAGAAGAAAGAAAAGATGATTAAGGGTGTGATCAAATCACTAGCCCCTCTATTCCTTATGGAATGATCCCTGTTCTGGCCTTTTTCTTGTATAATATGCACCCAGTACTATGCTATGTTAATATAAATGAAGCAGTTCATGGTGGTTGCAGTATTACACATTTTCAAACAACAGCATTAGATTAAAGAAAAATGTTTAGAATACAACTAATGATCTGAAGAGCAGGTGTTATTTTGGAATTTACTGGGGTTTTAAGTAGAAACCAGGTGTTACAAGGAAGTGATAATTTGAATATTTGATACATCTTGGCATCTGTCTGCAAGAATCAGACCCAAGAGATGTATTTTGCCCAGTAGACAGTGTGCTAAAGCTCACTAATACACCATTCATCAGTGGAAGTCATCATTCTAATATTGTTAAGCAGTGTATAGATTTCCCTAACAGGGCGAGAGTGCACAGCATCTTGAGAAGTACTAGATTCTTTTTTCTTTGACCTTGAAGGCTATCCTATGACACTTACCCAGTGATGGAAGCGGACCCTACCCTTTGAGCTTTTAAAGACAAGCTGACAGGGGTCTTGCCACACCCGCAAATAACTCAGTGCCTTGGCATTGCCTACCAGTCCCTGGTCATCATTATCTGGGGTCATGGCTCTAAATCACTATTGTCTTGTACTCCTCTGTGGCCAGTGCCCTGGGGAATGTTCTGTGTGCAGTAGATACATAGTTAATATTTCTCACTGGCTCATTGGCTATTCCCACATGAAGGGAAGCAAATAACCTCAATAAAACCACAGTATAGTGGCTGACAAACTCTCTAGACTTAGTGTTAAATGCCGATTTTCAGTGCATTTCCTAAATGTAAAACAAATTAAGCTAGCCCGTTTCAGAGAAGCTACCATTTCTTATGGAGTTTTTGAAACTTTTCCAGAAGGTTTTCTATCATACAAACAGAACCTGTTTCTAAAAATACATATTCATTCAAGAACATGAAAATCCCACCCACAAGTTCAACAGCCATTTTACTCTGGACAATAAAATTGCCTTATCTTAAGTGATTTTTTCTTTTTCCTCCTCTCTCCTGACTCACAGAACAATATTCCAAAAACCAGAATCCTTTGATTCTTAAAGAAGAAATATTCACCTTGGGAGAGAGGCATAGCTTATTTCAGCCCTAGACAAGCATTTCCATTTCTCAAAGACTCATTGAACCAACACTGTTGTCGCTGTTTGTACAACAAAACATTCTTTCCAAAGGACTTTAAAATAAATAAATAAATCCCAGGATTTCTGCACAACCATCAAGCCAACTGACCAAGTCCTCAAATAGTTAAGTTGAGCAGTTTACTTAGAAAGGCTGACAAATTTGCTTCACTTCAAAATATCATTAACACCAATAACACATTTGCCCAAGCCTATTTCTAAGTTGTAAAAAAAGATTGCTACAGATTAAGACCCTTGATATAATGCTATAAGCTCCTAACAATGGTATCTTTTATAGTGAAGAGCGACTGCAGACACAAATTGCCCTCTTTCCTGCACCTTTTTCACAAAAATCAATATTAAAGTAGTATCTGCCTTAACTCTCCCATACACTATATGAGAAAAAACCACAGCTGTGCTTAGGACAGTTTAGGTCAATAAAGAATCAATACTGTGGTTGAATCTGTAGAAAGATAAAAGACTTAGAACTCTCTACACGGGGACCCATTGTTTTCTCTCTATTCTGTAAAGCAGCAGAAGGGCATCACTTGTCTGTGGGATGCGGGGGGGAGGGGAGGTTTTTTTCTTCTCTTTTTTAAGATTGATGTGCATTAAGTGTTGGTGAAAAGTAAAGGGGGCACAGTCCACACGGGGGGTGGGGTGGGAGAAAAGGGATTGTAGACACTATTCCTTCTATCAGATTTTTTTTGTCCCTCCTCCGAGCAGTTCCTTCACAGGGTCAGGGGCTGGGTAGAGAGGAACTTGTTACACAAATCCACCCAGGGTAAATTGGAGGTCAGGTGATCCCAAGAGGCAGTCTGGATTAAAATCTTGGTTATGTTGAGTGGTCTTGGACAAGTTACTTTACTTTTCTTAAGCTCAGTTTCCCCACCTGCAATGAAATAAAAGATGATAATATTAGCCAGACTACAGACTTTGTAATAGACATTAATGGGCTTACCAGTGTCCTAGCATCTTCATAACCGTGGTTCTCAGGCTTCTTGTGGTTAGATGGGGCCACATAACTAGTTCTGGCCAGTGGATTATGAGAGGAAGTGATGTGCTTTACTTCCAAGCTGAGGTGGTGAGCAGCCCTTGGCTTTCTCCTTCCCTGAAATAGCAAACTCAGAGGAGGCCTCCTCTTGAGAGGTAGAGCCTCGGAGTCATGAGATGAGAGTCACCTATGTGTCACCACACAGAGGATGGTTGACCCCTAAAGAGTCACTCGAATCTATAGTTTTTCATGGGAAACAAACAAGCATTCCTTATGCTGTGCCTTTAAGATTTCATACATTTAATTTCATAGATTAAATGTATGAAAGTTTTTTGCCACGATACTGGAAACAAAATAGCACTCAGTTAATGTGTTCGTTAAAAAACTATAGTCCAGGCAGGGGAGAAGTTTGAACAAAGAAGTGGGATGAAATGGCACAGTGCATTCAGAAATTCGGTAAATAGAGGAATTCTTAGAAAAGAATCATAACATATTAGAAATGGAAAGCATATTTAAAAACATCCAACTTAGGATTCCTGAATGGGTGTTGTGTAGACACCCAACCAAACTTAAGAAGTTGGGAAAATGCTGCCTGTTTAATCTCCCACTTAAAGATTCTTAATGCATATTTAAATTACTAAAGGCTCTGAGAAGTACTGCACTAGAGAAATCTGGTCAATTTTGTTTATTCCAGGGCTTCTCAAGTTTGACCACAAAATGCTTTTTCCAGGTGATACCAGTTAACTTCCTATGGAAGGCCTTGTTACTGTCCTCAAAGAGCTTATCAGATAAATTGTTCACATTTGGCACTAATATTTGTTGAGGATTAGGTTCTTCTATGCATAACGAGAAGCCTGTATAACAGTGGCTTTAATAACATAAGTAATAGCTACACTTATAGCCTTATTATGTGACTTATCGTCATAAGCTTTACATGCATCTACCCTCTTCATCTCCATAACGTTCTTTCTTACATAATAAGAGATCTGAAGGTGGAGGTTTAGGGTTGGTGAGGTGACTCAAAGCTTTAAATCTCTGCAATTCTATGGTCTTTCCCTCATATTCACTTGTAAGAGACTGTCTGTGACAGCTCTAGACATCAAAAAGAGTGAAGACATGCATAAAGTATAAAGAGAATCCCCCCACAGAGTTTGCTTCCCTTTCCTTCAAGTTCCTCTATAAGACCCATCTCTAAATATCTATTTATACCTCTGGGTCAGAATCATGTGACATGGGCCCACATATCTGCATAGGAGTCTGAGGAAAGTAGACGTGAGTTTTTGTTGTTTTGTTACCACTGAGCATATTGTTGCCCCAAACCAGGGGGTGGTTTAAGGCAGGAGGAGAATGGCTATTGGGTAGACAATACGTCGTTTCTGCCACAGTCTGGCACATGATCAGATTTTGATCTCTGCTTTTGGGCAGTGTCCCTACTATGATTCTCACTGACACACGTATGAGTGGAGGAGCAGACATGATGGAGATTTGAAAGTGATATTTAAGGAAAGATTTAAAAAGAAAAAAAAAGAGTAATTGTCAAATTTGAACCCAAGAAAACTCAAACTATTCTTCATCTTTTTCAGAGCCATCCCACTGGGGAGGCCAATCTCCATGGGCTGAAGAATGATAGAACTCTGGAGGGGATATTCCATCTGGAATCTCAGTGTTACCTGTTTAAAGTGGGGATCGTAAGAGTCCCTCCCTCCCTTGGTGTGTAGTGAGGATATTAAATAACTTAATCCAAGTAAAATCCTCAAATTAGAGCATGGTCTAGCAAGTGTTCAAAAAACGTTTTTGCTGTCACCACACTGGCTTTTATATACTTAAAGATAAACTATTTCATCATAGATTCTAGTTCAAGGATATGATATGGACTCCACACAGAGGGAATAACACTCACTCACTACTTTTTTTTAATGTTTATTTATTTATTGAGAGAGAGAGAGAGAGAGAGAGAGAGAGAGAGAATCCCAAGCAGGCTGCATGCTGTCAGCACAGAGCCCAATACCAGGCTTGATCCCACAAACCACGAGATCATGACCTGAGCTGAAATCAAGAATCAGAGGCTTACTCGACTGAGTCACCCAGCATCCCATAGCACCCACCTACTTCTGGGAAAAAAATCTCCCAAACCCAGATGTATTACCTCCCTGAAGTAGTGAACCAGAGCGGCCAGTATGGCATTGTGGCAGATACCAGAGTGGGAATTGGAAGTTGGCACAAATGCTGCTGTCTTCACCTGTAAGTGGAGGGGACCGTCGACACACCTCCATCCCCACAGAATACCAATGACATTTATGTGTATCCTAAGTTTTAGGCCTATGGAATTTTCGGTCAGGGTTTGTCTTTCCTTTTTCCTTCTTCCCTGGAGGTGTCTTGAGCAACATGTTCATCCCAAAGCATGTCACGTGCTTTTCCTACTGAATGCCCCAAACGTAGGATAGATTTTCTTTAGGTGTCTACGCACTTTTTCCCCCCCGAGATTAAGAGTTGCAAAAAAGTTCCTTGCAACTGCTCTCACTCTACGAACTATAAACACTGAGGAATATCCTTCCCCTGTATGTTACTGCTCAGCATGAGTAATCAGAGAAAATTGTAACAGGTTGTGTAGTTATCTAATGAGACAGAATTATTGATTAATTCTCAACTGAGGGTTCACTGCCCTAGTTGTGCTCACCCCACCACCCCTTTCTTTCACCTTCTCTTGTCTCTAGAGAAGTTGAACTAATATACAATGGGGACAAGAGAGCAGGTGCTACATGCCCACGTCCTTCTATTGTCTTGTGGGCATTCAGCATTCAGCACGCAGCCCGGGGCAAGTATCCCGCCTTCTCAACTGCCATTGCTGCTTCCCTGGGCACCGGGGGTCAGAGTCCGAGCTCTGTTCCTGCTGCCAGGACCACAGGTTCTGACGGGTGGGATAAACCTGGTCAACACACCACACCGGGGAGCTGTGTTAAGTGTAGAGTGTCTCCATCATCTTTACCAGGAAACTCCTGTCTGAGGCTAAGTTCAAACAGATGGAAGACTGGGACAAAAATATAAAGGAGTTTTGTACTGGGCAAAGCAGGAATTAAAGTCACCCCAGCTATCAGCCACGGTAGCTGAGAGGTGGACTGCAAATGGGTTCATGCACAGACCTGGGCTTCTGACAGACTTGCCGGGGTGGGATCCAGGGTGAGTTCCTTTCCAATTGGGCAGGCTTTGGCAACTCGTCTCATTTTCCTCTCCTCATTTGGTTTTCTTATCTCTAAAACCCCGATGGTAAGTTTAACCTCAGTGGGCTATTGTGAAGATAAAATGAGATGTTAGAGGTAAAGGACTTAATGGTGGTGACAGGAAAACAGTGGCTGTTAGTTGTTCTGGGGTTTTTGTTTGTTTGTTTTGTTTTGTTTTCTTGAAGACCATATGGTGACGCTTTGAATCCGGACTCCAGGTAGGAAAGAGAAAAATTAAAAGAAGAAAAGTATATTCATGTTTATGTATTCCAGTCTTATGTCTTAGGTAACCCTCATCTTGAGAGAGAAAGGGAGGGAAAATAAACACTGCATGTACAATAGCAGATTCGATATATTTCTGCTGAGGAAATGGGGGTGTAGTTTTGGGGAGTGGCAGGGCAGCTAACTGTCTCCTCTTCTCCTGAAGCCCTGTTCTGATCCTTGGGGGCTCAACAGGGTCCAAGACAGCTGGGGCACACTTCGCCTCCTTTTGGGTTAGAAGTCACCCATCCCTCTTGCTCCTTCTCTGGCTCACTGCTCTGCAAAATTATTGCTGTTCCGGCCCCCTACCCCCACCCCCTGCTCCCATGCAGTAACTTGTATCAGCTCTGCCAACTGGTTTGGGACAGGCTTAACATCAAAGTCCTTTATTTGGATTTTCCCTTCATCTCCAACTGACTCTGTCCCAAACTCAATTTCCTCTTTCCTCTTTTTCAATTAACTGCAGTTGCCCAGAGCCGGGGAGATAGGAAGAGATACTAGGGGCATACATCTGTCATTATTTATCTGGTAGTGTATGGGGTATGCTGGCATTCAGATCCCTAATATAGCCTGTTGGACTCAAATAATTCTAGACATATTTGATTTTTGTAAAAGATAGAAACAACACACAATGAGCCTTTACATCAACCACCCAAGGGGGCATTTAGAGAGAATTTCCAATCTATTCATGATCTGTTATTCCCAGCCCTAAAAGTTTCCATGTTATAGCAGAATACCTAGGGACTCCATATGTTATGGGAACACAGCAGAACCAAAATGAGTTGAAAGAAGAATGCGTTTGATTCAAACATGGGATGAATCAGTACCCAAGGAGCCCCCATTTCATTGTCTCTACCTGGGACCCTGGGACCACACAGCCATCTCAGCCCCATTCAAGTGTGACATTTCTTTTGAATATGACAGTGGCAGCGACCTTGTCATTAACTGATGCTATGAGCAACATTTCAGCTTTCATAATTCAGTTAATTTTCAAGCCACTGGTTACTGAACCCCCAGTATAATTTTCATATAATTAAGCCACACACACACACACACACACACACACACACACACAGGCGCGCGCACGCGCACACGCACACACACACGTTCCGACCCATACAAAACATCCAACAAAGTGGCAAATAGCAGAGGAAAACAAAACTGAAAACCCAGAAAAGCTAGAAGCAAGATTCCAATCTATTTTTGGTTTCCTTTTAGCAAAGGCATGTGCATTTGGAAGGAAAAGGAGTAAAAGTCAGTTGGGGCTGAAGGGTGTGGGGAGGGAGAGTGTTTGTTTTCCATCCCCTTTTGGATTCCTATGGAAAGGCAAAGTATAGCTTGCACTCTCTCTTTACTGACCAGTTACATATCTCACATACACGTGATGAAAGCAATGTACTGGGTAAAGGAACACTATATTTTCAGTTTAGATGTTAGTTCCAAAACTGTACAGAAAAGTCTTAGAAAGGACATTTAGCTATGTCTTCATACTAGCAAAGATTTTGATGAGAGCTTAAAATTTCAACAGAAATACTTAAATGTTTGGGTAACTAAAATCCATATAATGGCTTTTAAGGAAAACAAATGGTTGTTTTCATTTGTCATAGCAGAAGATTGAATTAATGCTGAAAGAATCTGTATATCGGAAAATTTATGCGTTTGCTCTCATGCACAGGTCAGGTGAGATCTGCTGGACATTTGATTTCTGCATTGTGTTCTCTGAGCTTTTTATTTGCATGGAAGGTAATCCAAAATTCAGAAAACTTAGTTTCTTTCCTAACTGGATAGGATCTTTCCTCAGCTATGTAATCTGATTTTTCTCAAAGTGACTTGTCACATCAATATATGCCCCTCTCTCTCTTGACCTTGCTTAAATAACATTACAATTTTAGGATATTTTATCCGTTGCTAAGAGAGATTCAAATTAATATTAGCCTTATGCTGATATTGTGTTTCGCAGGGAAACTACATATGAAACTTAGGGATTTGAGAGGATGGAAATATTAACCAGATTGTAAATCCCTTGGAATCAGTTTTATTTCCTCTTGCTGTTCCTTTTTCTCTTGTTTCCCTCTTCAGTATCACTCTCTTTTAATCTCTCACCTCCATAGGCCCGTCTGACCTTCATAACCCCCTATTCACACTCAGTGGGTAGAGAAAAAGAGGAAAATAGTAAATATTTAGGATTGTTATTCTAAGATCTTGTGGTCCCGTCTCTCTAATATGTAAATAATTGAAACAGAATCTGGCCAGCATTCCCACAATGGGTCAGTTCCAATCCCAGCATTTATCAGGAGTTCTCGTGAGGGATGGAAGCCAATCACCTGCGCCTTGGCTTTACGCTCTGCTTTTATTTGGAGTGACCAAATTCTCAGAGTGGCAGAAAGTGGAGGCACCCCAAACTCAAAGTGATTTTTTTTTTATTTTTATTTTAACGTTTATTTATTTTTTTGGGACAGAGAGAGACAGAGCATGAACGGGGGAGGGGCAGAGAGAGAGGGAGACACAGAATCGGAAACAGGCTCCAGGCTCCGAGCCATCAGCCCAGAGCCCGACGCGGGGCTCGAACTCATGGACCGCGAGATCGTGACCTGGCTGAAGTCGGACGCTTAACCGACTGCGCCACCCAGGCGCCCCCAAAGTGATTTAAAACAACTCTATATTCTTTAATTCATAAATGACAGTGAAAAAAAAATGATACATTCAGACTTGTGAGCATTAATTATCTTTATCAGTGGAATTTCAGGGGACTTTCTTTATTTTTCAAATAATGTTCAAAGCATTGTATCTCTCCCAACTTAGGAATGAAACGTGGGTATTTTCTTCCACTATGTTTACCTTATCTTTTTTTTTTTTTTTTTTAACTTAAAACACCTTGTGCATCCAGTAGGTTTTAGGATCCTGGGAAGAGAGATCATTGCCTAGGAGGAAAAGGTGGAGGAACCAGTAGATATGGGGTCCCAGCCCCCTCTTCAGCCTCTCCTTTTGGTTCTTATTCCTATCGTTTTAGACAGCATTTGCAAATACTGGGGACAACAGGATGACAACCCAGGAAAAGAGAAACAAAGAACTGAATGAAAGGAACCTGCCCATCTCACAGACACTCCGCCATCTCAGAGAATGGGACCTACACTTCTCCTGAGAGATGAGCCCAACGCCTAATGGATCTCAGTGTCAGAAAGACTTCCGCGATACCCATCGCACATCCTCCTCTCCTGAATTTCTTCACATTACTCTCAGTTAGAGCGCAGCTTCGAGGTGAGATAATTCTCCCCTCTCCTCCAGTCACATCCCTCCCTGATTTTAGCAGATGACTATCAGGTGCCCCCAGTCTCTGCTTAGCTAAGCTCTACACATTTAGTTCTTTTAATCTTTCCCCATAAATCAGTCTCTCCAGCTCCTTAATCATTCCTGACAGATGATTTACCCAATAGTTTACCATCAGAATGTGAGATCGTTGTCTTTGAAAGTGTATCAATATAAATTATTTAAAAAAACATTATTAGTATTGAGTCCTTGGGGAGAGAGGAGTGAGGGGAGACAAAGAGGAGAGAGAGAGAGAGAGAGAGAGAGAGAGAGAGAGAGAACCCCCATAATTCTTTAATAAGAGAGCTAAAGCAAGAAGTCTAGTCTTCTTAAATGAAAATACACAAATGATTGCCATGTTACTGAGAGCCCTGAGTCAACACAAGGAAAAGTGTCTTCCCGACTTCATGGAAAGCAAATGTTCTTTCTAAAAGGGGATGGCTGACCATTTAATACTTCATGTAGTAGTTAAGCCAAGGAACTTTGAAAAACAGTTTTACTGCAACTCTGTTAAAGAATGAACAAGTTCTAGTAATAAAAGCCAGCTATATTCCCAGGCAGCAGTTGCCTCACCTCATGCTTTTGGCAGGCCTGCTTGTGAAGGAGGTAGAGGGAAGAAGAAAAAGAACACTGTATTTTCTGTTCAGCATTGCATATAAACTTCCCAACATGGCCTAGGAATTTTCAATAGCTTTCTGATCTTTTTACAGCCTGACATCATATTCCTCTACAGTGACATCATGGCTTTTAAGGCTAGGAATCCAATGGTACTAGTATCTTAAAATGTTCCCAACCCATCAAAATTTGGCATTTAATGCTTTTCCTTAACAACCTGAAGTTTCCAAAGTTTTCTTTGGGTTTTGAAGACTTCAACCCCAGATCCCAGATAAGTTTCTATGTGTTTACAAACTGTGAGGCCAAGCCTGTGAGTAGCACCTTATAAAAGAGGCCTGGCTGGGAAGGTGGCTTTACTGGAGGGAGGTTCGATAGAGTCAGAAAAGAGACAAAACAGTCTGGGTTCAAGAAGTAATGCTTTCTTTCTCTTTTTCTCCAAGGCCAGCAATTTGCACCTCCTTCCCCATTCCCTGTGGGTCTGTTCTAACCAATAATTTTTACCACAAGACCAAAAGAAGAAAAAAAGAATTCCAACCTTCCTCATGATGCTACTGCCCTAACTTCCCAGAAACAGAGGCACAGGCCCTTTGTTCCTCACTTGCCAGCAAGGCAGATGGAGCTTTGGTGTTTCAGGGTCTCAGGCAGGCGGACGGAGAGTATTACCCAAGCTTTCTTCACAGAGAGACAAATGGGGCTAGAAGCTGGATCGGAACACTGACACGTTTCTCACTCAGGCGTCGGCTAGAGCTGCCCCTCGAACTGTCTGTGGTAAACACTCATTCATCAGTTGGGTTTTGGTTTTGGTTTTCATATGCATCATGGACAAATAGGTATCCAACTGAGCATGATCCGTATATGGCTTTACCACATGCCAAAACCCTAGGCAAGGTCAGCAACACCTGAACTGGCCTCTTCTTTCTTCAGAAAGAGAAAGGCAGTGTTCAGGCACTTGAATGTTCTGGCAATGTGAAATTGCTACTAGCCATTTACTTTCCATGTCCGTACTTGCCATGTCATGGGACATTTCATGGGACATTTCCAAACAGTTTTGAACTGGCACCCAGCCACCACATCCTGAGACCCACTGTACTAGAGCAGGGTCGGCACGCTAGGCCCCCGGGCCAAATCCCACCCAACCCCTGTTTTTGTAAACAAAGTGTTGTCTGACACGTATGAGTTTTCTGTGGATGTGTCCCACTGACACAGCAGAGTTGGGTAGTTGCAACAAGGTATGCAGCTTGCAAGAATAAACTATTTACCATCTGACCCTTTAGGAAATAGTTGATGGACCCCTGTCCCCCCAGGGGGCACACTATGTAACAAAAAGAGGGGGTAAATTTCAGCAAAGTTTATACCACCTATCCTCACATTACCCCCTTCTCTTCCAAGAAGAGATGAGATTTGACACTTCCCTTAAGCTCTTGGTTCTGGATTGGAATACTGTTTCCCAAAAGGAAGATGCCAAGGTGTTTGCTTTATTTATACTTCAGCACCCACAGGCCTAGGGAGGATTTACCCAGCAATTATCAAGAAGAAAGACTTTCTGGGCCTTCTCCGTGTGTGTGTGTGTGTGTGTGTGTGTGTGTGTCCTCACCCACATGTGGTGTACAGAAAGCCATTCCAAGGCTGAACCAAATTACCACGAACTTGCTGTGAGAATAAACAGCTAGACCCCACTGACCATGTTCACAAAGAAGTTCTTTTGTTAAAGAAAGCCACTCAGGAAGAGGGAGGGAAGGGGCAGAGAAGAGGTGCAGCCTGCCTTTGAGAGGGTCTAGATTGCTCTAATCAGAAACAGCTGTGGCCAGTTTAATGCTGTCCTAGGGCTCATATAGATGTGACATCACGCAGAACTAGAGCTTGGCCAAGGAGTTTTACTGGCGAATGCCTTAAACTCTAAGGATTTGGTTACAAATTTGTATGTGGCGTGTGTTTTTTGAACGAATTCACAACTGGGAGCCAACACCACACCCCATCCCCTTCTAGTAACCCAGAGGGCTGTAAACAGGGTGGTGGGTTTTTGTAAGCTTAGAATTAAAATCTTTATTAATTTTAAGCTAAAGGGAAGTAAATGAATTTGCCATCATTCCAGTTTATTACATGTCTAACTAGAAAGGCTTTCACAATCAGACCAGTATCCTAGCCAAGCAGGAGGAACTGGGAGACACTTTATATTCTAATTTCAAACTGCAGGGTGTCCCAGGTGTACTATATAGGATTTCCTGTAATTTACCAGCAAAAATAAGCCGTCTACAGGAATATGTTTGCCATACTGTACATTTGTATTAATTACCCAGCAGGATAAAGTGATTTCTTTGTGATAGAAAGAGATGTGGATCTACAGGAAAATCATTAAACCAAACAGGGAAAAACAGACACTTTTCTGTTGTTAAGCAGTTTGGCTGGATTCAGGATTGGAGTCTGGGAGTACGTAATTGGTACCATTTTTCTCATACTCACTCGGTTTTCTCCAGGAAAGGCGAATGGCCTCTCCAACGGAAACCAGCAACCAACACTGAAAGGTCTCTGCCGGCTCTCTGAGGGTTACCAGGAAGTCCGAGACCCGGAAGTTACCAGGAAGTAACAAGATCCTCTCAAGCAGTATCATCTTGTTAGAAAATTACTCAGAGATTAAGGAGTACACGCGTCGTGATGAGCACCGAGTGACGTATGGAAGTGTGGAATCACTATATTGTACACCCGCAACTATTATAACACTGTATGTGACCTATACTGGGACGAAAATAAAAACTTAAAATTAAAAAAATAAAATTACTCAGAGATAGGCAAAATCACACCAAGGATGGGACGCAACCGATGCTAAGCAGAAAAGACAATGGGTGCCAGAAAAGTTCAGAGCGGGGGAGTGCACTGTAGGCTGAAGACATAACTGAGGGCTTCACGGTCGGGCAGAGTTTGGGCAGGATCTCACAGGAGTATAATCCAGACGTGTCTACAGGAAGCAGTGAAAGGCAATGGGGAAAGGAGGTAGACAAGGTGAGGAGCCAGGTTTGTGCCACAGGGGTTCCGGTGACAATGTGTGGTCAGAGAGACTCAACGTGAGGTTATTGAAGTCGCCCCGAAGTCATCTGTTGCCATCATCTAAGTGTTCTCCCCTACTTCTCAAATGTTCTCCATAATCTAGAACTTCCACTGACCGCAGTCTGAGATGAGCCTAAGAAAGAAACTTCTGGCCTCTGTTCTGGTGTAATATACACTGTAGCCTGCGTTTCAAAGAAAGCAGAGCCTAGGGCAATGGTGTATGTGCTTCTCTTTGATTAGGGAATAAAGCCCAGGAAGCAAATGAGGGAAAAGGGGATAAGACAAGAAAGAGAGTGCTGAGCTGGCCCCTGCTGGGGAGCAAGTGTCACTGCTTGCTCCATGTTGTGGATTTTCTCCTAAAAGGATGCCCTTTCATGGCTGCATCCCACAACACTTGGTTGGTAAGAAGCAGGAGGAAGATTTGTCAGCTTCTGCCTACCAATGGCCAAAGGTTCCCTCCATGGGACCTTAGCTTCCCTACACTCCGGGGCTGTGCGCACATGAGTTCTCAGTTGTCCTGTAGCCTCACACACCTTGGAGTCAATAGGAGAAAAAGCCAGGATGGGGGAGCATGCACTTAGACCCATTCATCCCTGAAGTGGCACTTGTGTCCAGAAGCTTCATAAGTGAGCTGAGATCATCTGAACTGGCACACGGAGGTGCCTGACTCATATGACAAGCCTTTTCTCCTAATTCCATGAATTCTATCATTTTTTAATCTTCAGGTGGTTGTCTTAAAAACAGCAGTCCTGAAAGAGTGAACATTGAAAGACATTGAACAAAAAGTCCTGAAGATCAAAACACACCTTCCCCTCCCCTCCCAGGCCTTTCCCTGGGATATATCAGGGCCTTGTTTCATCTTTGACAAATGTGGAACAGGACTACGTAGTAGTCTTTACTAATTAAATAAGCAACTTTGCTGTGGAAATATCAACTGATGTCAAATAATAGCCATGTACCCCACTAAAGAGGAAGGAAGTCCTAGAATAATGTCAGAATGTGTTTTTCCCATTCCACGTTTTCCTATCTCCTCTGCTAAGTAAAGATGTAGAGACTTTGTAAACAGAGACTGAACATATAAAGATAGATTTATAGGATGTTCAGTGGATGAATGAATGAATGAATGAATTAATTAAAAGTCAACTCAGAAACCGACCAAGAAACCCTGAGTGAATATCCATAGCACAAACTAGTGATTGTCCAGCTTTAGCTTGCATCAGCATTACTGGAGTGGGTTTGGTAGAACAGAATCCCCTGGAAGGGTTGTCAGAAAACAGAACCCAGTTGTTCCCAAATGT
The DNA here is from genome assembly GCF_014898765.1 of Herpailurus yagouaroundi. Classification (NCBI taxonomy): domain Eukaryota; kingdom Metazoa; phylum Chordata; class Mammalia; order Carnivora; family Felidae; genus Herpailurus; species Herpailurus yagouaroundi. The sequence continues at coordinate 2,402,876 of NW_024412441.1, forward strand.
CACTGATGCTGCTATACCCTCAGACCATACTTTGAGAACCAGTGCACAAGCCAACCTGAATCTGTCACTTTTGGTCAAACAACTGCTAACCCAAAGGTCATGGGAATATGTGTAGATTATCTAATTTTTCTGAATAATTTAGGCTTAACCTGAAAAATCTTTTGGTCGAGGAGGATTTTGGCATGAGTGTATTAACTGCTTGCCACCCCAGAACTACTGAATCGCTCAGTAACTTTTGTTTTGCCCTAGTAAGGATAGGGATGCACACACGATTGGCAAGGTCTTGCAGTTCCTCTGGGTCATTCTTGAGATCCAGGACAAAAAAAAAGGATTTATAAACATTGTATTAACTCTAAATTGACCTCAAAGCAATCCAATGTCATTTTCTCTCTCTCTCTCTCTCTCTCTCTCTTTCTCTCTCTCTCTCTCTCTCTCTCTCTCTTTTGTAAATTAAATAGGTATTTGAAATTGCTATTGGTTAATAAAAACCCAAATATCACCTTATTTTCTTGTTTCTTGTTTCAAAGTCAAATGAGGTCTGGAACCAGAAAGGTATAGGTTAAAGGTCAATCCTATCTCTAGCATGTATTTTTTGGGGTGAAGATAGTGACAGCATTTTAGCCAGAGGCTGACAAACCTGTTCCCTAAAGGCGTTGCAGGCTATGCAGTCCCTGTTGCAACAGCTCAACTCTGCCATGGTAGTGTGAAAGCAGTCATAGATGGTGCACAAAAGTATGGGTGTCACTGAGTTCCAGCAAAGGATTGTTTTACAAAAGCAATTGTGGGCCAGTTTTGGTCCATGGGCTGTAATTTTCTGGTCTCAGTTTGAAACCCTTGAAGCCTCGGTTTCCTTGTCAGTAAAATGGGCTTAGAAAAACCTAGCTGGCAGGGTAGGTGTAAAGATGAACAAAAATAATGCTTACAGAAGCATCTGTCCAAAGAGTTCAATATTGTTAATTCCTTGCATCCTTTCCATTTCTCCTAAAATTCAGGTGCGAAAACTAATGGACCATTTTGATTAGACAGATTCCAGTGAATTTGCTTCCAACACATGCACGTACACACACGTACACACGTACACACACAGAAATTCTCTCTCTCTCTCTGTCTGTCTCTCTAGAAGTGAGCATATTCCTTCAAGCAGGGATTTGGAGGCGAATCCGATCAAAGAAAGCAAAGAAAGGAAGAGAGAGATCTTTGCAGACTGCTCCGGATCTAGGAGCACTTCCACCGCCCTCACATGATGGAGCAAAGAAGAGCGTGGCAGTGGCTGCGTGAAGGTAAATGTTTGCCTGAGTGCCAGCAGCTGTGACACACCCTGGAGATTGAAGCCCGGTGAGGCTGGTGATAATGCAGAGACTGAAGGTGAAGGGAAAAGGCGAGATGAGGAGGGAGGATGGAGAGAAGCTCAGAGAAAAGGGACTGAAAGAAAAGAGCCGCCCAGGACAGGAGCGGACTAAGACATAAAAGCCCTTTTTCCCAGGAATGGAACCTCCCCTGGGCACATAGGCCGATTTCACTCTCTGTCCGGAAACTGGGTGCTTGGATATCAGAAGTGATTTCAAATGCCCATGCAGAGATAGATCTCCATCCATCTTATGATCAGACAAGCGCTCGTGAAGGTCAACACGGACTTTCATTCCACCCTGAAGACGAAACTTGACCCAGGGAATTTGCAGACAGCCTGAGCTTCGCCCTTTGGCTTGGCTCAACTCCCAGAGTAGCTCGGCTCTTTCCACGGAAAAATCCACCATACGAGAGAGCTGGACACATTACTTGAGTACCCTGCACTTTCATAGTCACGTTTAGCCAAACAGAAACCACCTCACTTTTAATATTCTAATTTTGAGCCATCCCATACCCCAGGCTTATGTCACTTCTCCCTGCTTTTATTTTTTTGGAGGGGCCATTTTAAGTGTTTCTTTTCAAGGTCATAAAGAAATTAAGCTAAAGCCCTTCCTCCTTTCCCTTTTCATACACCCTGAACGGTTCTAGAGAAATTTTCTAGAGAAAATAGAGCTTAATTTCTTGGAGGTGTTTTGTTGACAAGAAAATGGAAAGCATGTGTCCCCGCTTCGCTTATTGTACTTCCAAGTAATGAAAGTATTTAAGAAGGTACAATTATGATCTTGGCAAGCACCTGGGGCTCTTGGAACTGTTTTTTCACACTGAATAAACACTGCAGATAATCTGTTTACGTTACACTGTTCTGAAAAGCTATCTACAACAAAAGGCCACAACCATTCTTTAGTTTCCTTTTCTTGAAAGGAAAAAAATATATTGCACTAATAATTCGCTGAAAATGATTTCATTGTCTCCGTTTTCACTCTAGCCGGGCAGAAACAGGTTTTGGTAAAGGAGTTTATGGGTTTCTTTTTTTCCCACCACGTTTAACTGAATAGTGTACTCCATTTTTTTTTCTAGTTACCTGGAATTCTTCTTGTTAACAATCCCCGGTGACTAAGGATCAGTTGTCTGCCCTAAAAAATTAACTATAACTCTCTGTTGACTAAGATACCCCAAATTCATTTCATTTTCTCAGTGTGATTGACTGACTAAATGGTATCCCTAGTTTCATTCAAACCTGATACAGCTTCCAGAAAACAGCAAACAATCCGTTTCTCTTAGAAAATCCATTTCTCTTTAAGCTAATATAATAATAATAATAATAATAATAATAATAATAAATGGTAATAAGGCTCTGAGTTAGGAAGCACTAGTCCCCAAAATGCATGTCTTCAGCCTGATCTGGTCAGAACCTCTAGCCTGAGAATTAACTGCCTAATACAACACCAGAAAATCTAGGAAGATGACATAGGAAAAGAAGAATCAACAACATAGTCATCTGTTTTACAGTGTTGTGAGATTCAGTGAGCAAGTTCCAGAAAGGGGAGAAAAGCAAGCCTCCAACATCACATCCAAGGGAGTCTCAGTCTTACAGAGTGATAGATGGTCAATATCCCAGCAATTCAGAACTATCTTTATACTTCTCCCTCCATGAATTTAAAGGTGGGTCACCTACTGCCCCTCGAGATGCCAGGGTTGGAGGTGGTCTTAATCCTTTCTGAGTTAGAGTGAGTTGCTTTTTGTGATTTGTGGTCCATAGGCTATTGGGATGTGAGAAACGAGTCGGACGGGGACGGTGTTCCTGTTTGTGTGAAAGTGGTATTTTCTGTAAATTCATTCAAGGAGGTGTTAGAAATGCGTTGTCTGCCCTGCTCAGTTTCCCCTCCTCACTCACTTTCAAGGCATTCAGACAGGGCACAGAGGATGTCCATGAAGGACAGAAGCTTTTGTTCCAAAGGCCACCACGAGTTCATCCTCCTGTGCTGCCTTTAATCAAACATCCTTGAGGAATATGTTCTGTATCTTTGCTTTCACTTAGATGTACTGACCCTGAAGGAGAGACCGCCAGGACTTCAACTCTGCCTTTGTTGCCCTCCGGAAATACGTGGGGGGAATCCTGGTGTCACAGGTTATGTTGCTAGAGTCATCTACCAATAAAGGCAGAGAGAATTGAACACTTTGTGAGTTAGTCCATCCTTTTCAATTTGCCATGTGGGGACCAGGGTCTTGAGAACTGAGGTCACATCACTGGGTAATGGCTCTGTTGATCCCAAGTAGTGTCCTTCTCCACCCAGCTGCTGCCTTCAATCAGTGGTGAGTATTCCCATGGTACTGAGAGCCATTGAGCTCTGGGGTCCCTAAGCCTCTAACCACTAGGGGGCAAAACCAACCCTTCAGTCCCAGTAATTCATCCCAGCTGAGCAGCTCTCTTGCCGCCACCCCCATCCCCACCCGTCCCTCCAGCCCCCTCCCAAGAAGTCTTCTTCCAGTGATGTTTTGAATTAAGAACTTGCAATAACATTCTCACAGACCCCTTCAGCTCTGCGGGTTGGCCTCACCGAAGGCTAAAGGAATTCACAGCAGCCTCCTGAACAGCCTGGGGCCTGTTTCTCCAACAGCTATAAAGAAAGAAACCCATCGTCAAAGATGATTCTACCCCTCAGCTTAACATTTACTGCATCCCAGACAATTATCAAAGCAGAGAGAGGCAGGACACTGTCTCTGCTTCCTGTTCCTTTAGGGGTGTGTGGAGTGGAGGCAATCTGATGTCTGCCTATCATAGTTAAGTTAGCTAATGCAATCAAGTGCACACTTAGGGAAGTCAGTGTGAGGAAGTGCTTTCGGAAGGAATGTCAAACTGGCGATGCTCTTGCACACTTATGTGGCCCCTTGCTGAGTGCCTGGTCTACTTCTATGTGTTGAATAATAAATGCATGATGACTGAGTGATTGCTATGCATTTGTTCTCAGGACATAGGTGGGGTATGGAATGAAGAATTTATTAGCCCATCTTACAGAGGAGAAGTGAAACAGAGAGAAATTGGCCATCGTTATTATTACTAGTAGGCATTCCCTAAGAGTAATATACACCTCAATGAGCCTTAATAAGAATAAGCTCTGTTTTGCAGAATATTTTCCCGTCAAAGGCCTCCCCAGTGTCCTATGTGGTCATTAACAGTCAAGTAGACTACATGCTTACCTATTCAGACATTCTAGTCATGCCTGGAGACAACACCCTCCCCAATGTGGTGTGCAGAAAGGTGCTCAACTGCCATTTGCTTCTGCCTTTGGAAGTTGGTAACTGCATCTCTGATGACTCAGGTGAGAAAAGGTGTGGCATGCTTCATGAAAAATGGATTGGAAGGAAGGTCTTAGTTTTGTTGATAATAACTGACCATTCCTCAGTTATTGGCAGCTTATTTCCTGTTAGATGAGTTTTGCCAATTGCGCTTATCGTCTGAGGAGTTTTCATGGGTGTCTTCTCTCTCTCTGTGGCTCTTAATGCTTTTCTACCAAACCTTATCCATGTGTTCCTGGCCGGGTGGTAAATACTAGTGCAGAACTCAGCCAACCTTCATCCTTGAACAATGATCATTTAACTTATAGGCACTGGAATATTGGCCTATACATCTGGGTTGAAACATAGGATGCTGACCTCAATCTTTTTTTTGGAGCTCACTTCCCACCTGATTGTTTCTGGTTTAGTTAGTCCTTTTGGACACAGCAACTTGGCTACTTACTTCAAATTCACTGTGGCTTCATTCAACCTACAATGAATGACAAAAAATAGAGCCTTTCAGCCAAATGGCATTGGTCGTGAAGTATAAGCCATAAATAAACTCTGATGAGTTTGTTTGCTGTCATAGCATAACCTAGCTTCAGCTGACGGCAACTTAAACATGCAAGCAAATAGTTTTCAATGGACAAAAGCAGAGAAGAAGAAGTGAGTAGTGCTCCATGAATTGAGAGAGATTGGTTAGGGGAGATTTCTCAGGGCAATAGCTGAGCTGGGGTACAAAGTGGAGGGCATGAACAGAGATTTGCCAGGTACAAAGTTGGCAAGGAAACTCCAGGACAAGTGATTACAAGTAGAGAATCATGTTGCGTTTGCAAAAATTAAATTATTTTTATAGATAAAGAATGAAGTCCAAGTGGGGATGTGGAGGGAGACCTGAAAGGTAGTTAGGACTTAGTTCACATATTTCCACTTGCTTAGGAGAGTCAGTATACTCCTTTTGTCCTGGTGTATTATTAATAGTTTTCCCTTTTTATTCTCAAAGATATCCCAGAGTGGATGAAAAATTATATGGTCACCCTACTTATATGTCATGATTATAAGACGTGTTTTTATTTTAGAGTTGATGAAGTCAACAGGGAGGAGACAAGCTTAGATTTAGGTTATGGAAATAACCCTTTCACAGCCAAGTTTCACAGACACTGCTATATGGCTCTCAATATTCTTTCTACCCTTCTCTAAAAATAAGCACCCTGATGCTCAGCAGGCCCAAAAGTATCTGGCTACAAGATTAGCTTCCCTTGCAGTTCTGTATAACCATGTGATTAAGTTTTGGCCAAAGAGATGTAAGTGAGAGTGTTACATGGAACATCTGAAAAGTCTCTTTAAAGAGTCAGGGATACACTTAATTGGATCACAAGTATAGACTCGTAATGTTTGCAATGCAAAGCCATAACCTAGAGGGAATCTAGGTCCTTGATGACTTAATGGAGCCACCAGGGGAATCTTAAACTGCTCCTTTTCAGACATCTTTTATGTGGGAAATAAATAAATTTCTATTTTGTTTAGGCGATGTTATTTTGGATCTTTCTATAAACGCGGCTTAATGAACTGCTAACCTATAGGTCAATTCTTCACCAAGAGTTGTTATCATCAATCCAGCGGGGACATATAAGAAGGAACAATTTTGGCCCCGGTCTTAAAGTCATTCTTTAACCCAACTTTATGAAAGAGTCCCATATTCTGAGATTTATTGGACCCTCATGAATAAAACTGACCATTCTCCATTTGTCTCCGTGGGACTTTCCTCCATTGATTAGAACCTGGAGGAGAGGTCACTCCTTTTAGTCAGAAAGCTCTCCTTAGAAACTTAGCTCTTTGGATTTGGTTTTGTGCATTTTAATAATTCAACTCAAAAAAATCTATTGTACTTGAAAGTGCTTTCTGTTGGCTGTGGAATGATTTTTAATGGGATGGGGGTGGGTATGGAATGCAGGGGAAGCAAAGAGGGATAAGGAAAGGAGCAGATATTTACTTTTGAAGGGACAGCAGTATTCTAAACTAAATGGCTGTCACCAGGAAAGTGGTTTCCTATGGATCCTTTCATGTTTCTATCTATGCCATTGGACTTACTGTGTAAAAAGAGCAAAAGTAAGGAAGTGCTCGCTTTAAGCAAGACTTTTGATCAGAGTAAATATGTGTGTGTGTGTATACAGAATTTAATATATACATATTCAAGCAGCCAAAAGAAGACCTTAATGCAGGCAAGCAGTAAATGTAAAGAAGCAAAAGTGGATCCAGTCAGATTATATATTAAATAAAAGGCAATGAATAAGCACTGAGTGAAATTTTATATGTGCACATTACACCGAACCAGTCAAAGATTCTGACCCTTGGCACTGCAGAAATGATGCAGCCATCTTCTTCGTTCTGATGCTTTCAATAAAATCATTCCCAAGAGAGCTAGGGAAAAATTCTCTCTCTCAATAAAATGTGAAACCGTCAGTATTATGAAAAAGCATACTAATAATTGGATAGTGTTCTGAAGTCACTTTCATAAAGCCTCCCCTTTCGCTTCCCTCCTCAGGTTTTAATATTTCCCAGTGAGTCCATCAGATCACAAGGGTTTTGTTGGAGATAGAAAGTTGCAGCACTGATTGGTGCCCTTGTGAGGTGCAGGTCAACAACGCGCATATCAACAGGGGTAACTTGATGAATAATGCACTGAGTTCCTAAACATGGCCCCCCCATAATGAATATGCTGCTGTAGCCGAATGAAGGGATAAAGCTGGTGCCTGGACCCTCTCCACAGGTCCCGAGTAACAGGAGTCTTCAGTTCAAGTCACACTGAGCTCTACAGATGCTGGGCTACAAGCTAAAGGACTGATAGGAGAGGTGTTGTGATGCCGAAGGAGGAGGCTCTGGAAGGGAAAGTCTTGTCCGTGGCAATGAAACAACACAGGAACGTGGGATTGGCCCAGAATGGTAAAGGCAAGAGAAGTGCGCAGCAGCATCCGAGATGAATGAAAGTTTGCAGTCACAACAATTAGTACCAGTTGACAAGGTCTCTTAGAAACATGTCAGCAGAGGGAGTCCACATATGGTACCTCTTTTACACCTTTCCAAAGTGGGGAGAAGAGTGGGAGGAGAGGAGGGATGTTGACAGTAAACATTCAAGACAAGGGAGGTGAAGAATTTTTTAAAAGCAAACGTGCGAAAGGCAACTCTTCAGTTTCAGGATACGCCAAAGGGAGAGAGCACTGTTGGTCTCACCAGCTGTCAGCCTCGCTGTTCTGTGTTCTGTGCCGCCCCTTTCTGCGCACCGCTGCCCCCACAAGGCGGAGCGTCCATGGCACCGCTCGTTGGGTCACTGATCTGAGCACCTTGACATTTTTGTCTTAGGGCTTTACTGAGGTCTTCCATGATCTTCCACACCCTCCTCTATACCTCACTGGGTCAACTCTGCCATCCCTGAGCTGACCAAGAAATTCATTCAAGGCAGTGCTGAAAATGCACTGTTATGCTCCATCCCACTTCCAACCGATAAAATCAAGCGGAAGCAGATATCCACAATAAGACTGAAAGGGGAGAGGTGGTAAATGTGACACGTGTGTCGGGATGAGGGCAGTCTTGCAATGGCGGAGATGTGGAAACCGTAGACTGTAGACCTAGCGGATATGGGAGAGTTGTAGGCTGCTTTCGTGCTCACGGTTTGAGTCAGCCTCTCCCCAAGAAGTATGGGCCCTCTTCCCATGTTACACTCCCAAGAGCGGGGCCCATCTTGATGTGCTCCAATTTTCTGATATTTTGATGGTCATGATGTTTTCACTAACGCCACTATTTAGATGGGTTTAAAAATAAGACAGTTGTGCTGCAGAAGCTTGGAGTTAGAGAGGAGGAGGAATAGGTGGGGGGATTTGTGAGAGGAATTGAAACACAAGCCATTTCCTTCTGTCTTCCCAACCCCTGTGCACCAGGAACTATGCACAGTTATTTGCCTGTGATCTGAAGTGTTGGCAACTAGTGAATGTGTTAAGCAAAGTACTTTTACATTTTTAAGCCAGTAGTAGGCAATAGTGCGTTCAGATTTCAGATTCCATGTTATTTTATTCCTTCTACTCCTGGGGTCACACAGTCCATTTATTCTTTTCCTTTCAGGTCTCCAGAGTATTATCAAAGTGTATAAACTCTGACTTCTGAAATAATAGTGCTTGGAGGTAATATGTCCTTGAGGGAAGGCTTCAATCAATTCTTCCATTGGAACTACAAGAACTGAAATGATAAACCCTTGAGTAGAAAGCAGGGATGTTTAACATGATCTCCACTTGTTTCAAGGTGCGCTTAACTCTTGCAGAAGAAGACCTGAAAAAGCTCCAACTCCTAAACTTTTTTTTCCCTTAGTCTTTACTCTTCCTTGTCAGATCTGCAAACCCAACCAAGAAAACCAAAGAGAACAATCTTTTTTCTTAACCTGATCAGAAGACCGATCCATCTACTTGTGTGAAGGAAACCAAAGTGAATGCTGGAAGGAACACAAGGCACATGGCAACATTTGCCTGTTAACCAAGAAGAGACATGGATGTTCCCAGCGAGGAGGGGTTGGAACACAGCCTCTGGTCATCTCCCCCGGTGATAACCAAAGCAGAGCATTCTTTTTCACATACGGCCTTAGAAACCAATAGAACAGCCATGAGAGGAAGGTTTTTACACAGATGCCTCTCAAGAAACAGCTGTCCATGTGAGGCATGGGGGGAAATGTTTATTTAGTTCCTCCTCCTGCTTGGATCCTGGAGAAAAAAAGCTTTTCCTGTGCCTTTCCAGGTAACTATAGCTACTCCTGCTTCAGACCCAGCAGAGGGCCATATAGACCTCAGGCTTCTCCTCTGTAAGCCATGGCATTTAGATAAGGGCGGTACTTCTGAAGTTATGTCCTTCAGAGCAGCAGTCCTACCGGATGCTTCGTGGGAAAGGAACACAAAGATTATAGGACTTGGTGGGAAATCAGAGACCTTCTTCTGCTGTGTGACAAAGCCAAACAATTTAGAAAAGTCACTGAAACTTTTAACTTTGGCTTCTTTTTTCTGAAAGTGAAGCTGGAAGTTGGAAAGTGAACATTAATTTCTCTAAGGCCCCTTCATCTTTTTGTTAAAGTTTGTTAGAGAGAGAGAGAGAGAGAGAGAGAGAGTGAGATATGCAAGTGGGGGAGGGGCAGACAGAGAGAGGGAGACAGAGTGTCCCAAGCAGGCTCCTCACTGTCAGCATGGAGACTGACATGGAGCTTGAACTCACAAACTGAGATCATGACCTGAGCCGAAATCAAGCATCAGAAACTTAGCCAACTGAGCCACCCAGGCACCCCAAAGCCCCTTCATCTTTAGATGTTCATGACCAAAATTTTATCATTTGGTCCATATAAACAAGTTTTGTCTTCGTCCTTGAGTGAGAATAAAATGCTTTTTCTAAGAAAGATTGGTACCCTCAGTGTATATGTTTGCTTTTTCAGTTCTTCTCACCAAGAAAAACCTGAGCCCAGGAATTCAGAGAATATGTAGGCAGGAGCTGGGTCATTTCAGGGGACAGCAAAACAGCCATCTTGTTTATTACTATAAAATGGAAAATAGGCAATCTACCCACTTCAAGAAATGTTTATTTAGCTCCTACTGTGTTTGGGGCTCTGAGTCAGTTCTGATAATGCCACGTTGCATTTTCAAAGCACTTTAAATGATTTGAAACGACGTCAACATGAGCTATATTAGAGGATCCTCAGAGAAGTTCTCTGAGGAGGACGACCCAGGAGTATGTCTCCAGTTTTACGTGGGGGAGCAGAAGCCCACAGGTATGCGAGAGTCCCCTTGGTCTTGGCCCTGCTGCGTGGCCAAGCCAGGGCTGGACTCCAAATCACTCGGTTCAAATCCACCCTGCTTTCTCCTTTGCTGCTCCCTATTCAGATCACCATTGGATACCTTCCTGGGAGAAGAGAGGTTAGAGAACAATGATTTAGCTTCAAGATAAATTTGGGTCAGTCTGGCCTATGCCTTTTGTTGCTGCTTTTTATTTATTTATTTATTTATTTATTTTACTTGTTTTTAATTTTTATTTATTTATTTATCTTGGGAGCGAGAGAGAGAGACAGAGAGAGAGAGAACAAGTGGAAGAAAGCCAGATAGAAGGAGAGACAGACTCCCGAGTAGGCTCCACACCGTCAGCACAGAGCCCGATGCAGGGCTTGAACTCATGAACTGTGAGATCAAGACCTGAGCCGAGATCGAGAGTCAGACACTTAACTGACTGTACCACCCACGCGCCCTGCTGCTTTTTATTTAAAAAAAAAAAAAAAATGTTTATTTTTTTAATTTGTTTGGTTTTTCTAAATAAACGGATCCACTTGAGCAGAGTTTGAATTATTCAAAATGGCTTAACTCAAGCCCGAGTGTCCTTGATATCTAAAGATCAAAGAAATGTGGAATGAGGAGACTTGGAGAATGGAAGGCAGAAAATCCATAGGTAAGGGGGAACGCGGGCAGGGGCCTGCTACAGCTCGCTACTGCCACTTTAGCATTGACACGAGAACTGAACTCATTAGTCTGATAAATATCACAGCCACCCAAAGAAACAGAGGGAGGGTCGGCTTGCCCTGGGGTGACAGACAGAAAACTCAGAGACGGAGGCTTTCTAAAGACATGGGCCATTGATAACAAAGCTGATGATAACGGTTGAGACTTCGGCCTGGCACCCTTGCTGCCTACCACAGACCCCCGCTTCATTTCCGGAAATGTTTTGCTTTCCCTTTAAAAACACTCTGGGCCTTGAAAAAAATGAAATCAAACCGCTTCCCTCTAGGCAGGTGTGTGTGTGGCAGCACACGCGCGCACGCACACACACACACACACACACACACACACACTCACAGTCATTTAACAAGGATGAGAGGGCACGATCCCAAAGGCTTTCCAACCTCCTGTCCAAGGAGAGTTCCCAGCTAGCCTAATCACTCTGGCAACAGCACACCTGAGCATTTCCCTCTCGGCACAAAGGAGGAGAGAGGGACGCGGAAGCCAGTTCTGTCGGACAAACAGTATCTGAGGCCACTACAGCCAGTACATGCTCTCCCGTTTAAGGGGCCTTAACAAGCAAGTTGGGGAAATCATCTCTTCGAAGTTCAGATGTGACTCAGCCACTGCTTTGAAGTAGCTAAGTTGGTAGAGTCTGCTCTCCATCCATTTTTTTTCAAATAATAATAATAAAATTTGAAAATTATGATAATTATGTGTTCTGTACACTGGATAGGGGCAGACTGCTGCAAAGCATATTTTCTAATGTAATTAAGGCTTTCAGCAGATCCCTCCCAACTGCAATTGTTATTTCAAAAGTGAATTAATAAATCATGTCCGGCCTGCTCAGAATAGAAATTTGTCTTGAGTATTCTTGTTGCAACCTGCAAACTGTGATTCAGAGTAGGAAGAGAGAATCTGGGTAGAGTGTCCATCAGGTTGGCCTGCGTGGAGTTCCAACCTTGGCTAAACTTTTGGGGAGAAGGTTTCCGCTCAGACATCTGGAACCATTTCTAAGCTTTATTGCAAACAATATGCAAATAGTCTTTCCCCTATGTTCACTTATGTTCCCTATGCTAAACTCGAAGCAATTAAATCTGACTCCTGGGTGCCCAGGGGACTCAGATCTCCTGTGGTTTACACAGAGCACTTTAGCTATCATGATGAATTAGTGTAAGGCCTGGTAATGCACCTTTGAGTATGTGAGGCCTTTTAAGGCTCTTGGAGGTCAAGCCTGTGGCTGTATAAAGTACATTTTCCCTTGGCAGAGCAGAGCCTCTGACGGCATGCAAGGTTGTATTTCTCTATTCATCACAGGCTCCAGATTCCGAACGTCCAAACTCACCATTCTGCTTCTCTGGACAGCGGATGTCTCTGGCCTGTGATAATTCAAAGTAAATATTTACCAAGAAGGCCTGGCAGGACATTTGCATGCTTGGTCAAAGAGTGACATGTCAGTTCCGAAGAGAGGTATCATTTCTCTTTTTGACCAAGCACAGAGAGGGTGCAAAACCGAGGCACAGGCACCACTGATTGGAGATCTCCTCCCTGGACCCAGTAGGTTCTAGCCAGGGGGGATCTCCCTTTCATAGGAGAGGCTGGAAGACAGCATGCATGGCCCAGAGACCTCCCTGGTCAGCGTGATCTACACAGGTAGGTGATGGAGGGAAGACATACTGAACAGGGCCACAGGGCATGATCCCTCATGATAATCCCACACTCGCTGTTTGGCCTTATGGAAATTTTTATTTCTTTTGGTTATTAATTCCCATGGGTAAGATGAGAGAATTGCAGAACCATTTTGATGCTCTTTTCCAGGAACAAAAAATGGTGGCTCTATTTTGGTCAGCAGTGTATATTTGCTGGTCTGTGCTTCGTGTGCGGTACAGGGAAATGCATCAATTATAGAGACTGAAATCTGTACCACTCTCCGTGCCGTTTCCTCTCCCCAGCTCTGTCAGTATCTCTCTCACCAACCCTCCTTCACTTTCCTAGCTGTGTGAGCTTTGACAATGTCCTTAGCCAATCTGAATCTCTGTTTCCTATCCATCAAGTGGGATGACGGTGGAGCTTAGAGAGAGGTTGTGAGCTTTAAATGGGAAAACACACATGTAGCTCACGATAAGCATTCAGAAAGGGCTAGATATTAACAGTATCTGTAGATTTAGCATTCCCTAGGATCCTCCCTGTACATTCTTGCCTCTGTGTTTTTCATTGTAGTAGTTTCCTACGGCTGCTCTACCACAAACTGAGAGGCTCAAACAACAGAAATACATTGTCTCGCAGTTCTGGAGCCTGGAAGTCTGAGATCAAGGTGTCAGCAGGGCCATGTGTCTGGAAGCACTAGGGAAGGAACCGTTCTGGGCCCCTCTCCTGGCCTCTGGTGTTTCCTTGACTCGAGATAGCAGAACAACAGACCCCACCTGGCATTCTCCCTGTGTGTGTGTGTCTATACCCAAATTTTCCCTTTTTATAAGGATACCAGTTATGTTGGATTAGGCGTCCACCCTACTCCAGTATGACCTCCTCCAACCTATTTGCATCTTTGATGATCCTACTTCCAAATAAGGTCACATTGTGAGGTGCTGAATTTTGGGGATGGGGATGCAATTCAATTTGTAACAGTCACAGTCATAGTTCCTGTCTTTAACCAAACACCTCTCTTAATCTTCTTCCATTTCTAAGCTCGTACTTGCTACTTTGAAACATGGGTTAATGTCTTAAGCCTTCTCTCTGCATGCCCATCAGGGCTCAGAGAGCCTGGGTTGAAGGCAGGTTGAAGCCTGCCTACATTAGAACAAATGCAATGACCCTCAAGGTCAACCAGAGCTATGAGCTTGAGAAGGTCACAGGAGCTGAGTACAGGGAGTTTATTGAGGTGACACAGGAGAAGGTCCCGCAACCTGCAAAGTACCAGAATTCCCTTGATTAGTCATAATACAGGTATGGGAAATGAAGGAAGCTGGACAGCTGCCATCTTCCTGTCTGTATTTAATTAAAATCGGAATCAAGTGCAAAACAGACTCAGAGAGGAAAGCGCTGCTTCCTTGTACAAATGTTCAGAGGAGGTATTGGCTGGACAGCACTATTTAGTGGGAAAGCCTTCACATCAAATCTCCCTGATGTTTAGCATTAAAGTGTTGATTCTAGGGGCGCCTGGGTGGTGCAGTCGGTTGAGCGTCAGACTTCAGCTCAGGTCACGATCTCGTGGTCCGTGAGTTCGAGCCCCGCGTCCACTCTGGGCTGATGGCTCGGAGCCTGGAGCCTGTTTCCGATTCTGTGTCTCCCTCTCTCTCTGCCCCTCCCCCGTTCATGCTCTGTCTCTCTCTGTCCCAAAAATAAATAAAAAGTGTTGAAAAAAAAAATAAAGTGTTGATTCTAGCAGCATCAGAAGCTGCTGACAAGCCATGTGAGAGTCACGTGAGAGCTGGCTGGCCAGCCCTAGTAGAGGCAACTCACAAGATTTAAAAAAAAAACAGGAGAGGGGCCTCTAGGTGGCTCAGTCAGTTGAGCATCTGACCTCGGCTCATGTCATGATCTCGCGATTCTTGAGTTCGAGCCCCTGGTTGGTCTCTGTGCTGACAGCTCAGAGCCTAGAACCTGCTTCAGGTTCTATGTCTCCCTCTTTCTCTGCCCCTCCCCTGCTCTCTCTCTCTCTCTCTCTCAAAAACAAGTAAACATTAAAAAAATAAAAAAACAGGAGGAATATTCACCAGTAGTCAGCCACCTCAGTGGCCTAATGAAGTGTTTTACTTTAAGATCCTGCTTTAAATTAGTGCTTTGTTTCCTAAATGTTTTCTCTAGAAAGTGTATCTATCTATCTATCTATATATATATATTAGACAAAGTATTTAGACAAACTAGATAAATAGATAGATACATAGATGATAGATAGATAGATAGATAGATAGGTGATAGATCATTGTTGATGTTTAAAAAAGATACTGGCTCTTTTATACTCTTAAAAACAAACTTTACTGAAAAATTATGTAAGAGATACCTGCTTTCTCATAGGGCAACATCATTAAATGGTAGCTATCTCACTCAACTCTGGGGAGAGTTGGGGGCAGAGCTGAAAATCCTGTGAGGATGGGGCCAGTCCAATTGGATGTTTAGAGGAAAACCATAATCCACGATCCCTTGGGGGGACACAGTTCTACACCAGCACAAAGTGGAGAAACGCAGCCACTTCTCTGACATGCAGAAACAATGGAGTCTTTCCTGTCTAGTGAAAAGAGATAGAGGCTTAGGGAAGCCTCATAGCAAGTCAAGACCTTTGGGAGAAATTATATGAGAACAGGTGAGAGACAGTGAATGAGCACTGACTTTAATTTAAAACAAACTCAGAATGAGAGGAAAATGGAAAATATCAGTAGGCTCCTTCAATTATGTTTATGACTTTCTTCCTTTGTTTTTTGAAGTTGATTGATTGAAAACTCCTCTGAGCCATTTAACAAAGCATTACTTACATTAAGCTTGGGAAAAATACCAAAGAGAATAGCACTTTGATTCCACTAATAACCTCTTACCTTATTAAAGTAGAAATTAAAAAAAAATCTAATTACCTCTTTGCCAGACTTCTGACTTATTCATGTTTTGCTTTTTGCCCTGTGTAAAGTGTTTCCTGACATTGATACAAGATGTTTTCAGCTGTATTAATGTAGTGTAAGTTTAGTTGTATGATCAGAAAATCAAAAGCAACAGATAAAAATTTCATTTTTCTCTAAGATAAAAAGATATATTTATTTCTGTCCCAGACAGCATCGTGAGGCTGATATGAGGTCATTCAGAGCCAGACTGGTCCTCTGTGCATTGGAAACCTTGGGTTCCTTCTCAGTTGTTTCTTTGCCGTGTAGGGCATTGCTCTCGTGGAAGATTTGCACCACATCACACTTCATTCAGCAAGGAGGCAGGGAAGGAGAAAAAGACGAACATCTCCTTTCTTTAAGGACACGTCCTGGGAATTGTATGCCTCACTTTCCCTATGATACAGTTGGTCAACAATTTAGTCACATGGCCACACCTGATTGTTATGGAGACTGGGAGATGTAGTTTTATTTTGGGCAACCATACGGCCAGTTGAAAATCTGGAGGTTTTTATTTTTTTCTTATAAAAAAAAATATACAGTGGTAGGGGATGGAGACATCTGCCCTTTCTTTTTTTTTCTTTTTTTAATGTTTATTTATTTTTAAGGGAGAGAGAGAGAGAGAGAGGGAGAGATCCAGTGGGGGAGGGGCAGAGAGAGAGGGGAAGAGAGAGAATCTGAAGCAGGCTCCACACTGTCAGCATGCAGCCCACTGTGAGGCTTGAACTCATGAAACCATGAGGTCATGACCTGAACCGAAATCAAGAGTCAGGCACTTAACTGACTGAGCCACCCAGGAGCCCCTATCTTTGTTTTAGAGTAGTTTGATTATGATGTTCCTGTGCACATTTTTTCTTTGTATTTATCCTGCTTGGGATCTTCTAAGCTTCTTGATCCTGAAAATGTATGTTTTGTGAAACTTGGAACTTGTCAGCCATTATTTCTTCAGTTTTTGTAGGTCTTTCTTTCCCTCCTGGGGCTCCAATTACATGGGTGTTTGATCTTTTGTTATTACACGCATACCTTGGAGATGTTGCAGGTTTGGTTCCAGACCACTGCAATAAAGCAAGTATCACCACACAGAAAGTCAGATGAATTTTTTGGTTTCCCAGTGCATATAAAAGTTATGTTTACATCATACTGTGGTCTATTAGGTGTGCAGCAGCATTATGTCTAAAAAATGTGCATATCTTAATTAAAAGTACTTCATTGCTAAAAAATGCTAACCATCATCTGAGCTTTCATCAAGTCATAATCACTGATCACAGACCGCCATAACAAATTTAATCCAAATGAAAAAGTTTGAAATATTGCAAGAATTACCAAAATGTGACACGGAGACACGAAGCGAGCAAATACCTTTGGAAAAGTGCCGCCCGTAGACCTGCTTGGCGCAGGGTTGCCACAAAACTTGTTTGTAAAAAACACAATAATTTGCGAAGCTCAATAAAGCAAAGTACAATAAAACAAGGTGTGCCTGTACATTACCTGTCCCGGAGACTTCTTATTTTCTAAATCTTTTGTTCTCTCTGTTCTTCAGATTTGATGATTTCGAATCACCTGTCTCCCACTTCATTGACTCTCCTTACTTATCTCCACTCTCCTGCTAAGCCCATCCAATTATATTTTTCTTTCATATATTATAATTTTCCGGCTCTAGAATTTCTGTGTAGTTCCTTTTTAAGTTTTTATATCTCTGCTAAGCTATCCCATATTTTATTAATTATAAGCATATTGTCTTCTTCCTCATTGTGCATAATTATAATTGTCTGTTCCAGAATCCTGGTCATCAAAGGGTTGGTTTCCATGGATTGTCTTTTATCTTAAAAGTGGGTAGGGGCGCCTGGGTGGCGCAGTCGGTTAAGCGTCCAACTTCAGCCAGGTCACGATCTCGCAGTCTGTGAGTTCGAGCCCCACGTCAGGCTCTGGGCTGATGGCTCAGAGCCTGGAGCCTGTTTCCGATTCTGTGTCTCCCTCTCTCTCTGCCCCTCCCCCGTTCATGCTCTGTCTCTCTCTGTCCCCCCCTAAAAAAATAAATAAACGTTGAAAAAAAAAGTGGGTAACATTTTGAAGTATATTCTGAATGTTGTAAATATTTTGTTACAAAGATGTTGGATTCTGGTATATCACCCCAGAAAGACAAGTTGTTTTCTTTCTGTTAGGAGGTAACTAAGTTGGTCAGGTTCAAGCCAAAAATTCTGTCTCTTGAGCTACATGTCAAATCCCAGTTCAATTCTTTAATATTTAGCTGGAATCCATTTTACCCAGGTATGGATCAGAGTAAAGCCAGAGATTTGGGCAGATTCTTGGCACAGAAATTGGAGTTCCTTCTCCTTGTCTTTCTCCTTTCTGGGATGGAACCCTACTTTCCAGTTGCTGTGTTTGCCTTGAGCTTTTTCTTCTGTTCCTTTGTGTCAAAAGCCTGAAGGTTTTCTATTAGAGATTTTAGAGTCTTAGTGCCAGCTGTGACTTGACTGTAATGTAAAAGCCATAAAAATTGGTAAATCAACATACCGTTCTCTTTTTCATAGTGCCATCTCTCGCCAGAATCTACCTGCTTTGTTCAATCTCCAATGCCTTTGAGTCATTGTCCGTGAATTTTGTCTGTAGTTTAGACTAGGGGAGCATAGTTATTGGGAGATAACTAGCGTTCTTTACCCACACTATCCTTCCCTACATTTGTGCTTTTTCTATACAATACTCTTTTGCTTTTGTATCATTCTCAATTTTTTGAAGAAACTTACCACTGAGTGCTTTATAACGGGACACAAAGACTTGCTTTGGGATGCATGTGTTTCCCAAATTTAGTACATAAAACTTCTTAATTTTGAAGTAAAAAATTTGAGTGTTATCTCGTATATTGCAGTGAGATAGCCTAGGAAGCACAGTTTCTTTCTATACTATGCAATAGTTTAATTGTTTGGATAGAATATACCAGCTGATAATCATACTCTTAGAGTCATAAGGCTCTCTCTGTGATCAGCCTTAATCATCCCTAAAGAATAAAGACTAGAACTCTTGATGTTGCTAACATCGAAATGGTATAAACAGGCTGAGAACAATTATTAGCTTTTCACTTAATGGTATATTATTAATAGTAGTGTATCAAACAAATCAGCAAGAGAGCATTGATTGCCTACTAGGTATTGAACACTGTGTTATATTAGTATAAGTACCTGTGTTGCTGTATTGTCGCTCTGAAAAAAAATCTACATTCTTCTTTGATAAATTGACAATATGTTTTTAACCTGCAACCATAAAGGGTCTAATCTATTATAAATTTCAATTTTCAGGACTAAAAGCACAATCTAGTACTTGGTGTGGTACTTGCATATTTCCCAGAGAGCTTCCTTCCTTCCTTCCTTCATTCTTTCCTTCCTTCCTTCGCCTTCTTACGAGGGCTGCAAGGGTATGCAAGCGGAAGTGTGAAGCTCATTTTCATAAGAGATATAAATCTGAGAGCTAAAAATGAAAAGAAATCTCTTCTGGTGGAATGTTTCTATTTTACTATAGATTTAAGAGCCTGTCTCTATCCTGGTGGGATTACTCCAAAATATGAACAATTGAAGTAAAAATTATTAAATTTATTTCAGAGAAAAATAGTAGAGCACTTAAGAGAGAACAAGAACTAAAACACAGATATAAAAAATATAGATCAAGAAATACATCTCTGTTTTTCTGATGCTTTTAGACCAATGCTAATCCAACATTAGAAACTAGAGGGCTGTTAACACCTGTAAGGTACTCAGAAAACTATAGGTTCAACAAGAAATGTGTGAGTAGCTAAATGAATAAATAGGAATCTGAAAATTTTAAATGTTAAAAAAGTACCCATTTTCAAAGAGAAATGGGACCTACTGCATTCAAAGATAGCCTTTTATTGGGCATCATCGAGATATGAGTTCTTCTCATTAATAGGAATTTAAACCATAGATTTTTAAAAGATTGTTTTTGTTTCATTTTCTTTTAATTTTTTAAACATCTATTCATTTTTGAAAGACAGAGTGAGACACAGCGTTAGCGGGGAGAGGGGCAGAGAGAGAGACACAGAATCCAAAACAGGCTCCAGGTTCTGAGTTGTCAGCACGGAGCTCAACATGGGGCTCGAACTCACGAACCATGAGATCGTGACCTGAGCTGAAGTCAGACGCCCAACCAACTGAGCCACCCAGGAGCCTTGGTTTGTTTTATTTTAATTCCAGTGTAGTTAACATACAGTGCTATATTAGTTTCAGGTGGACAGTATAGTGATTCAACGATTCTATACATTACTCAGTGCTCATCATGATAAGTGTACTCTTAATCCCCTTCACCTATTTCACCCGTACCTTCACCCACCTCCCCCTTGGTAAACACCAGTTTGTTCTCTGCAGTTAAGGGTCTGGTCTTGGTTTGTCTCTTTTCTTCTTGATTTTTCAACGATTTTTAAACCAAGGGAATGGCTAGCAAAAAAAAAAAAAAAAAAAGAGGTTTATTACTTATTCATGACTTGAAAGTATTTCTTGACCTTGTAACATCAATGATCACTCTCCTGAGAGGCCAGATAGCAGAGTAGTTAAGAGCCAGGATATTAGATCCTCTTTTGCCAATTGTAAGCTCTGTTATTTAAGACAAATTACTTATAAACTTAGTGCCTTAGGGTTTTTTCCTCTGTAAAATGGGTTTAATAAGCCTATTCCATTGGGTTCCTATGAGAAGCAAATTATTTAGTAAATATAAAGAAGTAACCATTACCATTACAATAAATGATACTAGAGCTGGACATTTGGGTACTTTTGTTTTAATATTCTGGAACTCCATTTAATAATTGGAAACCAATTTGACAATAAACTTCATATATTGAAAAAAAATTTAAACACAAAAAATAAAAAAAAAATTATTACACTGGGGCATCTGTATGGCTCAATCCATTAAGCGACGGACTCTCGGTTTAGGCTCAGGTCATGATCTCATGGTTTGAGAGTTTAAGCCTTGCCTTGGACTCAGTGCTGTCAACGCAGAGACTGCTTCAGATTCTCTCTCTCTCCCTCTCTGTCCCTCCCTTGCTTGTTCTCTCTCTCTCTTTCTTTCTCTCTCTCAAAATAAATAAATAAACTTTAAAAAATCTTCTTACGCTAATATTGGTTAACATATGTAGAATTCATATAACGTGGATGGCAAACCATTTATCTGTAGGAAGCATTAGTTCTAATCTTTTCTTCATCATCAATTGGCTGTATGTCTGTGGGCAAGACCCTTTTCATAACATGAGGCATTCAGATTCCTCATCTATAAAATACTGAACCTAAACTTACTAAAGGTAGTAGGTTTGTGTTTTGTTCACCAGGGCTTAGGGCAGTGCCTGAAATGTTAGTATTATTAAATAATGGTCGTTGAAATAAAAAACAATAGCATTTTACCTGCATGAATATGAAACATCAAATGAGATGCTCTCTAGAGAGCCCCTGAAATTCTAAGATTCATGACTACTTATTAGACATTTCTAATGGACAGAAATTAAATTTGACTATTGTATTTTAAATGATGATAATTTTAAAAATATAATGTGTTAGCCTTTACCAACCAACCATCAGTTGATGAGCATTAAATTATTTTCTGGTATAAGAGATAGGTCTCAAGTGACATGGAATCTCTTGCCTGGTCCTCTCCATTACAAAGATCATAGCTAAATACAAAGGTGCATTTTTCTGGTGTAGGAATATGGTCTTTTCTACTGCAGATCTAACAAGTTCAAACAAGATTTTAATGTTGATTCATGTTGCATCTTCAGAACATGGCATGCTGGTCCCTGACTCAGGGAATACTGTGTCTCTTAGCCATCATGGACTTCCAGAAAGGAACAAATCTCCTGTACCTATTGAATAATGTGCTTCATATGCATGTATGTGTTCAAACACATACATATACACACACATTTCTAGTCAATGGGTAAACAAACATGCAAGAGGACTCACTCTCTTTTCTAGAAAAAATGTGAAATTACTCATTCTCTAAGATTGAATGATCCTCTAAATGATTCCAAGACCTAAGAGAGATCTGAGAGGCAGCCATAGAGCCACTTCCTATACAATAAGATACTCTAAATAGTGCTGTTTTATTTATTTTTTGAAATTGTTTTCAACATATATTTATTTTTGAGAGAGAGAAAGAGAAAGAGAGAGAGAGAGGGAAGGAGGGGTGGGAGGGGCAGAGAGAGAGAGGGAGACACAGAATCCAAAGCAGGCTCAGGTTCTGGGCTGTCAGCACAGAGCTGGACACGGGGCTCAAACCCATGAACGGTGAGATCATGACCTGAGCCAAAGTCGGATGCTTAACTGACCGAGCCACCTAGATGCCCCTAAATAGTCCTTCTATACATTGGCACTATATTAAAATACATTGACAACTATTAGAAGACTTAAGGGTCTTAACAGAATCATTACTTCTAACCACCTGATCGGGGACATGACTAAATAAATGGAAGGGTGCAACTTGTGGTGATTTTCTTGCTCATCTGACCACCTATTCATTTGTTTACTCATTTACTGATACATTCAACCATTTGTTGTTTACTTATTATTCTACCCATCCATTTCCTCAAATTATGAAATGGATATAACATCGTCCTTTCCTCATGCCCTTAAGAAGTTAACAGAATATTAGAAAAGGGAGACAATGTGGGTATGTGATTTTCCTAAAGTTTTAATGAGTACCTCTAGCTAAAGTCCAGATGCTTCTCTATGAAGTCATTAAAGTATGATATAGATGTTTATCTCTTAAATTGGAAAGATGTTAACACAGTTAAACAAAAATATACATTACCATAGCTTTTCTATATGGTTGGATTAAATTTTCTTTTTGCTTCTCAGCATTTCGAACTATTCAAATTTTTTAAACATCACCTTAATTTTTTAAAAAAGTATTTTCATTAAAGATGGAGCCATAATTTTGTGCCTCAACATATATTTTCTATTTTAAATACATAAATAAATAAATAAGCCTACCCCCTTACTAGATATATCATTTGTAAATGATATATCTGATAAGGGGCTGATTTCTAAAAAGTATAAGGAACATACAACTCAACACCAAAATAAATAAATAAGTAAATAATCTGAGTAAAATGGGCAAAGGACATGAATCGACATTTTTCCAAAGAAGATACACATATAGCTAACAGATACATGAGAAGATGATCGACATCACTGACTATCAGAGAAATGCAAATCCAAACCTTAATGAAATATCACCTCACACCTATCACAGTGACTAGAATCAAAAACACAAGAAATAACAAGTGTTGGCAAGGATGTGGAGAAAAGGGAACCCTCGTACATTGTCAGTGGGAATGTAAATTGGTGCAGCCACTATGGAAAACAGTCTGGATGTTCCTCAAAAAATTAAAATAAAAATATATGATCCAGTAATTCCACTATTGGCTATTTACCTAAAGAAAACAAAAACACTAATCTAAAAAGAAATATGCACCCTTATGTTTATTGCAGCATATTTATGAAGCCAACATATGGAAACAACCTAAGAGTCCATCAATAGATGAATGGGTGAAGAAGATGTTCTAATGGACAATAGGATATTACTTAACCTTTGAAAAGAATGAAATCTTGTCACTTGCAACAACACAGATGGACCTAGATGGTATTAGGCTAAGTGAAATAAGTCAGACAGAGAAAGACAAAACACTATATGACTTCTCTTATATGTAGAATCTAAAAAGCAAAACAAAACAAACAAATAAAAGCAAAAACAGACCCATAAATACAGAGAACAAACTGATGGTTGCCAGAGAGGGGAGGGGTGGGGGGGGCAAAAATGGGTGAAGGAAGTGGGAGAATCAGGCTTCCACTTATGGAATGTATGTCATTGGGTTAAAAGGTACAGCATAAGGAATACAGTCAGTGGTATTGCATAGTGTATGGTGACAGATGGTAGCTGCACTTGTTCCGAGCATAGCATAATGTATAGAGTTATGGAACCATTATGTTGAACACTTGAAACTAATGTATCATTGTGTGTCAACTACACTTCAGTTAAAAGAAACACTGTACTTATGCAAACACAAATAAATCAATCATAAAAAGATGTTCATCATCATTACTCATGAGAAAAATGCACATTAAAATGACAATATGCTACACCCATTAGAATGACTAAAATTAAAAATACCAACTGATGATAAAGGTGTTAAACAGTTGGAACTGTCATATGTTAATAAATAAAATAATAAATAAATAAATAATTAAATGAAAAAATCTTAAATGTTCCCATAAAGATAAGTAATGTTACCCAGAGGAGATGATAGATGTTTTGGTTTTGGTTTTGATTTTTTGTACAGTAGGCTTTTGAGAAGCCAAAAGACAATGGATTCTTAGTTTCAATGAACTGACTGAAATTAACTGTCAACCCTAGAATTTTATGCCTAGCTATACTATCTTTCAAAAATACGGACAAAATAAGTACATTTTGAGACACATAAAAATGAAGGGTGCTTTTTTCCACACAGGTCTCCATTAAAAGAATGAATAAACATATGTTTCTTCAAAAATAAAATAAAACATTCCAAAAGACAGGTTCAGGGGTAAAATTAAATTGTGAAAAGCACAGAAATTGATTCAAGTGAACACATAATTTAAGTCTCTATTGGTTGCCTTTTCAAGCCCTTATTTTTAAGTTCATATAAGCAAAGTTATGACTTCAGAAAATAAAACCAGGAAGAGAGAAATGTTTGGTGGTAACTAGATGGTGCTAATATTAGACTATTTAGGACAAAAGTAGAAAAAATGAGTTGCTGTAGATATATTTTAAAAAATTTAGTCACATAATATGTTAAAAAACTAAGTGAATTGAAATGTAATGCATATACTCCAAATCAACAAAGAAATTAGATGGTGATGGTTGGAGAGGAGTATAAAGAACTTCAATTTAAAAGAAGGTTGAGGGACACCTATGTGGCTCAGTTGGTTAAGCCTCTCTTGATTTCAGCTTAGGTCATGATTTCAACGGTTCAGGAGTTTGAGCCCTGCATTTGGCTCTGTGCTGATAGTACGGAGTCTGCTTGGGATTCTCTATCTCCCTCTCCCCACCACTCACCGCTGGTGTGCTTTCTCTTTCTTTCAAAGTAAATAAACTTTAAAAAAAAATAAAAGAAGTTTAAAATGAAGAAAAGGAGGATAGTAAACAAAAATGAAGTATGATGGTAGATATAACCAAAAATATATCAGTAAACACAGTAAATGAAAATGGTATGTACAAATGCACAGTAAGTACAGAAACACCTGCATTAAAATATAGAGATTATTAGGGGTGCCTGGGTGGCTCAGTCAGTAAAGCATCAGACTTCGGCTCAGGTCATGATCTCACAGTGTGTGAGTTCGAGCCCCGCGTCAGGCTCTGTGCTGACAGCTCAGAACCTGCAGTCTGCTTCAGCCTGCTTCTCTCTCTGTTGCTTCCCTGCTCACACTGTCTCTCTCTCAAAAATAAATAAACATTAAAAATGTTTTTTTAAATATAGAGATTATCAGATTAGGTTAAACAGATAAAGTTCTATGTTACATAAAGGAGATCTCCTAAACAAAGTCACATTAAAAGGTTAAAAAGAAAGAAAAGAAAAAATATATACACAGTGTAAATACTCCCTAAAAAGAAGGTGGTAGCAATAGTAATATAAGACAAAATGAAGTTTAAGGAAAAAAGCTCTAATGGGATTAAGAGGCCACATATTAATGATGAGGAATCCACCAGAAGATACAGGAACCACGATGTCTATTCACCTAACAGCATAGCCAAGAACTCTGCAAAAGAAAAAAAAAAAAATACTAAAGTCACAGACACACAGCACAGTGTCTTCTGTCTAGCCAGGCTCTTGGCCCAATGCAAAAAGTTCTCAGAGTCAGCAGGAACCAGCTTGTGGAACCTTTAACCTGTGATGAGTGTGGATATGGGAACTGGAAGGAAAGAAAATATTTTCAGCCTGATCCTTCTGGGTAAAATCTGTTCTCCAAGACAGCCTAGGGTTGGGGTATGAAGAAAGAAACAGAGAGAAAGAAAAAGAGAGGAGGGAAGAAGGAGAAAAGGGAGGTGGATCATGGGAGCAGACGCAAACAGACTTTTCCTAACACTTCTTAAACATGCTGTTCTAACCCCATGCTAGTGCATCCTCTCATAAAGGTGAATTTATCCCTGCTGAAGAGAACAGCTGAGAGTTAGGTGATGTCTGGCTGGGGAAAGCATGAAATATTTAATCAGGACATGCCTGGTATTGGATACAACTCATCACACTCTTGGCCTCGCCAGATGTTCATTTGCCTTTCCGTTGCCCTTCTCTCCATCTAAGCTGCATTCAGTTAAAGGTGTCTTCGAAATGCAGGCTCTCAGGCATTAGCTACGGACTGTCACGTTTGGTAAAATACATGCAGAATGTGTGATTGGCCTTCTTCCACTGAAGTTCAAGGCCCCTGCTACAACAATACTGCCCAGACCAATTTCAGAGTCCCTTCAAGTTTGCTTTATAAACTATCACATCAAAGAAAAATAGACAACTCAGCTGAAAATGAAATCAAAGCTGGCCTGGAACAGAGATACGGACTTGGAAGGTCAAGCTGATATTAAGCCGGCAGATGAGTTTGGTTTCTAGAGAGCAGAGGTGGGTATCACTGTGTTTTGGGGACTGAGTATCTATGTACAGAATACATAGGTCTCTTTCTCAACTACCTTGAGATGTCCAGGCACACAAATAAATGCCCTGATAAACTCCAGACATTGTCAAGATACCAAAGTAACAGCACTACAGAGAAATGGAACCCACAAACATTTGGACGGGCCTGGCCAGGACACTTCAGTGAGAAAAAAATGCTCCACTTTATAAATAAGGAAATCGAAGCCCAGAGAAGTTAAATGACTTATTCAAAGACACTCAAACTGGTTGGATAATAATAGACCTAGGGCAGAACTCCAAGATTATGGCTCTTTTTCTGAATAACTGATGGAATCTCCTAACTCATAAAAGTGGCCAATGGGGGGAAAAATCATTATAATGCAGTTTGTTAATTTGGCTGATTGTCAGAAAGACATTCAGGTAATGATTAGACTAGACTCATTTGATGCACAGACCCATCACGTCCTTTCTCCTGTACATGTGAGAGACCAAGGAACGAGTGCATGCTGAGGTTAAGCGCTCCATCTAAATAGAATTCATTATGTCAATAAAGCAGTTGGCTAATGGTTTTAGGTTCGAAATGATGTCTTTTGAACTTTATAAGTACCTTTAGCAACTGATTCAAAAGACCCTCGGTAGCATTTAAGAGTTAAACCATACTTCAAAATTTCTTAATGTTCTACCAGACATACAGCACAGGCATTGGGACATTCTGATTCTGGGCTGGGTTCCTTGTGAATAGGGAGATATGTAGCAAGAAAGCCCTTAAATGCTTATAGGCTTTGCATTCACTATTGAAATGCAAACCAGACATAGAGCCAAGTCAGCAAAATAATGATTACTGCAAATGGGTGTGCTAAGTTGGGTTGTTAGCAATTTATCCAAATTAAGAGTTGGGGCTTTATCATAATCACTAGAGAAGTATGCCATTCACAGCATCATTTATTTTCACATGTGATGCTCATCCTAATTTCTAAGTTTACCACCATCCCCTTCCAAAATATAAACATATAGTATACTCATAGCTCACTTAAAAGAGTCCTCTCAAGTTAGAAGGTAAAATAGAGTACAATATGTTTTTCTTTCAGGAAGCCCTCCAAATTTTGAATTTTTATTTAGATCTGAAGAGTCTTCAGGCATTTCCTCCTTCTCATATGGTATTATTATATATGGTATCAGTGAAAGCCAGTGATAGCACACTCAAATAGGATAATTAAAGAAAGCCTAATAAAGGGGCAATTAAAGGCGCAGGGATATGAGGAACATAAAAGTATGTGTAGTACTTTGAGTCTGGCAATAGGTTGGGATCCATTATCACCCCTGGCCATAACAGGGGAGAAGACTGCCTCACAAGAGCTGGGGTCTTCACTAGAGAAACACAGTCAACCCACAGTGACCCAACAGGAAGGGAACTGAAGGAACAATACCCACCCCACTGTCTTCTCACCTGCAGACCTCCTGCTGGTGCTTCCCATTAGCCAAAACCAACTATAAGCCAGAGGGTATTGAAATAGTCCACGTATGAGATTTCCCTGCCCAGAGCAGAGTGGAGAGGTGTAGAGGGCGAGGGCGGGGTGGGGGGAGGGGGCACGGTGGGGATACAATGGGAGCTACCCAGCACATAGATTCTTTCCTTTTATATCCAATCACTTTAAATCTTTTGAACTTTTCTTGGCATGACAATTGGGATCTCAAAGCAAGTACAAAATCACTTACCCTATGGTCATTGAAAAGCCAGAAAAGTCAGCCCTGAGCTCTAGATTAGGTCATAAAAGAAATCAAGCTAAATGCATTCACAGATCTGGTTTTTTGGGTCCTTCCCTCTAAGTGGTCTTGAGATTTTTCTTTATTTCTCTTCTGTAACCTTCTTCACCTAGTGACTAGAAGGACCTACTCAACAGGAGAGCTCATCAGCTCTCCTCACAATGAAGAGGCAGGGCCAGTTTCTTCAGATGGCAACTGGGTATTTTTCCAGGCAGAATGAGAGATAAGCCTGACTTTTCTTTGGAAAGCCATTGCAGTCACTGGTTCTTGTTGCCCTGCGTTGAAAGCATCGGGAGGACCCAGAACTCTGATGACTCTAAGATCACTGGCCTCCTAGAGCACATCTGTCAGTCAAGTCTTTGGATGCCTCTGAACTCAACATCAAGAAGTGAGAGGCAGGAAGAGCCAGTTTACTAAAAGGCAAATTAAGACAGGCTGGAGAACCATCAGGAAGTAAGAAGGGCCTAAGTGCCAGAAAGTTGTTGATGCTGATGCTGATGCTGACGCTAAGGAGAGGGGACAGACATAGTCAGTAGGTCCCCCAGCTAAGCTCCTTGGCATGTAGTTTATTGCTATGGCTGCATTTTGAGTAGCTTTTCTATGCAATCATGACTTTTTTACCCTCTGAGACATAACTTCCTGAATTTTGAAGGTTTACATCAACCCAAACAGCTACTTACATACTGGAAAATACTTGGAACACTAATGCTCTATGAGCAAGGGGGCAGAAAGGGACAGTTAGCTTGCAGAAAGGGAGAGGCTTCATAGCTTTAATAAGTAGAAATGATAGACTTTTCAAGTTGTTTTATTGCTTTTGTAAACTGGAACAAAAAAAAAGTTACTATTTTTAAAAGTCTTGGGGCACCGAGGTCAAGCGCCTAACTCTTGATTTCAGCTTGGGTCATGATCTCACGATTCATGAGTTCAAACCGCACATTGGGCTCTGTGCTGACAGAGTGGACCCTCCTTGGGATTCTCTCTTTCTCTTTTTCCCTCTCTCTCTCTCTGCCCCTCCCCCACCCACACTGTCTCTGTCTCTCTCAAAATGAATAAATATACTTTAAGAAATAATAATAATAATAATAAATAAAAGGCTTACTGAAGGGCACCTGGGTAGGTCAGTTAGTTGAGAGTCCAACTCTTGATTTCAGCTCAGGTTATGATCTCTTGGTCCTTGAGTCCAGGCCTTGTGTCTGACTCCATGCTGGCACCTCTGAGCCTGCTTGGGATTCTCTTTCCCTCTCTTTTTCCCTCCCCTTCTCATGCATGTGCTCTCTCTGTCTCTCTCTCTGTCTCTCTGTCTCTCTCTCTCAAAATAAATAAATAAGTAAACTTAAAAAATAAAAGTCTTACTGAATCTTTTCATTTCAATGGGTTTCCCTCACAGATGGCACAAGCTATCCTGTGTTCATTCTTTTCATATTTCCCATTCATTGAGGAGTAAAGGTCAACCTCATAGATCAATACTCTACCTTGAATGAGAAGTGATGAACATGTACCTTTCTCCTTCCAAGACCACTCAGCCTGGAAGATATACAGATGGCAAGTAAGCCATATGAAAAATGTTCAACATCAGATGTCATTAGGGAATTTCAAATTAAAACAATGAGAAACCAGTACATGTCTATTAGAATGGCCCAAATCCAGGACACTGACATCAAATGCCATTGAGGACGTGCCATACAGGAACTCTCCTTCTTTGGTGATGGAAATGCAAAATGGTATAGTTACTTGGAAAATGGTTTGGTGGTTTACTACATAAGTAAACGCACTCTTACTATATGATACAGCAATCATGCTCCTTGGTATTTACCCAAAGAAGCTGAAAACATGTCCACACCAAAATCTTCACGTGGATGTTTATAGCAACTTTATTCATAGTTGCCAAAACTTGGAAGCAACCAAGATATCCTCCATCAATGAGTGGATAAATACATTGTGGTACACACAGATAATGTAATATTATTAGCGCTAAAAACAAATGAGCTATCAAGCAGTGAAAAGGCATGGAAGAAACTTACACGAATATTACTGCCAAAGAAGCCAATCTGAAAGACTATATAGTACGTGATTCCAACTATATGACATTCCAGAAAAGGCAAAACCTTGGAAACGATAAGAAGATTAATGGCTGCCAGGGGTTAGGAGGGGGGATAGATGAATAGGCAGTGCACAGGGGAGTTTTAAGAGAGTGAAACTCTTCTGTATGATACCATAATGGTGGATACATACAATTTATGCATTTATCAAATGGAATGTTCAACGCAGAGTGAACCCTAATGTAAACTATGGACTTTGGGTGATAATGATGTGTTAGTGTTGTTCATCCGGTGTAACAACCCTTCCACTGTGGTGTGGGACTCAGGTAATGGGAGACGCCATGCACATGCAAGAGTAGGGGGTATATGGGAGATCTGTATTTTACCTTTCTCTCCACTTTGCAATTCCTAAAACTGCTCTAAAGATGAAGTTTAGTCATTTAAAAAAATATTATTATCTCAAGTAGGGCTCAGAAAATTTCTCTTTACCAGAATCCCTTTCCGAACGTGATACACACATTCCGCAATTGTAAAGCAATAGAGTAAAGCCAAAATAAGCTGCCCTTTTCTGAGAGGTTCCTCTAGGAATTTCAGGGAACTGGTTCAAAGTCACTTATCTATTCTTGTATTGATGCTTCTGTTTTCCAAAAGAAAAGTGAGCCATGGTTGATGGCACAAGAAGTGTTCCTTCTGAAGTGTCTTCTAAGGCTCTGACCTAAATGTTCAGTTTTATCAAATGAGCAAATGACCGGGAAATAGGAAGAAGAAAGTATGCCGTTGAGTGTCAGAGGGAGGTGGGCCGGTGGATAGCCTTACAAGGCCGAGGCTGACTGGGGCAACAAACATTGCATGGGTTGAGAGTAAAAGGTAGAAATCCTTTCACTCAAAGAAAGTTCTTTTGGTCAGTTTCACAAACAGGGGTCAATTTCCAAAGGGAAAAAAAAAAGGAAAGAACATTTGCAAACAGATACATATGGTGTAGTGTGCATAAATAAGAATCAAAGAAACCTGTTTTCAAATCCCAAGCCCACCATTCCCCACCTCTGCAGTCTTGACCATGTTGCTGAAATTATTAGAAACTCAAATTTCTCAGCTACAAAGTAAAAGCTATTATACCTAGCCCAGATCACTTTATGAGGATTACATTAGAAAATATGCATCAACCCTTTGGCTGGTAGATTGATTGGTCAATAATAATTCACTAATTATTATATTTTGGATGATAAAATATGTATTATTATAGCTTTTAATAATGAGGATACTCATAATGTTTTAATATTATTATCATGGTAACAAATTGCCTAAATACAATCATTTTAATCAACATGTATATATTAAAATCCTGCCATGCACTTAATGCTTTCATACAAACTTGATAGAAGAAGTCTAAGACTGAATCCCTCCACAAGGGAAATTGTGACCTAGCAGGGGAGATAAGATGCCGGTGTGGGAAACAGAACGGAAAATACGGACGACATAATTTGGCCAATCATGGAGTACACACTGTTACTGCAGGAGAGGTTCAGAAAACAGGATCAACAGGATTGAAGCTTCAGGACCAATTTCATGGAGAAAAGCCCTTCAACTCAGGTGTGGGTTACTGAGGCTAAGGTAAGGACATCCCTGTTGTCCTAACAACTGGAAGAAAGTACCAAGGGAGGTGAACACAACTCCAACAAAAGTCTGCACGACTCAAACGATGTTGTGGCATTCGTGCTAGAGAGGTGAGGTGTTGCAGCGGCATTGGGCTGGAGAAATGGGGCGGGTGAAGCTTTATGCAGCAGTGATTAGGTAGCTGTGAAAAGCCATTTAGCAGCTGAGGGGCCTGATGGGCACGGCATGTAGGGAAGAGCAATCCAACCAAGCTGATGATGGAAAACGCCAATGGCTGAGGTCAAGAAGATCAACTAAGGAGTTATGTCACCAAAAACTTTCTCTTTTCATTTTGGAAATTTTATACGGTTTGCATTTTAAAAGGTGAACATGAATTGTTTCTGTTATTAGGAAAGACAGTCTTTAAAAGGAAATGAACTGTTAAAAGAAAAGTTTCGAATTAAGGAACATTTTTGTCTGTCTTAAAAACAGTTAAACCAAGTAGGATAAAGGAAACAATATGTTTCAGTTTCTCATTTTACCCTAGCTGCTAGGATCCTCAAAACTATTTTTAATGCAAATTTAGTGACTTTCTTGAAAATAGATCTTGGATGTTGTGCATCCTCCTAGCAGCCACAGATAATATAAAAGGAAAACCATAAGTTTTTTTAGCTGGCACCCTGCTCCTCACAGCTTCCATCAGAGTACCTGGAAATCTGTTTTACCTCCACAAGATAAAGTATGAACCAAAAAGTGGTAGAATAGCGCCTATGCCTCCCAGAAGATATTATTCCACTATGGAGGTCACAGACATAGCTAAAGGAAGACTGTGCCATTTAGAGGAATGGTAGGTCAGCTTTTGCCCTAAATAAAGAAGTGATCCAGAGGGACATATTGGCCAAGTCCATCCAAGCAGAAGCAGAAGCAGAGTGGAAGAGGGAAGACAACGTACCAAGCTTCCATGAATATAATGTCATATATGTGTGTGTATATATATATATATATATATATATATGGCCATATATATATGGCCATGAATATAATGGCATCATAATATTGCTAACATTTTGTGCGTGCTTACTTGAAGCCAAACTCTATACTGAGGGCTGTAATGGCCTAACTCATTTGATCTTCAACCCAATGAACCAGGCATGATTAGTCTTCCCAGTGTGTTGTTTAGAGAAACTAGGTCTTAACTCTTTTCAGGGCCATGTTCAAAGTCATGAAGCTAGTAAATGGCAGAGCCAGGGCAATATGGCTTAGTAGTTTATATCACTGCTCTGGAGTCAGGCTGTGTGGGTTCGGATCTCTACTTCCTTATATGTTAGCTATATGACCTATATGAACTTGGGTGTGCAATTCAACCACTTTCAAAGTTTCAATCTATTCATCTGTACAATGGGGATACTGATGATACTGATTTTATTAGGCGGCCGTGAAATAGTACACATAATGTGTGAAGTATTCACAGATGGAAAGTTTGGTCATAAATGCAGAATAGCTGGCCTAGCCGATTGTAGAGTTGCATGGATCATGTTGCTAGATCTTGTTGTCATTTTATGTTCATATCATCCCCTAATTCCCCTTGATCTAATTCTGTGATTGCCAATCAATCATCTAATAGCATAGCTTCTTTTCTGATGTGAAAGGATACGTTGGTGAGACCCTTGTGTCTGCCGCATTTATCTGAGAGGTTATCTGCTTGAAAGTTATAATAATAAATGAGCATCCCAGTTTTATTCATCACTCACCGACCTTTATTAGCATAAATTGGTACCATTGAGTCAGACACTGTCAAGATCTATTTTCTGAGCCTGAAAGGTAAGACAATGGCAAGTGGCTAATACATCAAAGAAAAACCTGCTTTGGAGGATCCTGTGAGGACTGCAGCAAGGTGAGACCCCTTTAAGCGTCTACAGAAGGCTACTACAGTATTACAAGTGGACAAAACACCTATATTCATCAAGATACCAAGGGACTTAAAACCAAGTCCTGTGTCACAAAACCAATTTCTCTCCATAGTGTAGTACCCAGGTGGCTCCTTCAGAACCCCCTTTGGGTGTCCAGAGCCAATGCCAAACTCTGTGTCCTTCCCCTCATCATTCATTGAGCCAATTCAGAGGATATCTTGAGCAGCCCAGAGTTCAATAATTGGGACATGTGGGGATTCCAGTTCCCTGGCCTGATATCATATATTAAATCAGTCATTCCCCCCCCCCCCCCGCCTTTTTAAATTCCCTTATTTGCTGCTTCTTTCCCCTCTCCAGGCCTTTATTTATTCATTTTTTAATTGTATAATGCTACCAAAGAGTCCTGAACCTTATGCAGTAAAGACATCTGAGTTTTCCTACTGATGCATGTAAAATCTCAGATGCCTGGATTCTGTGCCACGCTGTGCTCTGTGGGGATCAGGAAACAAAGGGGTGAAGGACGGTGGCTGCCTGGTGTCTTAATAAGATGCAGATCAGCCGAAGAGCATCAGACCATCAAATCCAGGGTCTGCTGCAACCGCACACCTTTCGTCAGGCTTGGAATGGGCCGAGATGGATTCGGGGCTTTATTGAAAGATCATACAGGATGACTGCAAAATCCCATTACTTGTTGATTAAGTATTGATTGCCTCAGTATTAACAAGCCAGCTAATATGAAGTGACCTCTGAGGCCAGTGGTTTGGGGGGAGGGGGAAGACAATTTACTAAAACAGGCAGGCAGATGAATAAGAGGGCTAGATTTGCTCTTGGCTTTTAGCTTCGGTTAAAATGTCACACTCGATAGTGCAGATCAATGCCCACTTTATTTCCTCACAGCCGTCTTATTACCATCATGAGGCTGCCTCCTTTGATGCTTTCTAATGACCCTCTGAACTGCCTGCTCAGCTCACCCTCTGCTTTCAACTAAAAGGAAAGCCCTCTCTGCCCCTTGCTGCTGATGGAGAGGCTGTGGCTCTGAGGCGGGGCCAGGAGGACCAGCCAAGTCTTGTCTAGGGTCAGCGGTGCTACACTCGCTGCGCTTTTCCCCTTGTCCTTTGCTTTCCTTTGAGTGTCTTCAACATCAAAGCTCGTCTCCTCTTTCCACAATTCCAAATAATGTCGAGGCAGTGAGACAAGAGGCCCTGCTCAAAACCCCCACCCAAGGCCACCAACTAGGTCAGGGGTTGTATGACTCATTTCCAGGAAGGGAAATCTTGCGTACTCCTTGAAACCTACCCCTCCCATCCAGAAATTGATGTCTTTGATAATGGCAAGAATAAGCAAGTAAATAAATAACTCCAAAAAGAATCCGCCAATTTCCCCTCACTTCAATCAGGCAAACTGTGATTTAAGAAGGTCCATGGTATGTATCACTCAAAGGAGCATCAAGCGATCCTCTACTATGGAAATCATACTTTACTTTTCAATCTAAAAGAAGAGTTTTGTGAACATGCTCTGCTCTTTAAGGGGGGCTGTTTGGCTTCGATACTGCAAAATACTCTGTAGACTACTTAGTCTAGCTTTCTCTGAGTATAAATATTTTATGTCCTGGCCAGTATAGGGATTTGTCAATGCCCTCCTATTGGCCAGAGGTCTGACTCCAGCTTTCTGCGTCAGAAAGAAAATAGAGAAGTGAGTCTAGTGAAAACTTTCTCCTTGGCAAACACACTCAATTGGTCTCTGAAATGAAAGGGTTTCCAACACTGGATGGCTAGAGGGGGGAACGGGAGTACAGAGAGGAAGCTTCAAACTCTCCGAGGCTGCTATTCAAAGCCGGTGCCGACCTAAAGATGAAAACCATAATAATTTCTCCAGGGCTTTAAGAAACTGCCTCAGTAAGTTTTGTTGCTGCAAAATTCATAATTTAAAGCCTCTTTCCACCTATTCCAGCCTAAATTGGGTGAATAAAGATTATTTCTCCCTTTACTTAACTAGATCAGTCTTTTTTCTCAGGGTCTTATCAGGGTTCCCAATAAAGTCTTACAAATCAGAACCACTCACAGACTACCACAAACAAAACCACTTCCCTGTCTCTTTTTCTTCTATTGTTTTCTGCTCTTATAGGAAAATCTACTAAGTCCCTCCCCCACTTTCCTTGTTTCCCAACTACACTCACTCAATATTTATTTAATGTAAACCATGTGTGTGTTTACAGCATCAACATGGTATTGAAAGTTTGTTGAATGAATAAACTCATTGTTTTGAATTATTTTTCATCGAATTCATGAATTTACTACATGTTTCTATAATATATGGAGACTAATTCTCTCTGCTCTACAAAAATTGAGAAATCATAACGAAACCTGGCTTGCATTATTTCCTCAATCTCAGGACCCCAAAGAGTCTGTGCTTGAAAACCTCTATAATAATGAGCTTCATAATGGGAGAAACTTTTGGAAGAAAACATAAAAATCTCAGAAAAGAACATTCCACACTTTCTATACCCAGGAACCCCTGCATGGAATGATATTCTATTTAATATTTCTGCATAACTACTCTTGCCTCAGAGAATTCTTTAGCTTATAAAAGATCTTAATCTAAGATACAGTGTAGGGATAAACAATAACTGGCCTCATGAAAAGTTTACATAATATTATGAAAAATAGATACACAGCAGGAGATGGAGGGATGTGAGGCCTAAACAGAAAACATCCATCAGTTTCCAAGTTTAATGCCATATTCTGTTTTCATACCCAGCCATACCTCCCCACAACCCATTCATGGTATTGGAGATAGAGTGCAGGACGGGACAAACTTTAGAATTCGATTCAGGATGGCATTCTTATGGATTAGTCATTTCTTAGAAAACTGAGTCGCTGGGACACTCCACAAAGATACCTAAGACTTATCACAATAAGATTTGGGTTTCAACCTTCT
This sequence comes from Herpailurus yagouaroundi, assembly GCF_014898765.1. NCBI lineage: Eukaryota > Metazoa > Chordata > Mammalia > Carnivora > Felidae > Herpailurus > Herpailurus yagouaroundi. The sequence goes on from NW_024412441.1 coordinate 2,439,488, forward strand.
CTATGGTGTTCCATTGTGACGAGCTGACCTACAAGAACTCCCTTGGCATGATCACTTCAGGCCTTAGCCCAGACTGTGCGGCTTCTTCCTCCTTTCTGCTAAGCTCACACATACATAGGTTTCTGATATTCTAATGGGCAGGTGATATGTGGGGGGAAAGTCTCAGTGGTGAGACAACTCAGTCGTTAGTAAGTGATGCTTAAAAGTGATGCATCTCAATTAGTGAGAAAGCAAAAGCCAAACAAACATTTTTTTCAGGGTTCCTTGGGAGAGTTTTGGGTATTTCAAGGCCCCCAAAATAGTGATAGTAGTTGTGCATACAAATTGCTTATTTTCTGTGGATTGTGTCTATGGATGCTTTCAAATTTCAAAGGGCTCTGTATTCTTCAAAAATTCAGGACCACGGCCTTGAATTAGGTTTTCTCTCAGAATGTTGCTTTATGAAAACCTTTACTACCCACCCAATCTTCTTCAGCAATCTTATTCCCTACATTCTTATGGCTCCCTCCCATCACCCACCACATGCTTATGAAACACTGCAACCCCGAATCCTTGTCCCCACCCTGCCCCAATTCTGATTTCCTGTATTTTTGTGCCACTATATATGTGGGGCATATTTCTCCCTCTTCCTTCCCCAGTATCATTTTTTGTATAAATATTCCCTGGTTTGTCCTGATGGAATATGTTCAGTTCAAATGTATATAGAAATGTGCTATTTTCTAGACCCTGTCCTAGGCACCAGTAATATAAAATTAATAAGAAATGATCCCGGCTTCAAGGACTCTCACAGGGAAGGAGGAATGTAAACAAGTGATTAGGATAAGTGTGATAATATCGATAATGTAGAATACACAGAAAGGTTACTGTTAGTACCAAGAAAGCCAAGAAAGTAGTGCTTCTTCCCAGAAGGGTGGGGCAAGAATTAAGGACATTCAAATACCGGAAATAACACAGGATGAGTAGTGTTTTAAAATTTAAAGTGGAATGTCATTTGGACCAGAGGGAATAACAGGGAAAAGCAGAAGAATGTGGCATTGTGTGGAGTCTTGCACATACTCTCACAGCCTTTACCACACTTCTATTCCTGATGTGACTGTCTCTTCCCACTTGATAATGAACTCCATGAACCAGAGTTCATGGTTTATTTACTTTGAGAGAGAGAGGAGAGTAAATACACACGTGCATGGGAAAGGGGCAGAGAGAGAGAGAGAAAGAGAGAAAATCCCAAGCAGGCTCTGCACTGTCAGCTCAGAGCTTGAAGTGGGCTTGAGCTCACTAACCATGAGATCATGATCTGAGCTGATGGAACTGGAGGGTATTATGCTAAGTGAAATAAATCAGTCAGAGAAAAGCTATATGATTTCACTCATATATGGAATTTGAGAAACTTAACAAATGATCAGAAGGGAAGGGAAAGAAAAATAAGATAAAAACAGAGAGGGAGGCAAACCATAAGAGACTCTTAAGTAGAGAAAACAAACTGAGTGTTGATGGGGAGGTGGGGGAGAGGGGAAGGTGGGTGATGGGCATCGAGGAGGGCACTTGTTGGGATGAGCACTGGGTGTCATATGTAAGAGATGAATCACTGGGTTCTACTCCTGAAGCCAAGACTACACTGTATGTTAACTAATTTGAGAATAAAAATAAAATAAAGGTGTATATTTTTGTTTACTGTTTTCAATTAAGTTATATTTTTCCAAAAAAAAAAAAAAAAGAAAGAAAGAGAGAGAGAGAGTCTGGGGCTTAACTGATTGAGCCACCCAGGTGCCCCCAGGCTTTTTTTTTTTTTTTATTTAAAAGCCACCTTTGTCACTGACATCAGCACTCATGGACTGGGTGAGGCGCGTGGGTGGAATACACAAATGCCTCTTGAGAAGGTACAACAGGCAAGGTGGGTGTGGTGGAAAAAGTAAAGAAATGGTTTTAGAGGGAAAAAGGGTGAGCAGTGTCTTATGTTAATAACCTCATTTAAGTGGTTAGTGTTTTGTGGCAATGAAATTCAGGATATGGTTATGCTAGAATATGGCTGATGGGGAGTGTAGGAGAAGGAAAGTTGGGGGTGATTTGTGGTTGTAAGGTCAAAGAATATCACCCTTTAAAATACAGAGCAGCCTTAAGGAATTAAACTAAAAACAGACAATATGAGAGGAACAAGTTTTTGCATGGCATTCCCAAGAAGAAATAATACACTTGTTATGCATTACAGTCTGTGCTCAAAATGCTATTTCAGCATTCTGGGTATTAAAAAAAGAACCTTATGTGGTCTTGTGGTGAACGACTGTGAAGGATTATTTAAAGTAAACTGTAGGGAAATATAAAACAAACCCAGCTAATTTATCACAACAGTGAAGATGCATAAATAAGATGTTTATGAATAACAAGGACAGCTTACCTATTATTTCAAAAAATTTCATTTTTAGTAGAAAATATGCCACATTTTATTTAAAGGAGAATGACCCCTATTTTTTCCCCCCACAGCTCTATAGCCTCTGGTACAGCCTTACTTATTACTGTGAATATAACATGATGACTATTTTGGAAACGTTTTAATTATATGATGAGCCTCTGGGAATCTTGACTTGAAGGATATATAGCTTCACACTCAAGACTGATATTGCCTTAAGCCTGGGAGCTCAAGAACTCAGCAAATGTGGTTGCCAATCCATTGCCAACCAAAGAGAAAATGGATGATGGGAGTGAAGACACGTCATTCCTTCATTACTAGCATCCAGCATATTGTGGAAGAACACTTCGTTGTATGCTTCTGACCAAGTGGTTCAATGAGTAAACATCCCACACAATTTTTCACAGAAGTCTCTAATGATAGGTTTGGATTTGTATCTGAGTCTTTGAGTTTCACACTGTAGTTCTGAAATTGGCCTATCGACTTATGTAGCACCGATTGCTAGTTACCCAACAAATAGTTTCCCCTCTCCTTTGGGTCACACATTTAGACTGTACTTCTCAGCCTCCCTTGCAGTCACACTGTGGCCAGCCTCAAAAGTTTCTGGCAAATCTCCTAGTCCACAAAAACCCCCCAAGTGAGCCTTACTCTGCCTCTTTCCCTTTGTGTCAGTTGAATGGAGATGTCTCCAAAGACCTAGAGGGTGGTGGAGAAATGTGGAATGTGGAAGAAATTTGGTTCCTGAATGACTCTAAAGAACTTCTTTCCCTTTAAAATGAGCAAGAAGCCACTTTTATTGTATAAGGTCACTCCAGTTGGAGGTTGTTACAGTGGGTAGCCTACTCTCTGATTTGTTCAAATACAAAATCTTTCCTGTGTCTTTTTCACATGTTTCTATTTTTTAACCAAATTTTAGCTGGCCTAATTGCTAGCATCTTCTTGCATCTAATTAAAAAAAGGAAATAAGCTAAATAAGAAAAATTTTTTTATTATTGAGAAACGTAAGAAAGGATGAATAGCTAAATCATATGAACACCCTTCTAAGGACAATATTAAATATAACCAAATTGTAGATCCTGCATTGTGCAACAATGCAATAAAAGACAACAACATATAGCCAATTCACACTGATGAAAATAAAAGACCTTCTGATTTGATCAAACACAGTTCAGGCATGAAAATGCACCCTAAATGGCCTCTGTCAGTAATCATGAGCCCATGTCTTCTTGTGTCAAGCAAGAAATAACCAAGACTTGTTTAATGCCCCCTTTGAAAACCCTTGTCATCATGGAAAGAATGGTTCTTGGAGCAGCCTCAGTTACTCTAGCTGCACCAGCCTGAAAAACACAGGTAGGTTCTGGATACTTGGAAACTGAGTCTTTCACAAATTTGAGACGCCAACACAGTCCAGGTGTCCTTTGAGTGAATTCCACAGTGATGCAGGATAAGATGTGGCAGTCAAAAAGATGTTTGTTGAGTACTCTCATTATTCACCTACTACTGGAAAGGTCACACAAATGAAAACCCTGCACCTTATCCCCCAACACATCCATTAAAAACCCATCAGGTTAGGAGAGGGAGCCTTCACCAGTTAAAGAGGCTGCACATGGAAATTCATAGAAAGGATAGATTTCAATACATCATCTTCAAGAAGTGATACTCTCAGAGGTTTGCACCACTGCTCTTTTACAAAATCTTTGATTTGCTTTTGATATGCATTTTCACCCTTTCAAATGCAACCAGATTTCAGGACATATCACATTTTTAATGAGAAGAAACAAGCAGGTGTTGATGTGTTATATATAACTGCAACAATTCCAACTACATTTGTCTAATGGGTATGAATATCACTTTTCAACAATACACCAAGGAAAATGAAAAATAGAATACAAACCTATCACTGTATTTGGCATCTGTAGAGGACACATCTAAGCAGTAGCTTTCATATATTTTGGGAGACTGCTGGAAATTAGCAACATTTAGAGATTACTGAGAAAACACTAATGTGAATCAGGCTCCCATTATTAATAATTTGCACATTACTTAATAACCCATGCTTTCATCTTGAAAGCATCTATGGGTATGAAATATTTATTCCCTGATAATGCACGACTACTTGTCATTTCTGTTACCGAAGTCCATGCTTATGAAAGTGATAGGTCTTCATCCAAGGTGCCTCAACACCTGTTCTTATCAAAATGTCTATAATCAGAACATGCACTTTTAAGCCATGGAAGGGTTGATATAACAATAAGGTTGTTATCTTTGCTCACAAGTATCCAAAATTCTAACTTATACCACGGTATTGGCTACAACAAATTAAATCAACACCATCACCAACGACAAAGCACATATTAAGTATGTAGCCACAATAAGTTTGGGAGTAGCAGTAGAGGAGTTGTGTAATTCGCCCATGCGCTCAGAGAAATGACAGATTATTTGAAAATATTACAAATGAACATGAGAATAATAACTGCTAATGTGGACAATCTTTGCAATAATCAGTGCCATAGATTTGTGACTCTAGGTGTATTGACAGAAAGTCTGAACAGACCAGAAAAAGTCATTACTCACACAAAGATGGGGCCCACACTGGGGCAAGTCCACATATCAAGCAATAGGAGGTGATCAGGGAAGGTAAGCCATTGGTTCCAGGGACGTCTGAGTGCTTGAAAGTGAGACCTAGCCATGTGGGTTTTCTGATACTTATCTTTCTTAGTTTGAGGGAATTCCCTTCTATTCCTAATTGCTGAGTATATCATAAATGGATATTGAATTTTGATGACACTTTTTCTGCATCTATTTTGATTATTGCTCGCTCGCTCGCTCTCTCTCTCTCTCTCTCTCTCTCTCACACACACACACACACACACAAACATGTATACGCACACACCACAACTTACCTCATTTATTCTGGTAGTATGGTGATTTTGTGTTGATTAGTGGATGTCCAACTAATCTCGCATGTTGGAAATAAAGACCACCTGGTCATCATGTATATTATATTCATTTCATATAATTTCTGAATTTGATTTGCAAACATTTTGTTCCATTTTGCATCTGTGCTCTTGAGGGCTATTGATTTCTAATTTTTTCCTATGTTTGTCTTGATTTGGTGTCATGGTTATAATGGCTTCATAAGTTGTGTTCAAAAGGTTCTATCCTCTTCTAGTATTTGACAGAATTTGCGTAAAATTGGTATCATCGCTTCCTTTAATGATTGACAGAACTCCCTAGTGAAGCTATCCGGGCCCGGAATTTTTATTTTGGGAACAGTTTTAAATTACCAATTCAATTTGTTTTAACACATATATTGCTATTTATATTTTCTATTTATTCTAGTGTCAGTTTTGGTAATTTCTGTCTTTCAACTTCTCTATTTCATCTAAGTTGTCAACTTCATCGGCTTAATGTTTTTTATATTGTCTTAATATGCACTTAATGAATTTCGGATGTGCAATCGTTATCTATCACCTCTTCCTTTTCTGATGTTGGCTTTTTTTTTCTCTCCAGTCCGTGTGAGCCCTGGGGGTTGTTCAGCTTGAGGCTTCCGTTGCTTCTTTGCTGAGCGCTGTCGTGTTCCCCTGTGCAATTTCGAGCTCCAGATGCCCGAAGCACCCCTAACAGATTCCTCAAACTGTTCTCTGTGTTGTTCCTCTCCACTGCTGTGCATCACAAAGTCCAACATCTGCCTCTTCGTATCAGTGATATGACTGTTTCTATACTGGATTTCTCTCCTTTTCTTGTGGTCCATTACGTGCCTCCGGGCTGAAAGCCAGGGCGATTGTAGGGCTTACGTCGCTGGTTTGCTTTTCTGGGGGATCACAGTTCTGGATTGCCTGTTGCCCAACATCTGCAAACAGTTGTTTCATATATTTTGTCCAGTTTACCGGTTGTTTGCACTCAGTAAGTCTGGTACCAGTTAATTCACACTCAGAAACATTAGTGTGCTATTACCACGGAGACTCGGGGTAACTTTTCCAGTGTATACAGATAATAAATATGATTAAACTCCAACAATACTTTTTCCACTCTATCATGCCGCCTCTTAACTACTGAGAAGATATTAATGGAACATAGAGAAGATTGCTAGATTAAAAAGAATCCCTCAAATTTATCGAATTGGAATAAAACGATACATCCACACAAAACCATATAAGATAGTGAATTTACCATCTGTGCTAGCAAAGTTAAAAGATGATGGAAGACAATGTTTTGCAAAGTTGTTTTAACAGAGAAAAATGTTTACATGTGAAAGAAGTACAAGTAAAACAGAGAGAGAGAAATATAATACCTAAATATCCAATGAAATGGTTGACATTGGTGAGAAGTGTCTGATTTTAATACATCTTGATGTCATTCACAGTGGTCTCAGTGGGGCTGAGCAAAGTCATTTTTATCTTTTTATTATCTCTGTAACCCCCTGAAGAAGTCTATCTGAGAATTATTTAGTGTCCCCATTATAGGACAGAGATCTTAGAGCATTTATTTTAATCAGATTAAAGGCCTTAATAGAAGAATCCAAACACATTTTAGCTTCATTGGACAACTTGAAATGTTTTAAAGCAACATGTCCCACAGAAAACATTTAGGACCATCTAAAAAGTTCAGTGTAATTCAATTAGTTATTTAAGATTTGGTTTACTTAAGGATTTATTTCATAATTTAAGATATCTATATATGAAGGACCCAAACATGTTAAAACAACCACACACACACCCCACAAGAGTTTGCCTATAAGATTTATTATTGTTAAGTATCAAAACATTCACCTCATTGCTACAAGCAAGTGACATGCCCAATACATAGCAGAATTTCTAAGTGTGAGGCTCCTAAATAAATAGTAGCATCCCATATATTGGTGGTTTACACAGAAATGTGAGCTTGCTACTTCCCAGATCTGTTATACATTTCTTAAATTTACAGCTGTACTAGATGTTACATGTAGACTTTTTTCCCAGCTCTTTCTAGTTGTTTCTAGGTGTTGGTAGTCATTTGATCACAACAACAACAACAACAACAACAACAAAAAAGAAAGTAGTCTGTTGACCTTCAGGCACAGAGACATGTGGACTTATTGATGGGTTTGTACAACACATGAGTCTATATTATGCACATAGGATGAGAGAGAATTCCGAAGTGGATGCAAAGAGAGGAAAGTAAAATGTACATAAACATGTTTCCTCGAGCAGATGTGTTGAGCATGCATTTGCCTCTAAGTCTAAATGTTTGAGAAAGTATCTCTCACTGAATCATAATTTCTAAATTAAAGATAGAGAAAAACACTGTTGAGGATCATTTCCACCCTGACCCATGTGATAAGTGTGATGGCTTATAGCTCATCACTATCACATTTCCCCAAAAGTGCTAATTAAGCTTCTTGATATGTAGAGAGAAAAACAATCCCTATAATCCTGATGGTCGGAGGTGGAAAATCAGCAGCACACACGGAATCATACACATCTTTCCAGATGTCTGTGCCTGGAGTAGAGTAAGAAGGGGCCCTGTATATGTGTTAGTCAGGGTTCTCCGGATCGCAGCCCCAAAACAACACTTCATTCAAAACTGTACTGTACATAAAGGGCATCTCTGGTTTAAATCACTGAGAAGGTTCTGATTTTAGCTCATGATACTGTGAGCCCCAGGGACTAGCACTAGCATGAATTGGGTGTTTCTGTCACTTCTGTCCATCAAGACTTGGGAACTTGAATGGTCAGACTCAGTACTATTCACATTTTGGGGGGATGTTCTGTGTGTTGTAGGATGTTTAGCAGCCTCCTTAGCCTCTGCCCCATGGGTGCCAGACCAGCAATGCTTCTTGCTCCAGTTTCAAGAACCATAAATGTCTCCAGACATTGCTTAAAGTCCCCCAGAGGAAAAAGCTGTCTCCGATTGAGAACCACTGGCCAGGAGATTAATAACAAATCGCATAGATTCAAATTCTATCTCCATCACTTTCTAGCTATGTGACATTGAGCAAGTTGCTTTACCTCTCTGTGCTTGAATTTCCTTATCTCTCCAATAATGACTATGGAATTACCTGCAAGATAAGCATCTCATGAGGATTAAGATAATACAAATAAAATTCTTAGAACAGTACTTGCACATAGTCAGCATTAGAGCTAGCAGCAAGGTTCCCTTCGTATGATAAGGAAATGGCATCTTCCAGCACCAGATTAAACACATCCAGCTTAATAACTTCAGAGGAATCAATAGCTTTTTTCTCCCAGTGTATCAACTGGACCAGCTTGGGTCACATGGCTATATCTCGGGCCAAGCACAGCGGCCAAGAGGATGGAGTACTGTGAATGGCCAGGCTTGGGTCGAACTCTAACCCTGTAACTAAAGGGAAGAGGCTTTATTCAAAACAGGGAGATGGAAAAGCATAATGGGCAGGCTAAATCAATAGCCACCATAGTCTACTTTGGAATATAAAAGAAAATGTGCAAGTAGATCTACTACTATGGCAACTGACTCATGGGTCATGAAAACCCATGTTCAGTCGTGTTTTGGTGAATTGTTTTCTGGAGCAAAAAGGTCAGTAAATTATCAGGTGAGACAATGTCAAGATGCGCCAAGAAAATGGTGATTTAAAAACGTATCGGATACTTGCATACCTGCTTTCCAAAGCTATAGGCAGGGAAAGCCTGGATACAGCAGAAAGAATAACCATTGCTATTCTTTGCCAGTTTTCCAATGAGAAAGACAAAGCTGCCATTCGCTGAGTTCTTCCCAGGTGATAGATACTTTAATCTCAAGTAATACAATAGCTCTATGTGGTCATTTGATATCATTCTCATTTTTAAAACGAGAAGACTGAAGACTTTCTACAAAGGGTGAGTAAATTTGGCTGACGTCCACAACCAGTAAGAGATGGAGCCAGAATTCAAGCCCAAGCCTGCCTGACTTCACAGATCCTATTCTTTATCTCCACACTGCCATCTCAGGGTCTGGCCAAGAGGCACAGGAAAGCTAAGCTTTCAGACCTGGGGGGGGGGGGGGGGGGGGGGGAGAGGAATACATACTTGCTGAAGAAGACAGGGCATTAGTTAGAACGTTTCTGTTTTGCAAATAAGCCTCGCAAGCACTGCCATGTAAACTCCCCAAATTTCATGTACTAGGTAGTAAAAGTCCAGACATGATGAGTCCTCCCTGTCAGAAATGCATTTCTCTTGCCTTATACTTATCTTGACTCTCTGCCTTTTGAAACCTTGCCCTCTGTTTAACATCCAGCTCAAACGTTGCTTCTATTCAGGGCTGGACTGAGACAAGTGGTCGCCGTGGACAGCTGACAATTTGGTGTTCTTTCAAAAGCCAAATTTCAAATAATAACATGTTTACACCTTTGGCCACACATTCATAACATGAGTTGAATGGGACATAATATTTCAATTTCATTGGAATTGCTTTTCATTTCACAGTTTCCTCCCCACCTCACTCCCACCTTTATTATTTGTGATTGGATAGTGCTAGTTACTTGTACCTGGTAAAGTCTTGATACAATGCAGGGGAATGGCACTAAAACACCCATTGTTTTATTACAGAATTTCAGCTTCCAGGAGCTATAATATCAGGTGGTATTGGCAAGCTGCTCTTGCTATTGGAGGCAAACCTGGGTTGTGTCTCTCAACTTACAAATATCCTCTTCTAAGCTAGTACGGCCTGTAAGGGGCTTGTCCTTTTCTCACACCATGGTGTTGCCTGCTTTATTGGTAGCTGGGCAGGTTTACAGTGTGAAGCCTACGTAAGGAGCTTCATGCCAGGGCAATCGGCGCCATATTTCTTGTTTACAGCATCTTTGTACATCCTTGGTACGCTGATCTTCCTGCCCCATGACTACCTGCTTCTACCCTTCATCTGGTTCTTTCTCCAGGGTAAACCCCACCAACCACGCAAACTGAAGTGATCTCTTCCTTTTTGGTGTCTTGGTCATTGGCTGTACTGAGAGTCTATCTCTTCTTGCTGTGGGCAGTCACCAGCTTCTCACACCTTGATGTCTGTCACTGTAACTCGATTGCCAGCCTCATGCCTTACCCTTTTACTTCTATTTCTTATGGTGCCTAACTAACTGTAAATATTCGTCAGTTTCATTTTTTGGACATAATTAATTGTGGACATGTTATGTATGAGGACCAGAATTTAAGTTTATGCCTATGGAGTATTTTGCAATAGGCAAATGTTTTTTGTAAGCACAACTGAAGAGAAACTGAGAATGCCCATCTCAGCACGGAGCTAAAATTTAGCCACCAGGCACGAATTGGTACAAGGGGGGTTATTTGCAATGGCCCTCTCTTTTCTGTTTCTGTTATTTTTTAAGGAAATAAAACCCCTACTTTTGTTAAAACCAGATTAAGCTGTTGCGCTCCTGTCACCTGGTCAGTTTGGCCCTGCCTGCTTTGCTACTGGCTGTGTGCCAATCCCAGCTATGGCTTGATCTCTGGCCTGTCCATCCCCTCTTCTGGCCAGCTCTTCCCACTGGTGAGCAGCTTGCTCAAATTCCCAAAGTCTAGCCTAAAGTGGGGTGGTTGTGGCCACCATAAATTGGATGATGGAGCTGATATCCCGTACCTTTTCATCTTCAGTAAGAAAACAGTTACAGTGCTAACTGTAGGCCCCAACCCACTCTGAATATAGACTAACCTTGTCACCTAACTTTGCTGAAAATTAACATTACCTGGGTGTAGGTGGTAGGGGTTTTCAGAAACACCTGTTCCCCTTGGTGGTCATGGATGACATCTGTGTCTGATATAACACCTGACCTTTCTTTCCTCTCTTTGTTGTATCAAGACATTGTAGCTTTCCCCAGAAACTTACCTTACCCCAGACCTGCCACACCTTCTATCCACCCCTGCCTGATGTCCTATCCCCAACCTGGGCTGAAGGCTACTTTGTTGGCATAGAATGTGCTCTCACAATCCTACTTGACCACAACTCAACAGCCCTCTAAATTCCTTCTAAAAAAGACACGGGATGGTGGAGCCAAGATGGCAGAACAGCATGGAAGGTTTTTTTGGGGGGAGGGAGGGTGTCTCGCGTCCATGAAATACAGCTAGATCGACACTAAACCATCCTGCACACCTAGAAAACTGATTTGAGGATCAACACAACAATGCACAACCTGAACCACAGAACTCAGCAGGTACGTGGTGCGGAGAGGTGAACTGGGGGAGAGAGAAGCCGTGGAGGGCAGAGAGCTGTTTTTGCTTGCGGAGAGAGGATGGAGATGGGGGGAGAGCACAGGAAAAGCACCTCCCCCAAAAGTAGCTGGAGAGAAAGTGGAAAAGTGGAAACAGCTGCAGGGACTGACTAAAAAGGGAGAAAGGAGAAAGGAGAGGGTTTGAATTCCATGAATACTCTATAAACAGGGGGTTAGCACAGAGTCTGAAACTCCGCAGCTCAATAACTGGTGGTGCTCTGGTGGGAAGGGTGAATCCCCAGGAGCAGGGTGAAGTCCGGGGGGGTCCTCGGGCCACACGGGGAGAGGTGGTTCTTCTGCTGGGAGGACATTTGGTAGAGGCTGTGCAGCCTCCCCACAGGCAAGGTCCCAGTGGATCCTGGAGAACAACCACATTTGCTGGTGCTGGAACAAGGTCGTTAAGGGGAAAACAGTATGGAGGTTCCTCAAACAGTTAAAAATAGAACTACACTATGACCCAGCAATTGCACTACTAAATATTTATCCAAGGGATACAGGTGTGCTGTTTCGAAGGGCACATGCACCCCCATGTTTATAGCAACACTATCAACAATACCAAAGTATAGAAAGAGCCTAAATGTCCACTGATGGATGAATGGATAAAGAAGATATTACACACACACACACACACACACACACACACACACAATGGAGTATTACTGGGCAATCAAAAAGAATGAAATCTTGCCATTTGCAACTACGTGGATGGAACTGGAGGGTATTATGCTAAGTGAAACTAGTCAGAGAAAGACAAAAATCATATGACTTCACTCATATGAGGACTGTAAGAGACAAAACATATGAACATAAGGGAAGGGAAGCAAAAATAATACAAAAACAGGAAGGGGGACAAAACAGAAGAGACTCAAAAATATGGAGAACAAACTAAGGGTTACTGGAGGGGTTGTGGGAGGGGAGATGAGCTAAATGGGTAAGGGGCATTAAAGAATCTACTCCTGAAATCACTGTTGCGCTACATGCTAATTTGGATGCAAATTTTAAAAAATAAAAAATAAAATTTAAAAACAAATTAAAAAGAGTGGTAGGAAGAGAAGGTGAGAGAATCAGAAAACAGTCAAAGCAATACTTCAGATTTGAGTAATACAGATATTACTAAAAACAGAAGGAAAAGAAAGTATTCTAACCCTCAAAATGATGGACAGAACGTGGAGGAGTAGTGCAGTTTATGAAAACACAGAGAAATTTAGTACAACACCCAGGAGGTAGGGTGGGGAGAGACAAACAAAATCAAAACTGTAATGTTATTATTTCAAAGGAAAGATGAAAAATTAGCATGATATGATCCGAAAGAACAGATTAAGCTTGAAGACAGTGGGGCTGAGTCTGAAATACTGAGAGATCAAAATAATTTAGGAGAAAAGAACCAAGTCCATCCTGCTGCCCAACTTTCCTGAACCCATGACATTTCAGTTTCCATGTCTTAAACCTACTAAAACACCAATTTTGTCAGCGACAGAGCTCCATGTGGGACCTGTGATGGTCACATTCTACAAGGTGTGCTTAGAGGAACCTGACTATAAGGTGCTTCTTGGTGCCCCCCTGTCAGATACACTCTGACATATCAGGATCGAGATCAAGAGTAAATGTATCACAGATATAAATATTAAATTATATTAAGCTGACAATGTATTCTAAAAAAATATGTTCTATCCTTCTACTGTGATGAATATACATTTATAATAACCTAGACATTTAGGCTCCAAATTAAAATTTTTGGAGTCCTTGGAATCCTCTACTGGAACTTGAAAGTATGGAGAAGACTAGTCTTTAGTTCCCAAATCCTGCCTCACGACACAGTACCTGACGTCCCACACAGGCTGTAATCCACACTACATCTATGTGGACATCCCCATCTGCACATCTGGACTTTTCCACCTCTTATCCCCTCAAACAGCCACCCCTTGGCTTACCTTGACCACTACTGAGGCCCAGATTTGCACTTACCAGTGGTGTAGTCTGTCCATACAGAGCTGGCACTGTGGGAAGCTTGCACTGGTCCTGGAAGCAGGCTCAGGATATGTGAAACATTGTCTGGAAGTGAAGGCAAAGTCTCTGCTCAGGCTCATCCCCATAATCCTGTAAACTTGTTACCTTGTGGGGAGGAGTACAGCCAGGGAGGATCAGAGAGAAGCATTCTAAAGCCTGATATCCAAGGCCTTGTCTTGCCCAGGTTTGTGGGGAGCACCACCTCCATTGTCACTAACTGGTGTTTCTGGGACACTAATCTGTGGAAGCCACCATGATAGGCTGAAAAATATGACTAGCTGTGTAAGGAGATGCAGCTTACGTGATAAGTGATTAGTATAGTTAAATGGCTGTATAAAAAAGTAGGCAATCAACTCTCATACTGCACAAATCTCTACCTTTCTCAATAAATGGCACTACCACATTGACCCATGGCCACCAGAAACGTGGGAGTCACTCTAAATTTCTCCTAGTCCCATGCTACCATATGATGTCTCAGCCATTCCATTTCCCAAATGCTTCTTCACCCACATTGCTGAGTGCAATGCCACCAGCTGACATATGGGCCATGGTTTACGGAATCATTGAGACTTATGGAAGTTCAGAGGAATGACCCATCCTGTCAGGTGCATATGTGTGCATTGGACGGGGGGGATAACACCCAGGTTAAGAACTTGTTAGGAGCTTTTGGAAGCGGTTGGCTCTAAAGGAAAGATTTGTCTCAGATGAGAGAGGAGTGGTAAGGCCATTCTGAACCTGTAGGATCTTGTGCAGCCTATAAGAAGAAAAAAAAGGATCAAGCTTTCATTTCTCTCATTTATTCTAAAGGTAGTTCATCCCTAACTTTAACCAGAGCCACAGTCTTCAATGGAAACACATCAGTACGCTTGTGTAGGGGCACCCAGAAGCTACTTTGTGTTTCTGCCTCTGCACTTGTATTCTTCCCTCTCACCCCTCCAAACCCTTAACTGGTTTGCCTGGTGGATTATCTTTAAGAATCTTTCACCTCTGGGCACCTTTAACAATCCCTTTCACTGCAGTGCCCATAGTTCAGGAGAGGCAGTTCTGCACAAGTCTTGGGGGAGCAGGTTTCTATCTTGGTTGGACAGAGGCGAGAGAACCCGAGTGTGATGTCAATGTATCACAGGGACACTTTTAAGTCAGCTCCAAATAGCTGCCCAGTGCTCAAAAAAAGTCTTGTGAGAAACATGGAAACCTCAGCTGTTTTATAACCATCCTCCCAAACTTCAAAGCCCTTGGCCCAGACGAGCCAATGAAATCTGATATATATATTTTTATTTTTATTTTATGCTCCTCGTGTCCATGCAATTGGAATAAACTGTAAATTAGGTGTTATAGCACTGTAGTTTGGTTAGATGCAATGGTTTAGAAATGTAGCTTTAGTTTGTTATAAGATAATAGCTGCTTTGCTTTGTTGTGACAGTAGCAATAAAGTAAAGTTATTACAATGTAAAATGTGGTAACCAACCCAAACTACTGAAACAAAGCTACAAATCAGAGGCGGCCCAACTCTGAGAACTTTATATGTAGAAACAATGAGGGTTCCCATCTCCGACCATGTAACACGGGGAGCCCTGTCATAACCATCAATATTAAATGACTCAAATACTTGCCGTGGGTCAAATCATGTTCCCCAAAACCATATGGGGTAAAATTCTGTTGGAACATAGAAAAATTCCATGCCATTTACATCACAGAAAGGAGAGACTCCATTGGGCCTAAGCCAGTATTCAGATGTCACTGTGCATGTGTGAAGGACTGGTATGTTGGTCAGGGTCTTGAGCAAGCAATTTTCCTGAGAAAACTGGCTGGGAGAGTGCTCTTTTGTACAGATGACTGACAAAAGGCTTAGATGGAGAGGAAAGCAGAGTATTAATTGTATATATTGGTCCTTATTTGGAACCTCCAAATGCATGCTCGCACCTCCTGGAGGGTGCTGAAGCAAAGGTTGACGTTTTGTTTTGTTTGTTTGTTTGTTTGTTTTGAAGGGACCATGAGTGCAGGAGTACCACATAACTGTTTTAATGCCCTGGTAATAAAATGTGCCATGGTGTAGGGGAGAGAGACATTTCCACTGTGGGGCTCCCAACTAGTGAGAACAGTAAGAGGCATGACCCCAACCAGAATCCTCATGAGTTGGTAATTTTGGAGGTGGCAGAAGGGAGACAGAGCCCCTGACATTGACCTCAACTTTCCCATAGATCTTGGCCGCAGGTACCATGGCAACACATCATCATCAGGTGCTTTAAGTTGAACCAACATCAACAAGAAAAGTAAGAGACTCTCCATGGGCTGATGTGAAACTGTCCAGGAATACCTGTGAATATTGGCGGGGGCTGGAGAGAGAGAGGGACATACGTGAGCATCTCATAGAGTGCTTAGTTTCCAAGGGCTGGAACGTTGGCTGGCAAACAACAGCGAAATTTGGGCCGTTACTATGAACGTGACCCTATTTGTACCTGGAAGCTAGCAAGACAAAGACAACACGAATTACAAATGGGAAAGGCTTTAGTTTGATAGTAATAGCTAATATTTATTGAGCATTTACTATGTTCTAGAGATTGTCTTATGAACTTGCCATGTAATCTGCACCATAACCCTATAAAATAACTCCCACTGTTGGCTTTATTTCTCTGAGGACGCGTTCGTAGTGCATGTGTCTTACCCACGGTCACAAATACCTAGTGGCCAGAGCTGGGAACTATACTCATAGAGTCTGACTCCAGCTGTGCTCATGGACGATTATGTGATGCCCTGCTTATTCACCTGATTCTGAGAGCCACTTCTGTACTGTTTGTATTCCAGGGTGATGTTTCTTTATGAGGCAATTTTCCTGGGCTCTTAGATGCACACCTACATGTCTGTATCATCACATTTATATAGATATATGAAACCATGCAAAGTCTGAAGCGACGTGCACCTCTTCAAACACACGTACATCATGGGAAAACAATTCTCTGAGCCTATAGTGGGTTTTGTTAATTTTGTTAATTTGGTGGAAAAGAAAAAATGTTCTCAAAAACACTAACGCAGGCCCAGGGAACAAAATTGTGATAGTTTGTGTACAGTGACCCCTTGTGAAGCCAACAGTTCTCTTAGAATCCCATCCGGGTCTTCCCAGATGGCCTTGGAGATAACTCCTGAATGTTCAGATACCTTACATGTGGAAGGTACATGCAACTGTATACACAAAATTCATGAGGCTGGAGGAGAGGCCTCAACTTTGTTTATAGACTTTCTGATTCTTTTTTTTTTTTTTTTCTCTTTTGGTTGGTTGGTTGGTTAAAAAGCTGACAGACTGTATTACAGCTAACATTCCCATATTGATTATACCATTTCTGAGGCTGGCCTCTGTGTGACAGGAGCGGCATAATTAGTTTTTTCCTTGTTAAATATTTGTAAATCATTCGTACTTTTATGGGGTACATAACCTGGCTGTTACCCTTCAAATAATCTTCTTGTAACTTGTTTAAACAAGAAATATCTCCTGGAGTGCAGTGTCACTTCTGTCCTTCAATGAGCCTACAGCATAAGGGCTTCTCTTGCTTGCAAAATACGAAAGGACATCCATGCCAGGATTACATAAAACAGGTCTGTAAGAGGCTCTAGCCAAACACGCTCAACAGCATCCACTGCTGTCCACGTGATCTGCTTACACTTTTGGGAAGCAACCAGACTGGGGGAAAAACATTTGATTTGGGTTTTCTGCTTTTTATTTATGGTTATTTATTTTAAGCCACTGGCACCTGTAAGGGTTGAACTCCATCATTTAAGAAGCACTGATTTGGGGTTCACTGTGGAAAAGGTATTAGTATCACTCCTACCTTAAAGCATGCATTTCAAGGTGTAAATCTAAAATGTGACTTTCTTTCTCGTGTGCCCAAGGAAAGCTTCTACCTAAAAAATTGGCAGTGTGGGAAGCTATCCAAATATTCCAACAGTGCTACAATTACTCAAAAGGTTCTTGGAAATACTCTTTGGAAGGGAACTTTCTGGTCTAAATAGCACAGGCCTTTGGATAGCTTTAACAATCATAAAATCATACATCTTTTTTTTTTTGAGTTGAAATGAATTAAATTCTTTTTTTTACAGTAATAATCCTGAAATTTTTTGTTGTTGTTGTCCCAAGTAGTTTTTAAAATTTATTTATTTAAATTCAAGATAATTACCAATGTAGTATTGAGTTCAGGAGTAGAACCCAGTGATTTATCACTTACATATGACACCCAGTGCTCATCCCAACAGGTGCCCTCTTAATGCCCATCACCCATTTAGCTCATTGCCCCCAACCTCCCCTCCAGCAACCCTCAGTTTGTTCTCTGTATTTAAGAGTCTCATGATTTGCCTCCCTCTCCGTTATCTTATTTTTCCTTCCCTTCCCTTCTGATCATGTTTCTCAAATTCCATATATGAGTGAAATCATATGATATCTGTCTTTCTCTGACTGACTTATTTTTCATAGCATAATATACTCTAGTTCCATCCATGATTAATGAACTTAGCTCTGATTAAAAACCAAACATCACTTGAAATAAACCTGATAAATAAGTTTCATTTAAAAACCCCACATTGGGGGCAGTCGGTTAAGCGTCCGACTTCAGCCAGGTCACGATCTCGCGGTCCGTGAGTTCGAGCCCCGAGTCAGGCTCTGGGCTGATGGCTCAGAGCCTGGAGCCTGTTTCTGATTCTGTGTCTTCCTCTCTCTCTGCCCCTCCCCCGTTCATGCTCTGTCTCTCTCTGTCCCAAAAATAAATAAACGTTGAAAAAAAAATTTTTTTTAAATAAAAAAAATAAAAAAATAAAAATAAATAAAAATAAAAATAAAAAAAACCACATTGTATGTGGACATAACATACATAAGATAGCAAGGTATTAAGTCTGAAGTGAGAAGGATGGTGTCTAGTGATTCATAAACGAGGCAAAGGTCTGTGGAAGCAAGAGCAGTGTTGCTGGAACACCCTGAGCCTGAGCCCCATGTTTAAAGGTGGCAGAAACCCACTCAGACTGGTATCAGGAAAAAAATATAAGAGTGCACAGGAGTTCACATAATCTTAGGGCAGGAAGTAAAGTTACCAGGCCACAGTCATAAATCAGAAAGTCCTAAGAAACCATTCGATCCCACCATTGCAGTTCACGGTGCCCCTTCTTCAGCCTGTCCGTGCAGATGGGCTGGCTACCTCCACAGGAGCTCAAATCAAGGAACGATTGTGGCTCACTGGGCTGAGCACACCTAGATTAGCAAGAAAGAGAAGCAGGATCTGAGCATGCTGTGGGATGGGGGGGGTGCGGGGTATGGGAGGCCAGCAGACACATTGCAGGGGGGAGCGGAGGAGGCTAGGTGTTCATACGTGGCCCAAAAGAAGGCTGAAGATGCATGCGCGTCCACCGTTTGGTAACCTGTGAACACCCAACGTGGCCTGCCTTTGAACCAGAATCAAGCGCTTACATGTCTTTGGAGGAAGAAGTCTCTGTAGCCTGATGATGGCTACAGAGAAGCCAGTTTATTAATTCGTCTGTCTACACAGAAAGTCTTGCAGAGAGGCAATGGATCCATTGCTTGCTCTTCAATCCCTAACTCCTATATTTTTGTAAGTTTTATTTTATTTTATTTTTGAGAGGGAGGAGGGGCAGAGAGAGAGGAAGAGAGAGAATCTCACGTAGGCTCTGCACTGTCGGCACAGAGCTCAATGCTGGGCTCAAACTCACGAACCGTGAGATCATGACCTGACTGGAAATCAAGAGCCAGATGCTCAACTGACTGAACCACCCAGGTGCTCCATAACTCATATTTTTTAAAGTATAGGCCAAATATCAGACATCTCAATGGAGAAGAAATGAGTCGTCATAAAAGGTGCCTCATGCCATCCGGTGCCCGCAATCCTCTTTGCAAACCAGGCAAATCAATGTGTGGTTATCTGTATCAGTTATTATCACAGCTGTACCAGATGGGTTTCCTTTGTGTGAACACACACACACACACACACACACACACACACACTGGGATAATAACCTAATATTTTTGCATTTACACACATTTTATAGTATTACAAAATGTTTTTAAAAAATTTATTTCATGTAGTAACCCTATAAGAGTGGTATTAGGTCAAATCATATAAAACTGTAATTTTTTTCTGGTCACAAGTGGCCATATACTGGCGGTTTTATATATTTTGATCTAATATTAGAATGACTTATAGAGTTGTTAAGCAATCTACCTGAGCTTTCCTGGTTCTTAACTTCTAGAAATCCATATCTTCTCACTCTTAGCTTTGTGTCGTTTCCACCACAATATTACATATAAGGAAAGAGCATATCCACATATAATATAAACCAAACGTAAGCATCTTGTCTATGTTTGTTTTGTGATAAATTCACTATAGATAAAGATAATGAGAAAAAATTCAAGAAATCTGCTTTAAATGCTCTTCATTAATTTTTTGCAACCTTCTGCATTTTTTCCCAAATTAGCAAAGTGCAAAGAATCAAATCATTTATTCCGGGAAAGGATTACATATTTAGTTTTTCAAATTAGTTGGCTATGAGCAAATTATTTTTTACCTCTGCTGTTTAGGGTTCAGAGACCTAAAGAAAAGTAAAAAGAACTATGCCTGATTAAATTAAAAAAGAATGATTATGTCATGAAATACTATTTATTTCTCTACATCTCATTTTTCTTTTTTATAAAAAGGTGAGCCAACGTCTTTCCGCTTTTGAGAAAGACAGAAGCACGTCTTTTGTTTCTGAGACACGCTCCCTAAATAATATCTGAATTGGAATTCAAATCAATAACCCAATCCCTCTCCTGATTATACTAATGTTTCTTTAAAATACAGATGTGTTTCAAATGAGTAAATCATATATAACTTGTTAGCTTTTTTTTTTTTAATGCTACAGGGGATTCAAGCATATTATTATATATGCAATGTTTTCCCAAGATTTAGCAAATGACTATCAAACATGGAAATACAGTTTAACAACTTAAACGAAACGAAATGTACATCATTAATTTAGATTCAATTAGTTGGCCGCATCCCAGCAAACGGCACTAGTTAAGAGGCTGGAGTGTGTGGCGTGGGAATTCCGTGGGTCCAGTGAGCCCCCGACTTCTGTGAGCAGCTCGACAGTTGTTTTACTGCTTTGGAAGATAGATCCTTTCTCCCCATGCTACACTCACAGCTTCTCAGGGCACAGGGAAGATGGCACCAATTTGTTTACCCATGAATGCTTTTTTGAGAGGCGAGAGGCCTCTGTGCTTCGATATTTTCCCCCTGGACAGAAACCAGGAGCGGGGGAAGCAGAGTACCACTGTGTCGTTTTACTGTTTTTATCTTTCTAGCCATTTGAGAAGACTCGTCTACCTTTCAAGCTTAAAATCTCACAACAAAAAGCCCCTCCTTATTATTATCACTCATTATTATTTCCAGACAAAAACAGGTTGTCAAAAAAATTCGGAGCAGAAAGAAATCTCCAGAAATGTCCCCTGATCGCATGTGGATTTTCTCTGCTACCTTGTGGATTCAGTCAGAAGGAAGGCTCGGTGGGAGAGAAGCAGGAAAAAAATCTCTGCATATGTTCTTTTAGACCATTGAGATCCCTGTCCCCCACCCGCACACTAATTTCATATTATTGGTCTATGACTATACAAGGTTGCCTATGTTGAGTGAAAACAATACATCTACAATAATCCTTTGCTAACACATATATTCTTGGTATAATACTCTACATTGATTAGCATTTTTATGTGTACGATCCACTCTTCTCTTTCAGTAATATCACTGCCTAGGCCTTAATTTCATCGACAAGAGATGAAATGTAAAAAGGCCAAAAATTAGCCGCTGTTTCAGGGACAGTTGCTGCATTACAGCAATAGCCCACAGCTGTCAGAACCCCAAAACTCCGTGGTTTCAAACATTCAACACTTATTATTGCTCATGAGGCTGAAGATCAGCTGGGTAGTTCTAGCCTCTGCTGGGCTTACTCTTATCAGCTGTGTTGGTCATGGCTGGGATCTCTCGCATGTGTAGGGATCTTCTGGGGGCTGTCTGGTCTAGGATGGCCTCACTATTTTGTCTGACGGTTGGCTAATTCTTGACTGGGACAATGGGCGTGACTCATCTATTATCTCAGCACCCAGTAAGCTAGTCCACACTTATGATGTTGACGGCTGTCCAAGAGAATGAGTGAAAGCCTCGGATCTGGTGCACTGGCACCCCCACCAAATTCCATTAGCAGAAGCAGCCCACAGCATTAGACCAGATTCGAGGGTAGAGAAAAGAGATTCCACTTTTCAGTGGGAGAGGCCATAGAGTTACATTGCAAAGGGTGTGAATACAGGGGAAAGTGAACATTTGTGGTCATTAAAACAAAACAAAACAAAACAACACACTGTATCACGGTAGTTAATAGAGCATTTCCAAAGCGTGCTCCACAAAACACTGGCTCCATATAATATTAACTAGGGGTTTGCAAAACAACATGCCTGCACACTTATACAAGGGGGAAGGATGGGTTTCCATGATGAAAGACCACTGGAAAACTGCACTTATGAGACCCCTCTCTGTGATGTCCTGAAATGAGCTAGCAGGGTCAGTGTCTCCAACTCTCTCAGCAGGGGCAGCCACAATGACCCAAAGGTTCAGAAGCTCCTTCTTTTCTCAGCATTAGGGGATGTAATGAGACTCAATTTCCCAAAGGCACCCTGAGACTCTGGAGGCCAGGCAACTGGGATTTCCAGCAATCCCCCAGGTGGCTGGTATCCAAGTTCGGACTGCAAGGTGTCTGAGCCCAGTTCTCCCCACTGAAGGCTGTTCTCATGCTTCCATCATACAAAGGGAGAGCAATACAGTGGCAGATTCCTTTAGAGGAATACAGCCCCTCAGTATATTCAGCAGCGCCCTGCCCCAGTATACCTCTCTCTCATCTCCACAGGACTCTGGGAGAACAAGGGACCCATGCACCTGCTGAGACCTTGCACCAAATGGCATTTGCTGGTGTTTGCACACAGGCTGTTCCATGAAGGGTTCAAAGGAAACTTTTCAGGATTCTTTGACTCTTTACCATAGGACCTAGTGTCCTTGCTGATTGACTCTCAAGTGGAAAGAATATACAGCTTCCCAGACTTTTTTGATTAAAGACACCTTTTCTCAAGAAGCATCTTGCAGGGCTGGTGTTACATAGAATGTGTGTTAGGGAATGATGTCTCATTTACAGGATAAATTTCAGTAAAATAAATACATCAAAAATGCAAATTCATATAAAACACTCATTGTTTATTTTCTCACATATGCTTATTCTACTTTCAATCCCTTCTGAGGAATTTCTGACAGTCAAAATAAGCTACTAAACAGAAGCAACAAGAAAAAAAATAAAAACAAAAACAAAAACAAAAAATAAGTTGACGTTAAAGAAGGATAAGGCCAAGAAGGAAAACAGTTAAAGCTGTCAGATAAAATAGCCCAGTGCCTGTTACATTTTAGGCACCCACAAAAAGTGTGTTGAAACAGAATCTGAACACAAAATTTAACTGGAATGAGTACACAGAGAAGAGTAATAATTTATTATTCATTCAGTGAGTTTTAATTACGCCTCTACTATCTGTCAGTCACATAGGTTATTCGGGACACCTAATGAAGGAGATAGGAGTCCTTGTCCTCAAGAGGCTTGCAGTCTAGAGCAGGAGCATCCACCTAAGGCCCACAGCCAAATCCTACTCACTACTTGATTTGGCGAATGAAGTTTTATTGGAACACAGCCACCCTCATTTGTGTATGTATTGTCTGTGGCTGTTTCCCTGCAGCAACTACAACAGCAGAATTGTGTACTTACTACAGAGACTGTATGGTCTGCAGAACCTAAAATATTTACTGTCTGGCCTTTTACAGAAAGAGTTTGCTGAATGCTGATAGACTCGAGGTCCATCTTTAACTGTTCCAGCTCTATATTCTATCTCTTAGCGAATGTGGTCTTTTTCTCCTTACGGTTTCAATGACTTCTACAAAAAAAAAAAAAAAAAATGATTCTGAAGTCTCTATACCTAGTCATAGACACTGGAGGTATTTCTGGAATTTCTCTGCTTGTCCCATGAAAGCAATTACCTGGTGTACCTCCTCTACATGTTATTCCTCTGTCTAGATCAGAGTTGACATGTAGATTAGAAAAAAAACAGGAAATGTGACCATTCAGATTCGAGGTGCGTATGGAACACTTTAGTATTGCTCTAATAATATCTTGCTTTACTTTAGAAGCTTTCAAATTGCTTTATGATAATTAGCTTCTTTTCTCTAATATACAAGGGATATAAAAAACATCATTGGTATTATCACTGTCCAGTTGTGAAAGCAGGCATAGGGAGTTAATTCACTTAAAAGGGCTGGATTCCCTGACAGCGAAAGTTACTTGTAAGTTTTAGCAACAGGGTGGTTCCCGCGTTCTAGCCCGTGAAAGAGCTAGCCTTCCACTCAGCTGACCTGCCTTGAATCTCGTCCTCCAGGCGCTCATTTCAGTTTACCTGCTCTCTGCCCCCAAATGGTGCAGGCCAAGGGCATATCCCGTGCTCAGCACTGTTACTGTTAGGTGAAGGAACAATGGCACAGGTGTCAATGCTATTTCTGTCCTGGAGAATTCCCGGGGTTGTGGTCTCTGCCCGTGTGCTTCTATAAGCCTCTCTTCCCTTCCTTGTTCCCACGGCTGACGCTGTTTCTCTGCAAAAGCGGCAACAGTAAATGCAATCAGCTCTGGATGATGGGAAAGTCTAGAAGCCTGCGCTTCTTCAACAAAAGCACTTCCTAAAGGAAAAGGTGACTTTCGCCTCCTAGTTCTGAAAAGCATATTTCCAGGAATGGAGCGACTTCAGAAGTCTAAGAGATTTTCATAGGAAAAAAAAATAGAAGCCGGACTGTTTTCTCCTAGAACTGCTAGAGCTCAGCTGCTGTTTAGATCAGGGACTCCTCTCACTCACTCTGTCCTCCATGTATTGTATTTCAATAAAAACTTAATAAACAGAATATTAAAGATTTGAAGAATTATACAAAGTATTCCATTTCTAACCCTGCCATTTATTTTATTTTTATGAGATATCAGGACCAGTTTAATAAGTATAATAAACATAAACCCTGGCATTTATAACACCATTCACCTGATTAATACCAGATAATATTTTCTAGAAGTGCCATTTTAATAGGAATAAATGGATAAACAGATATGTCTTAGACTTACTCTTCCAAGATTGCAGGAGCTCAATTTTTGAAAGCAAATTAACAACCGAAATCAATATCTTCCCCATTAATTCCATATTCACTGTAAGAGTTTTACTAGTAGAAGAAAGCAAACGGTAGGCTGGTATTGGACCAGCTAATGCTGCCTTTGATGCATGTTACAAAAGTAGTGCTTCTCACTCTTTTAGTCTTAATTGGTGGCTCTGGGTTTGCTGCTACAGGTATCTTTATGAAAGCACATGGGCACAGCACATGCACATAGGCACAGTTGACGGTTATTATTATCAGATTCATCTGGGGCAGGGGGGGTATGACGGTTTTTATTATATTAATAATTAAATTTATTATCTCCCACTGCCTTCTTTTTTCCTATCTCCAGGCTAAGACTTTCCAAAATGCTGATGACTTCAAAGGAGACTCAAAGACATAAAAAAGAGTATCAACAGAAATGGGTCCTTCTTAGACCTCAAAGAAAGAATAAGGAGGTGAGTATTCAGGAAATCAAACTACATTAGATAAAGACTACTTGTTGTCACAGAGCTGAAAGTAAGCAGTTCAATACCTTGTAACTTACTCAGAATCCAATTAAAAAAAAACACACACACACACATTATCAATGAGGGTGCTCCTTTACAATGCTGGTGGGAGTAAAATTGTTACAGAAATTTAGGGGATCACTTTTATACCATTAATCACTATTTATGTAGTTATTTATTTATTTATTTTAAGTTTATATATTTATTTTGAGAGAGAGAGAGAAAGTATAAGCCAGGGAGGGCCAGAGAGAGAGGGAGAGAGAGAGAATACCAAGCAGGCTCTGGTCTGACAGCCCAGAGCCCAATGTGGGGCTTGAGCTAACAAGCTGTGAGATCATGACCTGACCCGAAACCAAGAGTCAGACACTTAATCAACTGAGCCACCCAGGCACAACATTGATCACAACTTAAAACATGCATATGCTGGAGTGCTTGGGTGGCTCAGTCGGTTAAGCATCCGACTTCTTGATTTCAGCTCAGGTCACGATCTCGTGGTAATGAGATCAAGCCCTGCATTGGGCTCTGTGCTGGGTGTGGAGCCTGCTTGGGATTCTCTCTCTCCCTCTCCCTCTCCCCCTCTCCTGCTCACGCTTGCTCACGCTAAATGAATAAATACATAAATACATACATACATAAATAAAAACATACGTATGCTATAGCACAGCAAATCTGCTTTTCACCATCTAACTTAGAGAAACTTTCATACATGATTACAAAGAGTCCTATGCATGAATGTTTATTATGCAATTATTGTGAAGTTGAAGTTTGAATCAGCCTAAGTGCCTACCAAAAGCCTTTGATGCAATAGGGTAGAACACCTGTGGATTATGATGTGTTTCATATGCTTTAATATGGAAACATCTAGAATATTTGCTCATCTGTGAAAAAACAAGCATGGCATACATTTAGTGTGATGCTGCTTATGTAAAAACGTGTGTAAAAACATGTGTGTAAAAACATGTGATGCTGCTTATGTAAAAACATGTAAAAACAAGCATGCACACAAACACTCAAAACGTCATACACATGCACACACCAAGCCATACTCTTTGTTCAATACAGGTATTTATGCATGTATATAAATAATAGCAAATGATTTGATATTATTCTCACCAAACTTATAACAGAGCTTCTCTTCCTCTTACAACTGAAGAACTAAGATTCTTTATAAGGAGGATGTGTTTTTGTGATATTTCCTTGTTTAAAAGAATTAAAAATAAAAACTACTCTGAAATACTGATATGTGGATAAATGTCCAATCGGAGTGTGGTGATGATTCATATTTAGTAAGCACCTGTTAGGTGGGTGGTATTCTGTAAATTAAGATATCCTGTTGTGATGGGCAGAATTATAAGATGATCCCCAGGACTCCCACCCCTCAATGAACACACACAGACACTAATCTAGGTACTGCTGAGAAGGGATTTTTCAGATGTAATTAAGGCCCCAAATCAATTAACCTTAAAATAGGAGATTATCTGGGTGGCTCTGAACTAATCACATGAACCCTTTAAAAGCAGAAACTTTCCTCTGACCGGCCACAGAAGAGGGAACCAGAGATTCGAAGCATGTGAAGAACATGACGCTCTGTTGCTGACTTGAAGGTGGAAAGGACCACATGGTAAGGAATGTAGGAGCTGAGAGCAGCCAGCAAAGAAGATGAGACCTCAGTCTCCGGAGCTTGGGGAAACGAATTCCCTCAACAACCAGTAAGGTTGGAAGAAGACTCTAATGCCAGATGAGAACCTGCCTTCTCACGGAAACCTCAATTCCAGCTCCATGAGACCCTAAACAGAGGATCTGGTCCCTCTAAACCTGGACTTCTGATCAGCGTAAACAGAAATAAATGTGTGTTGTGTTCAACTGCTGTGTCTGTGGTCATTTGTTATGCAGTATTGTGAAATGGATACAGCCATGGCATGCTATAGTAATAAGTAACCTCCTCCAGACCTCAGCAGGTTAACAGAACACACGGTTACCTCTTTCTCCTGCTCTGTGTCTCATGTGAATGTCTGGGGGTGGGCTGGGAAATGCCCCCCAGAATTATTCAGAAATAGAGGATGAGCTGCACCTTATAGAACATATGATCCCTCAGATTCTCAGGGGCTGAGGCAGATACAGTATTGCACACCAGCTCTTGGGTGCCTTGGGCCAGAGCTAGTCATATGGCACTACCTGATTTCAAGGAGCGGATGGAGTATTTGGTGAGCCTTCTCCATTTGCCACAGGAAACTGATGAGATGCTTACCTTGACCTCTTGAGAAATGTATTATCAATACCTTTGAACAGATGGGCTCACTGAAGCTCAGAGAGGACATGCAACTTGCTTAGCATCACTCAGGCAACAGAGTCTGGATATGAACTCAGTTCTGTGTGGCCTTGAATCATGTGTTCTTTTTGCTTTACCGTGCTGCCTCTTCCCTAGCTGAAGGGTCTTTTAGAAACCACCAGAGAGGCTTGGTCTGGAGAAGAAAATACACAACTGAGTCAGAAATTGAATGCTATCACTAAACCTGGATCTTTGACTTACCTGAACAAAGCACATAGCGTCTCAGTCTCCCCACCTATATCATGAGACAGAACCCACATTTCATCAAATCTAAAGGGCCACGGTTATAGAATTTGCCATTATTTCATACACCACTAAGAAAGAAAGATTGTTCACTGCTAAATGATGACATAGCAGTGATTATAAGACACAGTGGTGAAAGAATGTGCATGTTAGAATTACTGAAATTTACCCTCTCCTTACTTGAAGTTTCTGTAGGTAAAAAGACCACACGGAGTATTGTCATTAAAATTTAATCTTAGGGCTCTGTGAGGAATAGGGCTGGACTGAGATTAATAAAGAAAAGGATTCATTTGAGAAACCTTTGCCCTTCCCAGTAACTCATGTAAGACTTGCACCCCAACCTACTTCTGAAGGGATTTGGGGCAATTAAGTCAATAACCATGAGATGTTAGACATTTAAGAATGATAATAGAAACTTATATTTTACTATCTTGCAAATACTGATCCAAGTGTCCTAAGTATTATAACAAACCCCCTATGAGTTAGATACTCATATCTCCATTATAAATATGAAAGAATTGATTTACAGAGAGATCAAACAAAGACACACATCTGGGAAAAAAACAGTGAGGATTCAAATCCAAGAATCTGGTTTTAGAACCCAAGGTTCAAACCCAGAGTCCCAATCTACATGCCAAGCTTCCCTCTTTTTACAGCCTCCATCCGAATCTTCCACTCACTAGGCATTTCTCGCAACCTTATTCCTGCCTTCAACTCCATACCCATTTTCAGGGCACCTGGATGGCTCAGTCAGTTGAGCATCTGACTTCGGCTCAGGTCATGCTCTCGCGGTTCACGAGTTTGAGCCCTGCATCCGGCTCACTGCTGTCAGTGGGAAGCCCACTTCAGATCCTGTGTCTCCCCTGCTCTCAGCACCTCCCCCACTCGCACTCTCTCTCTCTCTCTCTCTCTCAAAAAAAAAAAAAAAAAAAAACAGGGGCGCCTGGGTGGCTCAGTCGGTTGAGCATCCGACTTCGGCTCAGGTCGTGATCTCACGGTTCGTGGGTTCGAGCCCCTCACTGAACCCCATGTTCGGCTCTGTGCTGACAGCTCAGAGCCTGGAGCCTGCTTCAGATTCTGCGTCCCCCCTCACCCTCTCTCCACCCCACCCCTACTTGTGCTCTGTCTCTGTCTTTCACAAATGAATAAACATTAAAAAAATTTTTTTTAATTAAAAAATAAAAAAAACATTAAACCCATACCTATTTGCATAATTTGTACTTCCCTTTCTTTAACAACCTTTGTTATTCTCAAATGGGAGTGACTTTTACTTTGTCCAAAACCCTGCAAAAGATAGTACTGCAATGAGAATGTAGACGGTATTCTGTATTGCACAGTATCAGTATTCAGTAAGCATTTGGAGTCAGGTACCAAACACCCTCCCCCTAGAAATCCACATCTTATTCCCTGGATCCTGTTAGTTATCTTATATATCAAAAAAGGGTTTTAGCAGATATGATTAAGTTAATGGTCTGAGATTGGGAGATTACCCTGGATTATCCAGGTGGGGCCTAAATGCAATCAAATGTATCTTTATAAGAGGGACACAGAGGGAGATCACACACACGTATGGAAAATGAGAAGGCAATGTGACCATGGAGGCAGAAATTTGGGAGGGGCCGCCACGAGCCAAGGAGGGCTGGCGATCACAGAAAGCTGGAAAAGGCAAGGAATGGGGTTATCCCTAGAGCCTCCACTGAAAGCATAGCCCTGCTGACATCTTGATTTAGATCCAACAATATAGATTTTGGACGTCCGGTCTCCAGAACTATGAGAGAATAAATTTCAGTTGCTTTCAACCACACAGGTTTTTGTGCTAATTTGCCACAGCAGCCATGGGAAACCAACACAGAATTATTCAACGCAAATCAATATTTCTAAAATAATTTATTCAGATCAATTAGACAATTTTTCACTTTTAAACTGGATCTCTGTGCATAGAATTCTCAATATTGAAGCTGCGTTATAAAGATGTAACTCTAGAAGCTCCTGGGTGGCTCAGTTAAGCATCTGACTCAATTTGGGCTCAAGTCATGATCTCATGGTTTTGAAATTGAGTCCCACATCGAGCTCTGCACTGGGTGCAGGGCCTGCTTGGGATTCTCTCTCTCTCTCTCTCTCTCTCTCTCTCCCTCTGCCCCTCCCCTGCTCACATTCTCTCTCTCTCTCTCTCTCTCTCTCTCTCAAAATAAATAAATAAATAAATAAGCATTAAAAATATGTAATTCTAAATGTGCACTGGGCTAATTACAGCAAAAAGGTGTGATTTGATCTAGGACATTATTAAAGGAAAAAAAAGCATTGAGTGTATATAACATCAATTCAATTTTCCGCCTGAAGTTAAAGGGATATCATATGATAGGCTGATGTCTGTGACTAAAAGTAGAAGTTTACCACAATGAAAGTGGCGTCTTTCATTTTACTGCTTCCAATAAATGGGCACGTGAAGTTTCTTGAAGTTCCAGTGATATTTAATTTCTCACCCAAAACATTTCCATTGTTCATGTCTTCTGGTAGAAAAAGAAAATGAACAATTTTAGAAACATGAAAGGTATCCACTCAAAAGCATTACATGAAAAGGGCTAGCACTTTCACAGAAAGGATGGTGCTCTTTACTCTCAAGTGCTAAGATTTACCAGTGAGGACTTCTACTATTTCTTAAATCCTTCATCACTGAAATATCTTCAGCTATTCTTCAAATTAAATGCAAGATCTTTATAACAAAAAATGGAGAAAGTCACTTCATGAGACTTTGATCAATACAAAATTAATATTGCCGCTACAATGGAACTCTGGAGCGGGTTCACAATAAAAAACTTCAATACACCCTGTAAGTGCTGCCAGATAAGCAGGAAGTTACTTTTCACGTGAGCAGTCAGATTTTTCTTCTGTCTGCAAACAGAGCAAAATTCAGGACATTTCGCTACTGGAGAATCTCTAATGAGTGGGTAGTAAAATACCCACCTTGCTGACTGCCACTGGATATCAAAAAATTACTCACTTCTGACTCAGTAATTACCCACCAAAAATTTAGATCAAGTGGTCGTCACGTCACCCAAATTAGTACCTGACAAGGAATGCTTTTGGCAAGGTTGGCAGCTGAGAAACAGGAAGTGAGTTGCAAAACATTATTAAAACTTGAAAATAACAGCCTTAAAGGTGTGTGATCCACCATTCAAATGCTCAAAAACTACTACAGAGAGAAAAATCACGCCTGGGCAGAAGGCATGCTCAGGGAGCCAGTGGAGGAGAGGAAGCACAGGAAACTGTAGCTCAGTCTTCGCTCACCCAAAGGGCTACCGTCAGCTTCTTGCTGGGCCATTGTTATTATTACCACTATCTTTTCAAACGTGACGAAGTCTTGTACCAGTAGTATGTGGAAGGGGGTAGAAGTTCCAGGTGTTTGTTTACACTTGACTCCAAGGGCTACGACCGTGCTCTGAAAAACTCTTACCAGCGGGTTGAGGTACTTCCTAACGCAGATGCAGTCCAGGGTTCGGATCCCTTCATTACCTGACAGGAACGGCAGGAGGCTCACCTGAGAATCTGACCAGGTACCTTTTGTGACTCAAGTTTTCATGTGTGAGGAAACCTGGCACGGGTCAAAGATCTCAGCTCGTCTTTGTCTTCATGCTGAGAGTCATCTGGAAGTGGATACAGATGTCTCAGGAGAATTGAGTGGTTTCTTGATATTTTGACTTGAAATTAGTCTGACCGGGTCACAGAAATTCAATTTTTTTTGTTTGAACATTATTTTCGGTAAGATCATTGCAGTATTCACTCCACCATTCAATCCATATTCCTGTAATTCCACTTGAGCATGACAAACATAGGCTTTGGAGTTATGGTGACTTCTGAGTTCTACTGTCACTTATTTTTTGGTGATCCATACATTGTGTGTGTGATAAAGAAAAACACTAATAACACTGTTCATTAAGGACTGCTCCTGTCATTCATAAAACTTCAGTCAAAAATTCTTTTGTTAGAAAAAAAATAGCAAACATTGAACCAGATCAAAAGTTGCCCAACTATAGCCCATGGACTAAATCCAGCCTGGTCCATTTGCTTACACATTGTTTGTAGCTGCTTTCCTGCTATAATGGCTGTAGCATTGAGTAGCTGCAACAGAGACCACAAAAGAGAAAAATATTTACTATTTCACTCTTTACAGACACAAAAAATTGCCAACTGGATAAATTGCACTAGATAATAGCATGGATATTATGTGGATTAAAGTCTTTACTGCAGGAACGTTCTCTGGTTTCTATGTCATTATTTGAGACTCTCTTGGCTGTATTCAAGACCCACCATGATCAGGTCCCCTATCCTGGTACTCTCCTACTCATTGTCCAGTCTCATCCAGGACTGTGTTCCCCAAACACACTGTCCTCACTCACACTTGCCTATCGTTGCTAGGCATCAGGAACACGAAGTCCATTAAGATCTGGTTCCTGTCTGTAAAACACTTGCTATCTAGCAGGAGCTAATTACCTATAAAGCACAGTGCCTGCAACAGAGTACGTGTCACCTATAGGTGGTTGAAATGAATTGAGCCAAATTAAAATATATACAAG
This sequence comes from Herpailurus yagouaroundi, assembly GCF_014898765.1. Taxonomy (NCBI): domain Eukaryota; kingdom Metazoa; phylum Chordata; class Mammalia; order Carnivora; family Felidae; genus Herpailurus; species Herpailurus yagouaroundi. Next base: position 2,471,990 of record NW_024412441.1, read on the forward strand.
GGAACCGTTGCTCCCATCCTGGCATCACCTCCAAATCAGACTGAAAGGTCCTTGTTTATACTACAAACTTATGGAAGAAACTCCCTGATAAATGCTTGAAAAGTTTACCTAACAGCATTTTCTAAGTTCAAGGCACACAGCAAAACTACTCTGCATTAATTGAAACATTTTACTAAGTCTTTCTATATAGGTGTCAAAAATGTTCTTTCTTTGAATGAGAGAGAAAGAAAGAGAGAGAGACAAGGAAAGAGAAACACAGGACTGATATTCTGAACATTAAGGACTGCTTTGTTTGGGTTATAGATAATTATTTGTGCCATGTCATAGATTCCATTATGATATTTCCTGATAAAAGTAACATTATTGGTACTGCATTTTTCTCCTGAGGTGATACTTGGAGGTCCACTTATGAAATTGTGTTTAAATGAAGACTAATTAATTGTAAAAGGACCTCTTGGCAAAGATTGCTCAAATTAAATAATAATTACCAAATATCCTCTTCACGTTGTGCTATGTAGACTCAGCCTTTAAGTTCTACCAAGCTCTTAACAAGTCAGTCGTGGCTAGTAATTACTCAATAATCTCTTCCTTCAGTGGTATAAACCCCTCAGATTTTTTACAGCTTCTTGGAAGGAAGGAAGGAAGGAAGGAAGGAAGGAAGGAAGGAAGGAAGGAGAGGAGAAGAGTTAGGGAGGAAGGGAGGGAGGAAGAGAGAGAAACAAGGAAAGAAAAGAATTTCACCCTTGATTTCCACCTAGATATGTATCACCTAAGGACAGAAAGCACTTTTAGTTCAACCACTCATCTGAAATACTCCAACACTAACTGGGTGAAGAAAATATTGGTGTCACCTTCAGGTGTCCAACAGATGTTGTCACAGATTTGGTTTCAGACTGGAATCCTAGACCTTTCTGGCACTGAGATCTGAATACTCCTACCCACTGTGACTATTACAGAATGTTGGAATTTGAGAGTATCTGGTAAGCACTAAGTAGGAAGGAGGAGTGGTGACTTAGTGTAAAAATGCACATGTCATTTTGGATCTGTTCTAGAAGCAAAGCACTTTTTATTGGGACAAGTGGCATAACCATTCCACAAGTCTTACCACACCTAACTGGTCCTGGGTGCAAAGTAGTGTGCTTGCCTTCATGACCAATTTGCGTGGTGTCTGTCTCACTTGTGGAAGTGTGAGGAGCATACGCAATTGGGGGAGTTACAGCCAGATGATTTCCTATGCTGAGAAAAAAATGGGACCAACTCTAAGAACTCCATACCGTTTACTTAACTTGGAGCTTAAATAGAAGTTTGAGAGCAAAGGAGGAGTGGGGGGGGGGGTGGGGGAGGGGGGGATCAGTCATACTCTCTGGTGCTATGGACTGAATTGTGCTTCTACAACTCATGTGTTGAAACTCCATCCCCTAATGTGATGGTATTTGGAGATGGAGCCTTTGGGAAATAATTAGATTTAGATAAAATCATGAGGGTAGAGTTCTTATAAGAAGAGACACTAGAGCCAGCTCTCTCTCTCTCTCTCTCTCTCTCTCTCTCTCTCTCTCTCTCTTTCCCTCCCTGCCACGTGAGGCCACAGCAGGAAGGTGACCGTGACCGAGCTGGCAGCCTGATCTCAGACTTAAAGCCTCCAGAACTGTGAGAAACACATTTCTGTCGTTTAAGCCACCCCGTCTATGATGTTTTGTTGCAGCAGCTCTAGCTAAGACACCTCGTATCCAGAAGAGTTTCATATTTTCTAGTAAAGGATGTATCTGAAGGTCTGATGTGAGTCTGATGCCTTGATTAATACATAAACAGACTCTGAGTGGCTCCTCTTCTTATCGCCAAGATACAATCTGGCACAACAGTTTTGTTTGATAGACAGCGTTGGCCCCCGCTTGTCAACTAGCCGGTGTGAAATAACATTATTACTGCATAATGTCGCGGCGGGCCGCATAATATTTCCATTGGATGACACACAGGATGAAGAGATTTCAGAGTTCTCACCTGTTTGCATAATTAGCATCACATATTTGTAAAATTAAGGTACCACTATCGCCGTTAGCAGCACGTTTCCTTCCTTGCAGGGTGCTGCGTGTGCGTGTTCACTTTGGAGAATGATCAGAGAAAGGGCCTCCAACTCCAAAGGCTCCCTGTGTCCCCGCGGTCCCCATACAAGGCACACAAAGCCCCCACTTCATCTCGCGGCCTTGCCCAAAATGAAATACCCAGGGCCGGCTCGAGGAATGAGACAAGAGAACAAGAGCCACTGGCCTGAAAGGCCTGGCTCCCAGTGTAGTTTCTCGCTCTACTGCTGGTTTGAAAGGATTCTGTAGCCATAGGCTATCTCCAGATAGAAAGATGGTTCAGTGACATCCCTTTGGTAAATAAGTAGCTATTCCTCCTCCTTCTAAACGTCACATTGAAGTAGGCTGTGTTTTCTGATTAATTCAGTTTGAATACCGCTGACTGTCTGTCACTGTAGTCATATGTCACTGGTGGCAGCTCAGAGAGTCTAACCCTCTCTAACATCAGTGCACACAATTCATTTTAAAATGTGGTCTAATAGTTCCCGAATACCTGCAAGGTAAAGGGAAGATGGGATGCATTTTCCCTCAAAATAGCCTGCAACCAAATCTATGAAAGCAAACTCTGTAGGCACCGTAGCATTCTTTGCAATGCAAAGGCTGTAAGTCACTTGGAAATTTCCCTGAAGGATTGTCTTCGTCTTTTACCAGAGCCTGACCAAGCCCGTGGTACTCAGACACGGGAGGAGATATGGCACCTCCTCAGGTTTCTTTGATGTATAATTAGAGAGGGACAAAATATCACGGTGCCCGTCCTTGCTCGGGTCTGATGGCGTAACCCTAGGTTTTCATACCAAGGAGCAGATCTGGGTGAGCCCTGGGCCCCACGACGTACCTTGCTTTTTCAGTTCTGGAGGGAGAATGGGGTGGTGGAGACCCTGGGCTTTGGAGTCAGAAATCAGTTCAAACAGTAACTCTTGCTGTTAATGAGCTTCCTAACGTGGCCTACTAGATTTTCCTGGCCCTCAGTTCCTCATTCACGAAACGGTAACGGTATCACCTCATTAAGTTGCCATGTCGAGCAAATGAAACCCAGAACGGGAAGGTCTAGCCCCTGTCCCTTGTTCTTTGAACGTGCGTTAGAAAACACTGCTACTAAAATATGTGCATAGCTTTTATGCATGCCCATGTGCAAAAGTGACAAGGCTTTGACCTAATCTTGCCCCAGGCTTCGGCCTCTACCTCCAACAATAAATATACACTCCTCTGTTTACAACTCCATAAACAGGGACATGTATTTCTGTTAACAATGCATGCTCTGGGCTGTCTCTGTGATCAATTACTTTATATCATTTTCAAATTGCCACATGTTTACATCTTTCCAAATAGCTGTCCCCTGAACCAAAAGGGCCTGCCTGACTATGGCATGGTCAGAAGGGGTCCCTTCAACTTATCACATCTAGAAATGCCACAGACAGAAACGCTTCCGGGCTATTTGCTAAGAAAACTAGCATAAGCTGCTTATCAGAAAATATTACATTTTCCCTGAAAGGTGAGCTGTTTTGTCAGAGGCTTGGGCTGTGTGAAATTCCTTTTTTGTCATGATAGGTCACTGCACTGAAGCTAACCGGAGACTGCCATCTCCCCAGTGGATGCCAGGGCCCTGGGCAAAATCCTGCAAAGCTAGCCTTTGTTTTCAGGACAAGTGCGCTATGGTTGGAATCCAAGCCCTATATAAATGTAAGTGGCATTAGCATTGTGATAATTGTGCAATTTTTAAAGACATATCAATCAACTTACCTTGTGGATCCAGACCCTACACAAAGCTCGGTGTTCTCTAGTTCCTCACGCTGGCTGAAAAACGTGGCAGAAAATATGTCGTTCTTCTTTTTTTTCTAAGCTCCTCAGCTTAAGGTTCAAGATCCAAAATGCTGGTACCTGAAAGTGTACCACAAAGGGCCAAGGCCTTGAGTTTCAGGTCCTGTTCTGTTACTTAGTGGTGGCATTGGGCAGGTCTTTCCAAATCTCTGCCACTGTTTCCACATCTGTAAAATGTCAATGAAAGTACCGTTTCTCTCTTGGAGTAATTATGGGACTCGTGGGAAAACATGGAAGTAAAAATTCTTGTTCACTGCACCAGCCGGGACAAATGTAGACATGGAAATGACCATGATTATAGTAGAAGGTGTTATCAGATTCCACACAATCACGGCGAGAGGCTAATCACTGCCACTCTCAGCGCTGAGTTTTACACTCAGTGTGTTGGGCTCAGCCAATCAGTGTACTGTTTTAATGCTGGGCCGATTAACGACCTAGGAGGATTGGATTCTGCCTGGTTTATGGTCTGGACTATACAAATTTGCATTTTGACCAGAGACCTGGAAGAATTTACTGTGCTTCATGAGGTTTTACAATGGAGTCTATTAAATGTAATAATATTAATAATAACAATAATAATAATAATAATTGAACACTCAAAAGGGTAAACGGCTTTCTCGAAGACATAATAGCTACTAAAGATCAAGATTTAATTTACACCTGACTCTGTCTGGGTCCAAATAGCATCATCCAGAGACGTGCAGCTTCATAGACTCTGTGCCTGAGAAAGCTTCTGAGAAAGGCGATGACCAGCTCTTTCCTTTAATTCTCAAGAGCAGAGAGAAACGGTTTACATGCGATTCTTGTAGATGTAAAGACAGAGCACCCAGGCTCACGTTTGGAGCAGAAGTATGAAAAACATACCAAATTTACCTCCCTCTCCCTTTCATTTAGAAGACTCAAATTCTCTTTCTCTCTCTCTCTCTTTTCCTCCTTCTTTCTGTCCCTCTTCTCCTCCCAGCGTTTTTTTTCTTTCTCTCTCTCCCTCCCTCTTCCCATGTCTCCTTCTCCCTTTTCTCTCTCCCTCTCTCTAGGAGAAACATTGGCCCAGGAATAAAAACACAAGACTTCAGGCATCAGAACCATATGGGGACACCAGCTCCACTACCTTCTAGCTCTGCACTTAGGTTTTGACTTAACTGCTCAGACCTCGGCATCCTCACACCTGAAATAAACCCACGCTCCTTCTCTCTATGTAAGGCCATGGGTGGACCATGGAAAATAGCATAAACAAGGTGCCTAGCCGGGTGCTCTCCATTAAGGAATGGAAATTCCTTCTCTAACCTGTACATAATATCTGAACAAAAGGTATGAGAGCAGCAAACTCAGATCGCTCAGATTTTATCACTTTCTAAATATAAAGATTCTCATCAACTTGGCGTGTTTTTACTGAATCGAGTGACTATTTTCACATCATGCAGAGGGAGGCAGCGTTTTTTCAGGATTGTGTGTCATTTGGCTACCGGTTCATGGATGCACCTTGCATGGCCTCTACGGTTCTTTTCCATGGTTGTCTAGCGGTCAGGCTCAAGGCCTGTCCTATGTGCTCGGTGATCAATATATTCCAGCCTCGTCCCTTCTCCATCTCTCCTTCTCCCCTCCCCAGTGGTTCTGACACCTGCTTTGCAGCCAGCGCAAGGTCTGAACTCCAGAGGAGAGGGGTCTAGGAGAGCTCCGGGAATGGGTTTGGTTTGCGTTATTTGCAGTAACTGGTTGTAGGCGTTTTTAGCTTCTAATCTCATGTCCTTTTCTGAGCTGGTTACAAATCAACTCTAATTACCAGCTTCAATGTCCAGTATCAGGCAGGAGCTAAACAGTACTGAAAGACACTACTACTTGAAGTCAAAAGTAGCCCCCCACGTGAGGGACAGGAAGCAGCCCCTGAGACTCCAGGCGCCCCTCCCCATGGACATTCCCTGAATTCCTTCCAACTGTTACTTCCTTTTCTTAAGTGTAGAGAATATTTTTCTGACTATGAAGAATCACAAGCCATGTGCCTACAAAGCACACCTGTGATATGGTAGGTGTTTCTGTTCTGAAAATGACTGTACCGGAACCATACTGACTGCATGGGAAAGCAAAGTGATGGAAGAATTTGCTGGAACCTTTTATTTATTTGTTTATTTATTTGGAAAAAAAATGGTAGATGAATCACTTAACCCACCGTGGAGAAGCGAGGTAAAGAGAGAATTGTTTTTCTGACAATTACCCGTGGCTCAAGTAATCAGAAGGCCACGATAGAACCCTCTGAGCTGTGCCACTGTGGATTCGCTCTGAATAGATAAATATAATCTAAAACACTTAGATCTTACGTGTTCCAAAATTGTCTGCCTCCTGGATTTGCCACTATTCTTATTATTCCAAAGCGTACACGTATTTCTGTTTCAAACAATGGTAATAAGACACATTTTTGAATTGAAGGAAGGCTCTATAATCTAGTGTATCTTTTTGTGGTGCGTTCATCTGTAAATGTAGCTTAAAAACCATAAAGCACTATACAACAGAAGGCATTTACTGTGGGTGCTATGTGCCTTTTTTATTTTTACACGTAACCACGATAATAATAAAAGGATTCCTGACCTGCTTGCATGCTAGCGATCCTGTTTCACCAGCCCCTTTGCTTCCTCGTGAATTTGCAGACCAGACCTGGTGAACCCTTTCCAATCTGACAAACGTCACCACCCATCCACCCGAGTCACCATATGTGGCTCCAGCTAAGAGTATCACCACACAATCATACATTTTTACAATGGGTCCATAAAACAACCATTATAATAAATGTCTGCTTAATTAATACATTAGGACAGAAAGCAATTTATTATGCTCTTATTTGCTATCATTCTCCCTGCTCAAATTTAATAATGCAAAAAGGTTTCTCAGATGCCAACCCCTGGAAATAATAAAAATACATTCATCATGGATGTTGAATGCAGACACGTCTGGCAGTACTGCTGGCAAAGAGGAGGCAGTCAGATGTGGAGAGAGAAGTCGGGGCTGTGTGCGCAAGCTTGGCTGGCGGGAATCGAGTCTCTCCGATGGAGGAAGGAACCTAGTGCAATGCTTGGCATGGCAGAAAGGAAGGTGCCCAGAATAACTATTATTACAATATGCAACAAAAGGCGGCGGGGGGGGGGGGGGAGAAAGGGAGCAGGGGTGAAAAGCTTTCAAGTCAGTTAAATTCATGAGGGCTATGGAGGCTCAAATTGAAATTATCTCACTCTGTGCTGATAAATAAAGGAGCTCGGGTACCTAAATCATGACACTAACTATACGTTTCGATTTTTTTAAGTAGTGATTAGGTGGATACTCTGGGGAACCTACCAGCCTTCACAGAGATAACAGACTCAACTTAATATCAACTTAAAAAGAGACTTGAATTCTAACCAATCTCATGTAATGAATTGAAATTCTATAGCTTTCAGAGGGGGGGGAAGATAAAAAAGCGACACGGCTCCATCCTCTAACTTGCTGTCAGGAAATATAATTTGTGCTCTCGGTGATTCACCTAGCTCATATGCAGCATGCAAATTTATTTCCCTAATAATCAGACCTGGAGATTGCCCAAGAGGATTAATAGCATCATTCCTTATGACCGCCAGGATATTATGCACCTCTGACATGGAAAAATTGTGTTAGTTCTACAGAGAAAACGCAAGGATATTTGTCCTGCTAGACAATATAATAGGCTGGTGCATCATCAGATTACAATGTCATTTCAAAAACCTTGAATACAAATAATGGACAGTGGGGGAAATGTTGGAACAACCTCCCTTAATTCAGTAGCCTTGAATTCACATGTATTTCTGTGTGTGCTAGGCGGTGTATGCATATTTCTTTTATTAGAGCTTTCCAACATTGCATGCAAAAAGGCAAGGGTATTTTATATTCCATGAGATCTTGTCATTGTTTCTTGGCAAACAGATGAAAAAGACACGAGGAAAAGGGTTCTCTCTATGGTTTTGCTTTCTTTGTAACCCACCTATACACAGCCGAAGATAGCGTTCAGAAGCAGAACTTGCATTGGTATCCGCTGATTATCTGGAGTTTACATGTGGGGTGTGCTCCTTGGTATGTATACAAACATGGGTATCTACTAATGTAGCTTCCACTCCTGTCTTTATTCAAACATGAAGTCGTCCATATCTTTAATCGCTGAATATTCGATACTCAAGGTAAAAGCAGTATATTTCACAGTCGTTGTTTGGGACTATATTTTATTTTATTTCTTTATCTTTGACAAGGAATCGGTCAGAAATTTTCCAGAACGGTAATGTCTCCAGCTGTACTTTAGACCAAAGAACGCTGCCTTGAGACAAGACCAAATTTCATTATTATGCGCATGGGAGCAATAAGATTAGCTCCTACTGTTGCCCCTAAGGCGGAGCCGCACGATGAGCCAATGAGATGATGCTAATGTGCACGTTAATAGTATTCTGCTAGAAGAAGTTGGGATAATTAAACATGTACCGTCTCTTTAAGACAGAGCCGCACACATTTTCTTCGGATGGGTGTTTACAAGAATTCCAATTTCAGGTCAGAGCCATTTCTGAGATTGCTTAAGAAAGAGATGGGAATAACTTATCTTATTCATGTATTCAAGGAACCTTATAAAATGTGCAAAACATAACAGTTTTAAGGGGCAAAACATGCATCTTATCTTGACAGAGCTGCTTTATTATGTGTACCGTTGTATACTGACCTAATATATGGAGCATTTTTAGCTAATATACCTTGCAGGAAACCAGCCTTTAATGTGATGGATTTTATGGTATCTCATTAGGGTGTGTTTATATAACCTGATACTAAACACGTTTTCAGATTCATGTTCCTTATTAAAATTGTGAGCCACATTGATTTTTAGTTGGAACAGCCACAGAGTCATTTTTACCATTAAGAAGGGTAGCTCTGAACTTATTCCCAGAGCACAACTGTTTTCTGTACAAACTTGGGGACTTCCCCTTTTACAGCTTCAATTAGCACCGTGGTCTTCGTGGCATGGAACACTGTCCTCTGATTGCTTGGAAGTGTCTGTTAGGTTATTATCCATAATGCAGAATTGTTCATTGCATAGGAAGTCCCCCCGCTTTGTTTTCCTGGAAGAAAAAATAAATCTATTAATTCTCCTGTTGTTTTCAGATCGATATCTTTGATTTTATGAATTAGCCCCAAATAATACTGATATATTGGCCCTGAAGTGTACATCTCTTCATATCTGAGCTGCTGACGTTTTCATAACTGACACCACCAGTTATGACAGCGTTTGTGTGAAAGTGGCAAATTAAGAGAAAAGGGGGGTGGAATCCCTTAACATTGCGAGTTGTGTTAAACAAAATAATGACTTTCACATGGTGAAGTCTCATTTTGTAAACTGATCCTGTGGGGTAACTCAGAAAGTCAGCCGTAAATAGTGTCCCAAGGTATTTCAGTGGAGTCAGGGGAAATAATGACCTGGAGGTACTGTAAATAGTTTAAATTATTCGAAGGTCCTTCTAAGAAATGTAATGTGAGAAGGGAGAGAAGTGCTTTTTCTCTATTGTGAAGCGAGTACCCTTTGGAGGTGATCCAAATTCAGAATGCAAATATTTAGAGAAAAGGACAATCTTTCGAGAAAAGCAAAAACTTTACTTTTCTTACTTGTTACAGCGAAGCTAGTGAACACAGTCCAACCAGGGCAGAAAAAAAAAAAAAAAAAAAGCGCATATCCAGACAGAAGCACGATTCTGTTTATTTCACTTTTGCGTTTCAAAGTAAGTCACATGCCTTTAACAGGGAGAGGGGGGACTAGATTTTTCACAGTGACATACAGAAAACCTATGGAATGAATATCATTACCCCCTGATAGATTGAATATTGTTAATCGTGTGATTTCATTTTAACCATATTTATAACTTTAATTATAATCTTGGAATTGTAGTTCACAAACCTCGAGCAATCGCTCTCTGTGTTTGGCCTAAGAAATTTTAAGTCAGAACTTGTTCTGAGAAAAGAAGACCGTTTCCCTTTATTTTGCCTCTGGCGGGCTATTCATTGTTAAACATTAAAGTTGTGTCAATTACTTTCATATTTGATGATTATCCCAGTTTTTCCACCAGCTAATCAAGTCTTCTTTAAAGACGTGTCTGGCAGTGACTACGAACCGGTTTGTGCTTTTTGTCTCCTAGTTAACCATAGCAATTGGTTATTTTAATTCACCCCACCACCCTACTACCCATCACCATCATTCCCAACTAAGATAACAGGACGACTTACCCATTCATTTTAATCAGGGTGAGACTGAACTTTCAAAGTTACTCTTTTGCTAAATACAAGAGCCAGGTTCACGTACTGGTTTTAAATGGGGATGAACCGAGCTATCCTGAGAACAACTCTGTTGTTAGTATTAACAGCTTCACAGTTATTCGGCTTGAGGTGTAATTATTTTACCATTATTACATGCAAAGCTTTTAACAAAACAGTCGTTCCCTCCATTTAAGCAGAGTTTTATAATTTATTACATCTCTTTGGTCATCAACACACTATACAAACAGTTGGCCACCGGTGACCAATTACATTAAGGTTAAGCAACATAACTTTAAATTAGAAATAAGCTAATGTATCTTCATCAAGGGCCTGCTGTGTTTTCACTGCTGTTTATGAGATGATACTAAATGTGGATATAGAGCACGCTCACTGGGACCAATTCCTTTCGGCCTGAAAATGGGAAAGTCTCGAGTGTACCCGGGTCCAGAGCTAATTAATGGGATAACATCTGCTTTAAGCATTCAGCTGGAGTAATTTCTATCAACTTCCCAGCGAAGGTGCAGGGGAAACTGTCAGAGAACTAAGTATCTATCATGAACCATATTAATCTGTGACAGGACTGCAAAAGGCACATTTCGGTCTTGGTTTTATATTGATTTGGGGTGCTGCTATTATCAGCAGGGGGTTCCCTCCCATTCTCCCTCTCTTTGATGCATGAATAATTGTGGGGTCTCTACGCAAATAGCCTATTTATATACACACAGGCCAGAGAGCTGGTCATGTTTTCAAAAATTCAGTGTAGAGGAGATAAAAGACAAGAATAAAACAGCCATGTTCCTCCTGAAACAATCAGTTTTAGCCACAAAGACATTTATGTTGTTTTATCGTATTACTTAAAAACGCAGCAGGATTTGCTAAAGAGAAATACCAGTACTGTAAAACAAGCTTCAGAAGGGATAAGCCCACTTATTTCGTGTTATTTCATGTTATCAGCTCTTGTACAACATGATTCCGGCTTTAGTAGCAACTAAATAAAGGCACCTGTCCTGTGCAGTCATTTACATAAATCCAACCTGAATGGAGGAAAAAAGTAATTCTCTGACACCTTACGACATGTGACACGTGCGGAAGTAGCAAGAGCAGCCATTCCCTTGGCAGCAGCCTCCCACCAAGCTAACCCTTTATTTTGTACCAATCCTGTATTCCGTACTTAATGTTTTGTTCGTTTCTTTGTTTTGCAGCGAAGCGGGAGAAAGAGTTCATTTTAATTAAGAGTTCAGGGAGAGGTGGTTCCGTGTGTCTGCACTTTTGGAGTAAGTCCTGTACGCCTCCAAGGCAGTCACACAAGCCAACAGCACTGAGCTCTACAATCCCAGTGGTCAACAGAAAGACGAAACATATAACTGTTCTTAGCGGTTGAGCTGCAGTATGCTGATGTTCCTTTTTAATAATCCTGGACCCAATAACTGGCATACATAAAATGTGATCCTGAGGAAGAAATCGCAAATTCACCTTGGCCTGAAAGCTCACGGGGTCAAAGGCCAAATGTCAGCTCACAATGAGTACGGGGGAATTCACCGGCTCAAATCCCACAGCCTCCCGAAAAGGGTCCCGTTCAGGGTTATTTATGGAAATGAAAATGGGAGAAGAATCAAGATATTTTTTTAAAGAACCTTAACACTTATACCATAGAGGGGGGAGATATTTCTTCAGATAGTTAATAATCCAACAAAATTTTTAATATTGCCAAATTGAAATTGTGGCTGTCCCCAGTTCACATATTTATGCAATAATCTTGTAGTAAACTAATAAGTTGTGTTGGTTAATTGCCAAGCTATTTTGCATACAGTTAAGTTGTGCATATAAAAATACGCATGATGAAACATGTAGTATTTTATACCCCAAAGCAACTAACATGCTCATACCTAATGCATGCACACACACTGCAACCCAGGACAAATTGCTCATGTTAGTTACTACCACAGGCTGGCAGGCCGGAAAATACATTTGGTGCCTAATATGCATAAGCACAGAAATATGGTCAGGCTCATTACTGTAATAAAGCTGTGATTTGCCAGCAGGATCAGTAGAAACACACTTGAAGCAGTCTGTCCCTTCCACTAGTTCATGTGCCATAAAGCAATGAGGTTGTAACAAGGGTGAATCCTCAATTCAGTTGGGCTACCTTGTCTGGGTTATTTGAACCCTTATTTGCCTTAAGGGGCCCATTTGCTTGTCCTAATGTGTACACAGTGATAATGTAGCCATTTACGCAATAAGGAAGGTCTGCAAAACAGTAGTCTGCTCTGCAATAATGCGAAGTAGCAAGAGTGTGGGGAACCGGCAACCGTTGGTCCAATTACATAATTCTGCGGAGACGTCTTCAGATCAGAGAGGTGGCTTTTGAATGTGCTTCAGAGCAAGTGGAGTACTGGACAAGAAAAAGCCAAGTAGATTTCTTTTTAGTGCTCTGATAAAATTAGAATCACGTTGATGAAAGAAAATGCCCTGGGTCCTCTGCTTGAAGTTTCCATATTAAACAAAAGACTTTTGAAAAATTATAGAATTTACCTTGAGTAGAATTGATATCGCTTCCATGAAGGTGGAAGTTTCCTATTTGGAAAGAAGGCGTTAAGGTGTCATTTCCCACGGGACAGAAAGGGAGTTCAGTGATTACTCAAGGACAGTCTGAGCGCAGAGACGAAGTTAAGGTGGCCCCAAATGTGCCACGATGCCCCTCGATGACCTCAAGTATTGTGGGGCCCTGTCTTTGTTGTTGCAGTCACTGGATGGGCTTGTGAAGGCCATTCTTTGTAGAGAGCTAAAAAACTGAAATCCAAGTTTGAGGTCCACTGGCAGGAGCTCTGAAGATCCTATAGTACGTATTTTACTTTTATGTTTTTCTTTTTGTTTTTTTTTTTTTTTTCTAGCTTTAAATGAAAGCTAGTTCTGTATTTTTACATACCCATGTAAACAGGCTGAAAAGCTGGTAGTGGAATATAATTAGGAAGAAAAAAAATATCTATAAAGCACAAGTCTTTCCCAAGGTTTGGAAGAGATCCTACTCATCAACTAGAAGAAAATAATCCAGAAAGTGGCACATTCTACTTGCAGCACTATTTACCATACTCTCCTACGATAAATACCAAGAGTGCCAAAGAAGCATTGTTGCTCTGGCCAACCTCAATTAACTGCTTCTTGTAACACTATGCTGACAAAGATTCTGAAGTCACAGGAGGTCTCAACATGCACAAAGAAGGGAATGGTGGCGTGGATTCCAGCTCTCTCCACCCTCGGGTGCCAATGACCAGTTCCAGACGTCATTCCCAGCACTGCCATCCTCTGTGGTCTGAGAGGCCCCTCTGCATTCCTCATTCTTCAAGATGCAACTTCACAGAACACTTCCAGAACTTCTTCACCCTGGCGTGCTAAGAACTTTGGGTTGGAGTACATAAAGAATGAGTGTACACCATTCACAGTAGTTATATGTGTTATTAAATATGAATCAGGTTCTAGCCGCCTACCTTCACATGGGAAATGGAATATGTAAAAATAATTTTATGTTTATGTTGATTCTCTTTGGGAAATGGACATGCCATGGTGTAAGTAAAATGGACATACCCATGGCTAACGGGGAGCACATCTAGGTTGGCCTGATGGAAAAATGGAGAAGACAGCTCTCTGGGTAGTAAAGTTTTGCTGGGATTCAGAATATTTGCATCCTGCCAGTATTCTCCCCCACTGGCCTCTGATGCCAGCAGAATTGCTACTATGAGTTGACGTATCATCTCCAGGATGCCTCAAGTTGAAGGCAAGCAAACTACCACGCAGGGGTACTAAATCAATAAGCTTATTCCCTAATATCAAAGCAGCTGATAACTTCCAAAGAGAGGGTACGAGCTAAGGGAACTGCAGGATCTTTCCTGTTATTTATCTTAAAGAGATGGAACGTAGATGGAGTAGGAGCGTTAGCAGCACAGATCTATGCTGGAAAGGCCTCTCCAGACAGAGCTGACCGTGAAGGCTCTGGGTTCCGCAGGGTAAAGCATGTCAAATCCAATCAACAAACATTTTTAACACACCTCCTAGATGCCCTGGCATCCATTGCATAATGCACAGGTGTGGCATGAGCAGATGTTCGAGGGTCACAGAAAAAATGGCTTAGTCTGAGAGATCTCACTGCTCTTGAAGAGGCCGCTTTTCCTTGTTTTTATTTATTATGATGATTTTTTTTTTAAACTGTGATTTTTGTACTCAGCCACAGAAAGTATAAAACCACAACTAGCATTTTTCCACTTGTACCACTTTGAGAGCTTTGTCACATTTCTGAGAATTGAACATTTTCCCCCACGTGGGCACTTTCGATATCACGTTTCATCTCAGTGAAATTTCCCCTCCCGCCCCCAGTGCTCTGCTTACACAGGCGCAGTCTCTGCCCTTGAAGTGCTTATGGTTTCGAGGAAGAGGACAGATGAGGCAAACGGAAAGAATACCCTACCAACACTGAATATTACGAACGGCTCTGGAGAGCATCAAATAAATAGCGCACCGTGGGCGGGTGCATCGTCACCCCCATGGGCCCCCATGGGAAAGGCAAAGGCCACCTCTGCTGGGGGCCATCAGGAATAGGCCTAGCGCGCGTTTCCTGAAGTGACTCAGGGCTGCTGCCTAGCTTACCTTCAGAGTGGAGGCTGGATCTCATCCCGGGAAGAAAGTCTCCTTCAGTGGGAACACAGGCATCAGTCTGGGACCATCATATGTGGCCACTTTGATCATTGGCGCACTCTTTTCCAGACTGGCCCTGTTCAGCTGGAGGTTCCCTGGGGGAAATGCTGGTTCGGGGAAACAAAAACAGCTACTGATGTTTACTTTAAAGGCATTTCCGTTCTTTGGCTTTTCTTGTCTTCCTTTCTCCCCATGTTCCCTTTTTCCTCCCACCCCCACTTGCAGCCTCCCTAAGGTCTCCCTAGATTTGATCTACTGACCTGGGTGCTGAGGCTAGATTTGAAATCTTCTGAAGGGTCCTTAACATGCCAGAGTTAACAGGCCTGCCTGGGCCTGCTGCTGTCTCCGAACTGCCACAAACTCCAAGGATTGTTTGGCAATAAAAACCAGCTATAAAAGTGTGAAAAATACCAGAGACCCAAATGCAAGAGGGAGGCGGGGGAGGGGGGCATGGCTCTTACACCCTTTTAGTGGACATCTGATTTATTTTTTAAGCGGAAAAGCTACTTTTATAGCTACTGTAGTTCAATTATCTCTAATTTTACACATTTTATGCAAATTCTCCATCTTAATTGCAAATGAGAAGGGAACTTATTTTTTAAAGCAGAAAAACAAGGTATAGTTTTGTATTTCCTTTTCAATTTTTAATTCCTATTCGTGGTTCAGCACCATTAAACTTTTAAAACTCTTTTTACAGTTGTTTAAAATTATGTGTAATTTAAAGCACACTTGCATGTTCACAAACACCCATAGCCTTAAACAAGTAGCTAATTTTATTCCCAGACCTCGCTCTCCCTCTCCAAGAAGATACTTTGATGTTCTCCTAAGCGTAGTTTCAAAAGACTGCAAAAGGATACACTTAAAAGGTTTTACAAAGAAACTTACTGTCGTACAAATCAAGCACATTGGAACATATCCTAAACATGAAGAAACCTGGATGAGAGTTTTTTGCCAAGTGCCCAGATTTCTAACCGGTGGTATGCCGATAGATAGTCGACAGCCAACTCCCTTGGGAGGTGACTAACCAACTCTCTCTGATTTGTGGCTTTCGACAATTTCCATGGTGTAAACACTGCTGTCATGGCCAATTTCAAGCTACTGACATGACATCACTGAACCTGGAGGTGGGAAGGAATGGTCTCCCCTGGCCTGTGGGGGCAGAGCCATCCAGTAGCATAATGCTTACAAATCTAGAGTTAGGAGTTTTAGTCAAGAATCTGGCAACTACCAGCCATCTAACCTGTGTCAAATCTTTGCCGTGGAATCTATTTCCTCATGTCTGCAATGAGAATAAAGTTTGCTCTGCTGTGGGCTTATCTTCTAATAGCGAAAGAACTAACAGTTGTAGAATCATTGGCAAACCGAAAAGGAAACGCCAATAAAAGCTAAATATCTTCAGCGTTTATTTAACAATTTAGTCACCAACAGTGTCTTGATGTCACCACAGGAAACACAGAGACGTGCATAACAGAGTACAAAGAATTACCCTTCGATAGACTGTGATTTGGTGTTTTCGTGAAAAAATTGCATCCCAGCCATTTGTGGGAAACTTAAACATTTTTCTGAGCCCTGAATCTTGAGAGACATCAGTCAAGGAATCAGGAAAAGGGGCAAAAAAACAGTAGTATTAGTCTCTGAGAGGATTAAAGCTTAATTTTGATCTGCACTTGCCTTCTCCACTGGGAAGCACAAAGGGAACGCTGACGAGGCTGGGGCTGACAGTCTCTGGCGGGAATGAGGGGTGCCCACAAAAGGCTTCAGAATTGGTGGTGGCGCTAAGCCCGCTCCGAGCCCTCGTGGCCTCCTCCCCTCTGTCCACACAGTATAGCACTGGGACCTTCCTCTGGTGCCCACACAAATAATTTGTGGCCAAGACACTTTCCGGGCCAGGTCCTCTCTTTCCTTACCAATCATATTTCATCCTAGCATATCGAGCAGAGGGAACGCAATTGTTTGCCTCCAACAAAATTCCAGGCTCCTCTGAAACCAGAAGCGAATGAGAGCAGAGAGGAAGGCTGTGTGTGTAGCACGCTGTTGCATCGGGCCCTCTTGCCTACCGGTAATTAGGCTCGCTCCGGCTAACGTCGGACTCCAGGCAGCTGGTCCGACACTTATTCCTGTAAAGGAAAACAGAGAGTACATGGGAGTCCCCGACTTTAACTTCTTCTCTCTTCTCCCTTCCCTTTGTGACTTCATGCTGGTTTGCAATTTGTGTTTTCACCACTGTGGTTAATTCTAAGACACAGTCGATCAACTCATAGCCTCCTTAGTAATGGAAGTGCCTCTAAATAAAACTGCGTAAAGCTCAACACTTCAATGGAGAGAATCCCTACCAGCTCTTTAATCTTATATTTAGCTGGCTACCCTTCATTGAAGTTACATTTATAGCATAATTAATGAAATAAGCTTTTCTTCTGACTTGCCTAAATAGCTAGCCAGGTGACTTGGAAATTCTCTTTTCATCAGGAAGCACTACTACCTACGTGGTCTGAGACCTTCCTGCGTAACCCTTAGCAGCCAAAATATTCCACCTGGAGCACGTGACTGAGACCTGACAGGCTGAAAAATACACATGCCTCATAATGCATGTCAACAATTTTACTATCTGGTACAAATGGAAACTTGCTGAATTTATTCCCTAAAATGCTTTTTATGCTTTTCTTGGTTCTGGCTTAGTGGTAATGTATTTAAATGTCTGGGAGAAATATTCAAAAGAATGAAACACATAACTTCAGTTGAGATGCCTACATTTCAAACCAAATACTGGCAGATCAGTGAGTATCTAGGTTAATACTAACCTTATTTGATTAGGATAATTCACAGAGACACTGGCTCATTCCTTCAGATCCTGCCTTTTAACCAATCAATATTGTTAGGGTTATGGTTTTCAGAAGGCAGGTGATAATTTTGGAGATAGCATCTCAAGGTGCTGCTGACATTGAGATGCATATTTAATATGTTCTTGGAGTGACAGAACACAGCAAGCTTGGACTCTCCCCCCAGAAATACACACCCACACACCCACGGTGGCACTAACCTTTACATTCTTGAAGTTCCAAAACAGATTTAGCGAATGGGCTCTTATCAATGTCCATGAAAATTTAGAAACTTAAGGGGTGGGCAGTGACTACCTTTCCCTCAAATGTCCTGTCTTTTCTGTGTGCAGGAATCCCTGAGAAGGAGAGAGAAGAAGCAGGTCTCCATGCAAAGATCAACAGCGAGGACAGAAAGAAGGAGCCGTGAGGACAGCTACAGCCGTGGGCTGGTAGTTCACCTAAATTAGCACATGTCACTACCTGCACAAGTAGGGGATTGCATGAGAACTGGGTGAGGTAAGAGAAAACAAAGGGAAAAAAATAGACTTGGATTTTTCTTAGAATGTCATTAAAAAATATCTATTTTAATTTCACGTGACTGAAATTATCTGCTTGCTTTGTATTAATTTTGCCTTGACTGAAATTAGTTGTCAGGCCTCTGTTTATAGCCTAATTACCTTTTCCCTGAAAAAAAAAGGAGGTAAAAGAAATAACAATAAATTCGTAATGCAAAAGCTACAAGTTTGTGGTATTAGTACAGATTAGGGATGGTTCTAGGAACAGGGCTTGAAAATAAATGAATGTGGAGAAGGCTTGTATTTCTTAGGAGACTATTTTGCCAGGTCTCTCCTCACTGCCTAGTGCCATGGTTGTGACTCGTGGCCACAAACGCTTGAGAGTGAGAAGCACTCAGGGTGGCTAATTTAGTGTCATCTATTTTATTTGGCTGTCTTATGAAGCCAGCCAGATAACTGAGTGTTCACACTCAAGACCATGGTTGGCAAAATAGTCTGTGAAGGGCCAAATTGCAAATATTTTAGTCTTTATGGGCCATATAGTCTCCATCCCAACTACTCAGCACTGCCGTTGTAGTGCAAAAACAGCCATAGACAATATGCAAACAAATGAGTGTGACTGTCTTCCAATAAAATTTTATTTACAAAGACAGGCAGTAGGCCAGATCTGGCTCACAGGCCACAGTTTGCCAAGCCCTGCTCAGGACAATTCAACCAACGGAACACGAGAAGAAGGTAATGTACACGTAGTACAGCATAGAACAAGTGTTCAATGAACATTGTAAACAAACATGAGTATCAACTAAACAAAAAAATTTACTGAACTGCAGAAATGTGGAGCTATATCCAAGTCAGAATTCATGAGTTAAAAAAAAAAAAATCATGGCTTTGGTGACTCCTTGTAATTAACAAAAATAAGTAGCAGTTGAATATGATGGGGACACAGTGAAAAGGTAACCAAAGCCCCTGCTTACCAAAGCTTAGGGAAAGGCAAACTATATATGATCAGCCATAGAGAATGCCACCGTATTACATGCCACGTCTGGCCGAGGTTCGGAACATGCCTTTCTGCCACTGAAATAAGGCAGCACTGCAGAAAGTGTTGGCTAAGTCAGGGCAACGTGAAATGTATTTCTCCAAAATATGCAACAAAATGAGCAGCTTTTCAAAAGTCATCTCATTGAAAGGGTGAGCTTGAGTCACCTCATAAATAAGTGCCAGATTTGGGAAGACGAGTTATGGGTCTCCCTCTCATGCTGCCTCTCACCTCGTGGCCGGTTTCCCCATCTGTATTACGAGCACGGTACCAGGTGATCCATGGTTCTCAAACTCTGACTCTAAACTATGATTCCAATGCTACTTCAACTATTCGCTTTTTAGTTAGAGGGTCCCTGACTTATTGTGTTATGCTTTTTACCTATGGGTGAAATGTTGAACTGACTTCATTTTCTCCTCTACCAAGCAACTTTCCATTCCCTCCCCCACCCCTTCCCAAACCCCTCCCAGTAGAGAGTCTCATCTGAAATGTGAAGACAGCCCACCTCCCCACAGACAGCCAGGGACAGACAGCAGTCAGGACAGCAGCCCAAGGCCCCTCTCTGGGCCGAGCCTACAGAGTCATCTTGGTCTTCCTGAGAATCCTTCAGCTGGAGGGGCTTTCCCCACCCCCGACAACACCCCCCGCTCAATGCCTGGACCATTGCCAAGAAGATCTGTCCAGCTGTAAGCCTGATTTTATATAGTTATTTTCACTTATTTTTTATTTCACAAGATGTAAACGAATCTGTTTAACTAGGAAATCACGTCCCTTGAAAGTGATTATAACCTAATTTGACATGCAGTATTTGTACACTTATTCTAGTGTTATGATGCATTCACCATGTTTACATAAATAGAGATTTCTGTATAATTACTACAAGATAATGTAAAGAGTTAATCACATGAAATCCCCCAAAATCTCATTTGGGTAAATTTTTTTTTTTTTTTAATTTGAAAGTAAAATTTCCTTCGGAAACAAAGTGGGCCTATTTCCAAAATGTTCTATAAATCTTCCTTGAGCGCCTTACAAAAACATCTACTTTCTTTATCCATTCTTGTTTGTTCATTAATTGATAGAGTCAGATAATTTGCTGTGTACCTAATATGTTGCAGATACAAACAAAGATAAAATAGACATGTTTCTTGCCTTCAAGAGCATTACATCTAAAGAAGTTCAGAAGCGCTTCATGGAGAAAGGTGAAGCTCTGCCTTGATCTGTTCTGCTTACCTTTGATTTTCCACTTTTCTATTATGTTTTCTTCATGAAAAATACATTGGAAGAAATATGCGAGAATTATTTGCATAGAAAGAAATATAAAGAGGAGGGAGAGAGGCAAAATTAGCATGAAATTCTAAAGGAAGAGATGCAAATAGTTAAAGTTGTTCTGTCTTCTAATTTTAGAGAGAGAAAGAGCATGTGAGTAGGGCAGGGAGCAGAGGGGGAAAGAGAGAAAGAGAGAGAAAAAAGGGGAGAGAATCTTAAGCAGGCTCTATGCTCAGGATGGAGCCTGATGCGGGGCTCAATCTCATGATCCTGGGATCATGACCTGAGCCAAAATCAAGAATCAGACACTCAACCAACTGAGCTATCCAAGTGCCCCAAGTTGTTCTCTTTTTATATCTTATTGGTGAGGAACGATATTTCCCCCAAACTGAAATATTTTACTAAAATTAAGAAGGAACAATCACATAAAGAATGATCCAACAGTCCTATACCAATTTACCAAAGACTTCTTTGTCTTCCTGAGGTTAAATAAATGTTTCTCCTTGCACTTACTTTCTGCCATTCATTCTGTTTGTACCATATGCTCAGCTCCATCTCAGCATCTTTGAGGGTGAAAAATTAGGTAAAAGCCCTGCCAAGGTACATCATGCTGTGTGGATAGCGAAAAGAGGGCTGGAAAAAACATCTACAATGGCATCAGTGTTAGAGAGGTGAGGATGTCACCGCATGGGTGCATTTCAGAAATACCATCCTTTCTTGTCACCTTCACTGGACTGTATGGTGCACATTCAGGTGAACCAGGGATGAGAAAGTCCCTTCATTTCCCCCAAGACCTATTCCTTCATCATCACGTGCCAAACCTTCTCTCAAATCCTTGAGCTCTTCTCTTTACTGTGTTTTCTAGAAGACAAACGACATTTAGGCACAGTTCTTAGTAACATCTTCAGTGAAACAGGACATTTTTTTAGGATGAATTCCATACAATCCCTATCCAAAACCGGTCAGAATGAGAGCTGGAGATTTAAAAGTGGAATGTCCCAGTACTTCAATGAGATGGTTTTCAAATCAATGTACATGGGCCAAAGTACCTAGTATGACCAATTGTTCATGAGGGCAATTAGTTTACTTCAAAAAGAAAGAATAAAAAGCACGTTATGCATTATAGTGAGCATGGTATTATACCATTATTTGTTCAACCACATATTCCTAAACTATTTCTAGAATTGACTTATTCCTAAACCATCAATTAGGCAACCCTTCAAACATAATACACCACAGGTAAGCTAGTGAGCCATGTACAGCCTGTTTGCTATATAGGTTTTCCATTCAGGCCTGAGTTCCATTTTGCTCTCCCAGTACAGTTGCAGTACAGGGTCATCTTTGTGAAGCACCATAAACGTGTACTTTGGATTCTACTTCTGCTGTTGGCACCATGGTCCTAAGAGCAAGTTACTCAACCTCTCTGTGCTTTAGTTCCACTTTCTGTAAAATGGAGATAGCAATTCCCATTGTCATGGGGATTTAAGTAACTTGTCGTAGGAGGGGACTTAGAGCTTTGCCTGGCCCATTATGAAGGGATAGTAAATGTTCGCTGATTGTAATGGAAGCTGCAATAATCATACTGGCCTTGGACGGCATTTATATACACTCCTTATACACTATATTTTACCTGTTCATTTTTATCCAACCTATTCCCTAAATTGTAAGCCCTTGTGAGACACTGCCAATGTCTCAATGCCAAGAGGAGCCCAAAGTAATGAAAAATTATCTATTTAAGTGTATGTATTCTCTCTACTTCCCAAAATCCCCAAGAATTTTTGTCTTCCCTCGGTGTGGCTAATTGTGAAGTGGCTGTGCTCATGAGCACCTTTTTATTTGCATATTTGATGTTTCCAGTGGAAACACTAGACGCTAGCAATGACACTATCAATAATACAGGAAACTTCCTGATAAAAATTTCCTTTTTATTGTCTGCTTCTCATTTTGGCCTACTTTCCTTTCTAAGTGACCCTACTCACCCAAGCCAGACTACAGAAGATGAACACGTAGGAAGTACAAAATTTCCAAGTTTCACCTTCCCTCTCCTTCCACCAGCCAGTGCTTATTAAACTCCTTAGATAAGTTTACTTATTTTTGACATGAATTCTTTGTTTGCGATAATCATCTTAGGAAAAAAAAATATTTCTCCTGCTGCATCTGTAGCATTTTCATAGTGTCATATCCAAGATAACTTGATACAGTCTCGAGGGAATGACAGGACGTTTCTGAGGAGAGTCTTCTCTGTAAGGGCACCACATGCCCCAATTTGGAGGCGAATGCCCCAGTTTTAACATGCTGTCTCCCCTGTGTTCCCAAGAGCAGATCTAATGTTCTCTTCCTCCAGGTCTCTGTTGATTGCCTGAACTGCAATAGTGCTGCTTGAAATGGCGAGGGAATGGGGTAGAATTGGAGTTATCCAAATCAAAAACATGTCGGATGAGACTCACAATCCAATAATAGACACTCTATGAGGCCTCCCTGAGGGTTGTCAGGTTTTTAGCAGAATATTAGCTGGCTACTTAACACACTCTATTGTCTTCACTTGAAGGCTTTAAATCCAGAAGCTTTGCTTAATTTTACTAAATAAGATACCTAGAAAATAGAATCCCTTTTACTCTCAATTGGTATGTGGAGGGGAAAACATTCCACAGTATCACTGCTCTTTCCACACTGAAAGAAAATGCACTACCACGAATATCTGTGTCTGGTCTGCTTATTAAACTGTTCATAGAATCATTTAATGCAGCTACTCTTCCTTTCATGTTTTCCAATGGAGGGACATGAGGAATAGGTTTTGTTTTTGCTTTTGTTTTAATTTTCTTTAAGCTCTGAAATGCAACATTTCGGATTTGAGAAACCCAAATAAAAGACAATATGTATATATATATATATATATATATATATATATATATATATCAGCAGTGTCTTGCTAAATGTTCTGTTGGTTTCTAAATAAGCTTAGGGAAGAGCTTTAGTCAAAACAGGATTAAAATTTCTCTGGCTCACCTTCTGCAAGCATAACTTGCTTCTGCTGTGGCACACCCAAAGGGGGAAAATGTTAGATGTGAAATTTATAAAAAGTGACACACAGAGAAAAAAAAAGCAATGCTTCTAATAAATAATATATTATTATAAGGGAAACAAAGTGATTGAGTAATGTCACTCTAATGACTTTTCTCCAACGGCTAGAACACCTGCTCCGGCATTGTTTATGTTCAAGTTTGTTTTCTCTGCTCCGTAGAACTACATCCTGTTAAGAATAACCTACATAAATGGGGCGCCTGGGTGGCGCAGTTGGTTAAGCGTCCGACTTCAGCCAGGTCACGATCTCGCAGTCCGTGAGTTCGAGCCCCGCGTCAGGCTCTGGGCTGATGGCTCAGAGCCTGGAGCCTGCTTCCGATTCTGCGTCTCCCTCTCTCTCTGCCCCTCCCCCGTTCATGCTCTGTCTCTCTCTGTCCCAAAAATAAATAAACGTTGAAAAAAACTTTTTTTTTAAATAAAAAAAAAAAAGAATAACCTACATAAAGTCATTTACAAGGTGACTAAACTACCTTTTGTTAGGATGTCAAACTGGCCCAAATTGGAAGACCATATAAGAATCTGGATATCGGAGTGAGCACATACTGTGAAATACTGGTTGTTGTTCTCATCCTGATGGTACATACTGCTAACACGGACCTCAGACTGCCTTTGAGAAATCTCACCAAAGCCCAGGGACCATTTTACACACTGCCTTCCTAAATTTTACAGTGAAAACAACCCAAACTGGAATGAATCAACATGTGTAAAGGACATGTGTTAGGCAGCTCTTGTCTCTCCCTAGATCTTAAAGATTGTTACAAACGTGAAGGCTCTAGTCATTCCTCTGGCTCCAAATTGTTATTTGATCTATGGCAAATGTCAAAAGTTACCGGGGTCCTATTTATTTCTATTGCATGGGGGGAAAAATCCACCTTATTTATCACAGGGATCAAATATAGGCAAGAGGCATAAATGTGGTTGAAAATTTACAAACTGTGTCCTGTGATCGATGTTAGTAACAATTTTTGGTATTATTTGGTAAAAAAGATCATTATTAACAAGCACCTCGGATGGTGTAAACATATTTCTTATACAAGATTCCCTATTTATTCACTTGTTATCTAATCTATATGCCACAAAATATACAGTGTTCTTGATGCTATACATCTCAAAGCACTGATATCTGCTATTCTAGAAAAGGCCATTTCACATAGTTTCCTATTATAATAGCTCAACTTTCTTCTTAATGGGATTCAGTAGGGTTTCTAGAGAAGAAGGGAAAATAACAACCATTTTCCTCTTATGCCTTCAAAGCTAATATTTAGCAATGATTTCACATCCTTCCTAAAGGAACAGGCTCTGAATTGTGGGCCATGGGTACTGGGGGTTAGGACTCCAACATATGAATTTTGGGAGGATACAATTCAGCCCATAACAGTAAGTGATATATAAGTCATGCAACTAATACATGGGAACAAATCCCATTTTGTCTGCTTCTTCTTAAATCTAGTCTTGGGTTAGATATACTACACACACACACACACACACACACACACACACACACCCCATATACTATATACATACACACACACATATATAGTCATATAGCACGGCTACATTAGTCACACTTTTTCACGAATTAACATCGATGTGCTTTAACTATCTAATACCACATGTCTGGAAACTCAGACCCAATGCATGAGTGTGGAGGAGCATATATCAGTGAGAAGAGCCTGGATGTAACACTCTTATGATACCATTCACTTTTTATGGACTAGAGAGCATTGAGCTCTCACTCCCAAGGATCATTCTGGATCTACTACTTTTTAAAATAGTAAAACAACAACAAACATGACATTAGAGTAAGTTGTCTAAATTGCAACAAATTAATTGATCAATTGTTCAGCATATAATTAGACACATGCGTATGAGAATGTTCATCAAACCTAACTGTGCTCTGGGAATCTCCTGGCATGAAGAAAAAATGTCCAGATGTGTACCATGAAATGCCTTCATATAAGTCAGTGGTATATCCTGCCTGACTTGTGATAAAGACCTTGGAAAAGTTGCCACGTATGCAGTTCATTTTAGGCAAACCACTACTAAGCAAGTTGGTCAGGGGCCCTGGGCTTTTCAATAAATGGTACTTCATTTCAGGGCTGTAGATGACATTCCTAATCCCATGCAAATCACGTGGAAAAAAATATCCAAAAAAATTTGAGTTTCTGCTTTGTGCTGAGCACTGGGCTACCTGAGGGGCCTGCCCTCAAGGCTGATGGACCAGTCAGACACCCACCTGAGTGATTATGAGACAATGTTCTGCTCGACAGAGGCACAGACAGAAGAGCATTAGGGACACATTGGCAGGACCACAACTTGGAGAGACTTAGGAAGACTTAAATGACAGGGTAACATTTGACCGGGCTTTAAAGAATGAGATTACAGGCAGAAAAGTGGGGCAAGTGACGGACTTTTTGTTGCCGTTTATTTATTTATCTAGAGAGAGCATGTGTATACACAAGCAGGGGATGGGCAGAGAGGAAGAGAGAGAATCCCAAGTAGGATCCACGCTCAGCACAGAGCCCAGTGCGGGGACTGATCTCAAGACTGAGAGATCAGGACATAAGCTGAAATCAAGAGTTGGACGCTTAACTGATGGACCCACCCAGGCACCCCAAGGGATGAATGTGTGAAAGTGCATGGCATGTTCAGTGACCAGCAAGTGGTGATGTCACTCATGGCAGGGGCTATATGAAGGAGTAAGAGAGATGGAAGTGAAGGTGTGAGAGTAGGACAAGGACACATGGTCAAGGGCCTTGTATATATGCTGAACTGTCCAGATAATGTCTTTTGGACCAGGAGGACCAGTATTTATTATTTTTTAAATTTATTTTTGATAGCTTTATTGAAATGTAAATGAGACATATCATTGTCTAAGTTGAAGTTCTACAATGTGTTCATTTGATATGTTCACAAATTGTAAAATAATCACCACCAGAGTATTATCTACTCCCCCCCCCCCATTGTGTCACATTGCTCTTTCCTTCTTCTTTGTTTCTGGCGAGAATATTTAAGATCATTCTCTTTTTAACATTCAAGTATACAATACAGTATTATTGTCTATAATCACCATGCTGTACATTAGATTCCCAAACTTACTAACCTCATCACTTATTAACCTTATAACCAGCAGCTTACAACCTATGACCAATATCTCTCCATTTTCCCAAGCCCCTGGTAACTACCACTCTACTCTGTCTTTCTAAGTTTGGCTCTTTTACATTCCACATACAAGTGACATCATACAGTGTTTGTCTTTCTCTGACTTATTTCACTCAGCATAATGCCCTTAAGGTCCATCCACGTTAGTACAAACAGTGGAATTCTCCCTCTTTCTCATGGATGAATAATATTCTACCGCATCTCTATCCCACACTTGTGGAATCCCTGAATCCAGTTTCATCATTTTAAAGTAAATACCTCCAGCAGCAATGTGGCGGAAGACCCAGAGGGACACCCTGGAACTATTTTGAGCTCAGAAAACTATGATGAAGAGCTCAAATAGGGCAACGTCAGCAGAGAGAGAGAGCACAGAAGACTAAGTTGAGAGACTTCAGGAAGTAGAATGAACAACAGGTGGTGAGGAGTTAGATGCTGGGTCTGAAAGAGAGAGAGAGAGAGAGAGAGAGAGAGAGAGAGAGAGAGAGAGGTTTTCCTTCCTTACCCTGAATTCATGTAGCTCTACTGGTGTCCCAGCACAGGATTTTGTTGAGACTGTTAAATGTTTTACCCCATATCAAAATAAAAAAAGGCAAACAAACCCATGGCTATAAAGACCGTCTATAGAGAGCATAGAAACGCATCACTCACTCTTGCTATTCAAACAAACAAAAACCACACCCGTTTATTCCATCTCTGATTCAATAACCTGTTTCCATTGACAAGTTAGACAAAAGTGAAACTGTCAAGATGACTCTTAGAGCTCCACTGTCAATGACATTGGCAACTTCTTTGCTGAATAAGATAATAGTTTTGAATGTTTTCTTAACTTTGAATGCTACTCACAATGTAACAGCTACACACCCAAAGTACTGTCAATCTGTATTTCTGGCATTTTTCTCACCATTTTCATATGTCTAAATAATGCAGCAATTCTTCAAGCCCTGATTTACAGCATGTGTTGACCTTCAAGGTATAAATGCCCACACCATGGCTGAGTTTGGGCTCCCAACGCAATGCCGTTGAACAGAGTGGGAAAGAGAGATGCATAGCATCACACCATCCTGTGTTATTTACCACATGAATACAATTGACCTAAACACCTCAAGAGTATAGATGAATCTGGTAAAATAATTGGGAATGGATATGTGTTGGATATATATTACCTTTGTTTGTAACATAATCTCTCTAAGTTTTCCTTTTTTAATTTTTAATAGTGGTTGTACCTAATAAGCAGCTTGGAAAATTCCTGAAGAGCTCACAATCTCAGCATATCCCCACTCATATGAAGCATATGCTGAGGGTGAGCAGAGAGCTCTGAGGCAGTCACTCGGGAACCCAGGCTAAAAAGGTTCCATCATCTTTCAGCTGTGCCATCTAGAAAAGGCTGCCTCTAAAGTTGCTACAGAAAGAGGCGGGATGGTCACATGAGTTGGACAGAAAATGACATTATTTCCCTCAAAATTCTTTTTCCTGAACTTGGTTGAAAGATTTCCATTGAGGACAAGGGATGCTAGTAAACGTTTTCTTTCTCATGCTCAGGAACTGGAAACACTGCGTTAGTGTCCACCTTTGTCTCTGCTACAGTCACAACACCACAAGATGAAACATCTTCTCACAGGAAACCAAACTCTTCTCATCCAAACCTATTCTTTTCCTAGTCTTCCTCATCAGTAAATAGAACCACATATAATCAGTCATTCATGTCTGAAACCTGGGACATCTGTCCCCCTAACACTTGAAATCCAATAATCTGTCAACTCTTCCTCCAACGACGTGACCTGATTCTTCCATTTCTTTCCATCTGCACCTGCAGGACCCTGGTCCAAAGCCACATCATCTCTCCCCAGGACTACCTGAAGAGACCCCAACTCCCATTACTCTCTCCTTTTCCATCCATCCTCACTTCAATTCATTTTCCACAGAGCAGCCGGAAGAATTTTTTAAATGTTAATCAGATTATGTCATTCCACTGCTTAAGTTGATTTTCAATTAAGCTTAAAATAAAATCCAAATTTCTGACTTGCCTAAAATAGCCCTATAGACTTTGATCCTGTCGCTTCCTCCAACCGCATCTTGTTCCATTTTCCCTTTTTGAAGTACCTCTGTCACACAAGTGTTTTTGAGCTCTGTGAACACATCAAGTCTTTGCCTATGCCATTCTTTCTACCTGGAATGCTCTCATCCCTGTCTTTGAGTTCTGAGCTCAAATGTGTCTTCCTTAGAAAGATCTTCCTTGATTGCCTAACCTAAACTAAGTTCCCCCTTGTGCTTTCTCATAGAAGTCACAGTACTGACCACAATTTATCTTTTCACATTTTATTTAAATTAGTTCGTTAATATACAGTTATATTATATAATATACAGTTAGTTAATATACAGTATAGTATTAGTTTCAGGTGTACAACACAGTGCTTAAACTCTCCCATACCACACCCAGTGCTCACCACAAGTGCACCTTCTTAATCCCCATTGTCCATTCAACTCATCCCCTCACCCACCTCTGGTAACCATCGGTCTGTTCCCTAAAATATATGGAATGTTTCATGAATTTTCCTGTCATCCTTGCACAGGGGCCATGCCAATCTCCGTATCGTTCCAATTTTAGTATATGTGCTGCCAGAGGAAGCACAGTACTGACCACAATTTAAATTATGAGTCTGGGTATGCACGTGCACAATGTCCATCTCCCCTGTAAGAATCACAATTCATGAAAGCAGTATGTTTCATTTGTTTGGTATGGTATACCCAGTACCTATATACTATCTGGCACGTAATAAGTCCTTCTGGGGACCAGGAGGAAAGAAGAGAAAGAAAGTAACAAAGAGAGAGAAGAACAGAGAGAAAAGGAAAGGAGGGAAAGTGGAAGGAAAAGAAAAAGGAGGTTAAGCTAGCATATTTTCATTTTTATTCATTTTTTTCACTGACAAGATGTGTGACCTTGAGCAAGTCACATAACCCTCTACGTCATTTTCCCCACCTATAAACTGTTTCAGCCTCATCATAAATGGGATGTGCTCAATAATAGAGACAATTGCCTACATTTGTAGGGCGGGAGGACAGTTGGAGTAGAAACAGGCTGGTCCTACTGCAGGGTTGGGTCTCTGGGGGTGGGGGGGTGGCAGGGGGACAAAAACCCAGATACCTTTGTTTTATGAAAGCAAAGAAGAACCCTCCAGGGATAGAGCAATTCTGTTGGGAAGATGGCACTCCGTGGTCCTTTCAGGCCGATGGGCTTGTGAACTTCCCCACCCCCAGCATGGCACAGGCACCATGATTCTACAGTGGGGGAGAAGAGCATGGAAGCAGCCCTGGGAGGCCCTGAACGCAAGCTTGCCTCTGGCGTGGTCTGTATGGATTGGTGACTGGCAGGATTGGTACATGCCCAGTGGACAGATGGCAACCAAGGGCAGAGGCCCCAACCCCTCCGGCCACCTCCATCACCTCGGTACCACCGAAGGTCCTGCAAATGAGAGACCACCTCAGGGATTTGATGGGAGGAAGTTACAGACATTGAGCTGACATGACTGTCTCCTGCAAAACAGGGCCTTGACAGAGAAGAATAAATTTACCAAAAAAAAAAAAAAAATGGTCATATTTACTTGCAAACCTGAATCTGTGAGTTGAACTCCAACCTGCCACATAATGATTTTGGTTAATTTCCTTTGTCTCCCGAAACCTCATTGACCATGTGCTCTTTGTTCCTTTCATCCCTTACTCTTGTCTGATTCTCTGTCTCTATCTATCCCCTCCCCATTTTTTCCTTTTATTCTTCTCTTTCTCCAGTGCCTTCCTCCAGACATTTCCTTGTGTACCCCACACTACCTTCTAGCCCACAGTAACCAGAGCAAGAGAAACCAAACCCCGAAATGGAGGCTCTGTGTGCTCTCTGCCTTTGCCACAGGCCCTCCAAGCTCTGCTGCCTCAGTCATGTTTTCTGAGGCTTTAAAATCTCTCCCTTGTCTCACCTGACTCCCCAGTGGTTTTCTGCAGTCTCCCTTTTTTTCTGTGTTGATCCTGAGGACTCTTCTGTGATTTCACTAATAAAAACATTTCCGTTGACTAAAACACCCTATAAAGAAACAAAACCAAACAAAACAAGCAAAACAAACCTCTCTGCCAGTGAGATGATAGCCAAAAGTCTTCGCCTGACTTTCCTTACCTCTCCAAAATGCAAGACTCTGTACTCACGGCTTCCGCTAATCTCTTACGGAAACCCTTTTCTCCAGATGGAGATCTACACTAAACTCATACACCTCTTAATCTTCTCCAATTCACTGCTTTTTGCACATACTGTTCCCCTACCTAAGTGACCTCTCTCATCCTCTCCACCTGTGCTAATATCACGTGTCAAGGAATAACCAGAGGCATGCTAGAACCCTTCCGGTCCATACTAGCCACATAACCAGTCCCCCCCCACTCCCAACCCTTATAGCCTCTATCCTTTGCTTGGACCCTAATCACTCACTGTCACGTAAAGCTATTCATCTTTTTATCATATACATTTTCCCTCCTGAATGAGAGTGTTAGCCCCTCACAGTCAGGGACTCACCATTTCATTCTTATTAAAACACTGTTGCAGATGCAGCAGGTTCTTACTTAAAGATGCATTGAGTGGCATTTATTGAATGAATCAACGGCATCAACTTAATGTTTATGAATTGAAGAATGAGATAGCATAGGAAAAAAGTGAGTATGCACTGAATAAGTGAATGCCTGAAACGAAGCCAACAGACTGCCCAGATGTTCTCACCCATGGGGAGAGCTCCACAGTTGCAAGTCACAGTTGGATGATATTTACAAGGCTTAATACCATCTTTACTGACTTATCTCGAGTTTTCACTGATATCAGAAATAAATGTTTTTGTCATGCAGCCTAATTTAAAATTCTTGGCATAGAGGAGCATTTTATTCATAATGTGACTATTCATAATCATTTGTTTTATTTTAATACAATTTAACATAGAGTTACTATATAAAGACCATTATATATATATTTTTGATGGCCCAGTAAAGCCAAATATATTTTAGAAGCAAATCTAGGCCAGAAGGCATTGTTTTACAGATGAGGACATGGGGCTACAGAGAAGTTAAATAATATGTCCCTAAGACATGCAGCTAACCAGTGAAAAATCTGGTCCAGAATACAGGTGCCCTGAGCCCCCACGCCGTTTTGTTTTCTACGTCTTGCTGCCTCTATCCGTGAAAGAATGAAAGGGTGGTCTGCAATATGGATACTCCCACCCCCTTGCCGCACAATTTTTAAACACTATAAAAGATGACAGCATAACCTATATGGTGCTGTGAGCAGAAGCATAATTTCCAGCACCCTCAGCAAGTCTCTGTGGTAGTTCCACTCAACTCAGGCTGGACTGAAATGGGTACACAAGTGTGACCAAGGACCAGGCAAATGTGCAACCCCCAAACTGAGCTGAAGCCAGTGCCGAAAGTTTAATCATGAAGTGCAGGAGAGGCCAAGTAGGAGAGAGCCACCTCCACACCACATGTGTTTGGCATTTAGGGTCGTCAAAGGCTTCTGCTTACTCCAGCCAATTTGCCTGCACTCATTGGACTTCAAACCTGGCTCAGCTCTGTCTTAAGAGGAGGCCCAACGTATTGGTCCTCCCGTGTCCCGTGCATAGCTACTAACAGTGGCCTGCTGGTGGCAAAGATGTAACCCACTAGCACAGGTGGGGAATACAGGGAAAAAAAAAAATGGCTGATTATCCAAGAGATTGAACTCCAGGGATAATTCCACCGCTCTCTAATTGTGTGGATTTGAAATTAGGCATTCAGTCTACACGTATGTATCAAAAGAGGGCTGGAGTAGAAAAATGTTTTCCATATAATGTTCATATATCTTCATATAGGAACAGTAGGGTCTCCTAGAAGGGCCTCTGTGGCTTTATCAGCTGAGTTATCAAATTGGGCATCCATAGCTCCCAACCTGACCTCAACCAGAGCTGTCCTATCTTAATCTGCATCAGTATCCTGCATCATGCTTAACTGGAAAAAATAAATTCTGCTTTAAAAACAACAGTAATAAAAACAAACACAATCACTTTGGAAATCCACCAGAGTAGCTAATCTCCAAGGTGCCTACCAGGTCCTTTAATCCATGAAACATTTGGGGGCAGGCTGAGCCTATGGTGCTATATTTTTCAAAGGTGCTCACCACAGAGATTCTGCGAGAAGCACCCCTTCCCCTTGAGGATCACCCAGGCAATGGGCAATCCAGGATTCTAGTTCAAATCAGGTCATGGATGAAGTGCAGATTTGCTCAGGGCTTAGACCCACCGTGAAGAAGCTCTGATCTAACATATTTAATTCATTTCATTGAACATCAATTGTATGTTATGCATTAGTTTGGTGCTATTATGCTTTGGGGCTCATATCTGTCATTTTGTTTTTGTTGTTTATTTTTGTTACTGTTTGTTTGTTTTTCCATACTTCACACAGAAACTGTAACTCCTAGACCTCCATAGAGTAAGAAAATTTAGCGACTAGTGTTTTCTTCTCTTTATTTCCATTGAATTCTTCCAACCTCTGCTCAACACCAACTGAATGTCCACTAACAAACGAGGTACAGGGATAAACAGAAGAAAAGTTTAAAGAACATGCCGCCTGTCTTCAAGGATTTAGAGTGTGTCTGAGAGAAAGCACTCCCACACACACAACAGCAGCAGGTAACAAAGGGAGAGTGCTAAGCCAGCAACGATCACCTACCAAAGGTAAACAATAAATTCAATTCACTTGGCAGAATGGAAAGGGTGAGATTGGGGCAAGCTGGAGTCTTCAGAGGTTTGACCTGTTTGTTGAAGGCCTAAAAGGGTTTGGACACAGAGAATGGCCCTCATGGGAAAGGAGAGAAAGTGGAAGAGAAAGCCCACGGAGCACTAAGGAGGCTGGCTGCTCTGGAACAAAAGCTGGCTGTGTGGAGAGCCCGGATACGTCTCTGCCCCTGCCTCTGTGGGGGTGGCCCACCAAGCGACTTACCTGGGCAGGATCTCAACTCATCATCTTCTGCATGGAGATCAGCTCCTGGGCTCCTGTTTATCTGGAAGATGCATCTCCATTTGAATGCTTCTAATGCTTGTCACATACTCAGAGCTCACTACCTGTGAGAGAGGCACGCATTATTATTACTATATCTTCCTTTACCAACTGCCTGCCCCACTTGAACCCACTACTCAAGCCATCCCTTGCCCAGGAGGGGCCTTTCGCCATCTCCCAGGGTCCTATACATACTTGCTCTTTGGGAGATGCACTTACGAAATGTTAAAATTTAAAGCGGCTACTTCCAAATGCTTGGGGGAACTTGAAAGGGAAAAGGGTGTTCCATTTGGATTCCTCAATACATATTGCTTATTTTTGCAGGATTTGAGGACGGGTCAGTGCCTCTTAAAGGTAGTAAGAGGAAACAGCCTACCGAGAGACATAAGGAAGATAAGAGCCAAAATATCTTCCAAGGCAGGGGTCTTCCCACACGTACACAGTCTTCCATATCTCCCTCATTCTCTCATGATCTTGTCCTCCTAAGCCAGCAATGATAATCTGGGAATAAATGCGCATTTTCTAAGGGAGAAATATTGCCAAGCCCGTTAATCTTATGCAGATGCGATGTTACTTTTACCATGTTGTAATATGGCTTCTTAAAAAACAAGTTGGAAGGGGGTGGGGGTGGGGGAACCCACCAAAAAAAAAAAAAACCACAACAAATATTCACCAACCCATATGGTCAGTAATTGCTGTTTAATAGTCCTCCTATTACAAACCTGAGAGGCAGCAGTCTGAATTACCAGTAGAGTATTAATAAACAGGAATGAGTTAATAGTGCATAAAGACCTTCTAGTGGAACAGTGGGGGAGTTGAATATTCTTTTCTTCAGTCAGCTGTAAGTAATTACTGCATGGTGTGCTTCTGACTATTACCATAACAGAGCAATTGGACGTGAAGAATGGATAATAGTACGGACATGGAGGTATTTTTAGAATATCAGCAGTGAAGCAGGTAACCGGCCTACTCCAGTAGAAACCTTTAAATAAGTTTAGAAGACTTTCTCTCTCTCTCTCTCTCTCTTTCTCTCTCTCTCCTTATGACATTTAGCCAGGGTAGAATTTTAAAAAGATCAATCTAATAAATTATTTAAAATAACTTTACAAAGAGGATGCCTGTGATATGTAAATAAGAAGGCAAGAAGGGAGGAAGGAAAAGTCTAAAAAGCCCAGGCGGACAGGAGGCATGATGCCGACGTTACTGTAACTACATAATCACGGGTTCCTTCCTGCTCCTTTGAGAGTACAGCCTGGATGCGAATCTGCTTGACTGGCTCCCACTGGCTGCTCAGGTGAAAGTGAAAATATTCAAATCAGAGCTGTAACTATGATTGCTGGAGTTGTGGGTTTTCTAAAATTGAGTTAGTCATCCTCGGTGATTTAATGATGCATATCATTTATTTTAAAATATTATTACAGGGGCATTGACTGAGCCGCAGCGCCTTCTTCGCGGGACTGTCCATTATGCAATGCGGCGGGGTATGTCATGGGCGGCGGCAGCTGAGATATTGTCTAACGGCACAACATATGTTCTCAGATGAAAACAGCTTGAGACTTTGATTCAGAAAGCGGTAATTTTGCAAATGCACACAAATATCATTTAAGGAATATTTTGAATTTTTTTTTTCCAGGGTATAGGTCCTTCTCCTGCTTCCTGGCTGCACAGGCCGATGCTGATTTTTCAATTTGCAGGTTTGTTAAGCATCATGGAATGTTTTGGTTCTCAATCAAGAATATTCTTCCCAAGTGGTTCCAAAGTCCTACGCTTGAAAATAAACGTGTGTCCTCTTTGTCTCCTAGCAGCATGTGTTCCCACGTACAATAGCGGCACAGGACAGAGGAAGGCAATGCCTTTGATTGAACCATCCTATAGGCTTTTAACCTGCCACTCTCCTGGGCTGGGAGCTTTCTTCAGGCCAGGCGGCACACTCTCTTCTTTGGGCGGTTCCGGCAGCTGGAGTCCAGCGGGGATGGTTAGGAGCCAGGACCCACGTCCTCCTCCTGGCGGGATTCCTATCCTACCTTGTGGCACAGGAGCTGAACGGAGGCTGAGTTGCCTCAGTGCTAATGACCTCAGAGACCCACCTGAAAATGAGGCGCAGCCTATGGGACAGGTGGCAATGCTTAACTGATCTCTGTCCGGTGCTTTGAAGTCTGACAAACAAATGCGTGTGAAATAAACACTGTCGCATTTCTTTCTCCTGAAAAACCGCCTTATTGTGTCTCAGCTCTGCCAGCCAGCATATTCGGATTCATCCAGACACAGCCCCTTTCTTGCTAAAAGATGCTGCGGTGAAAATTTACAGCTGTGGGTTTCACTTGTTTAGCTGGTCGTTCTTAATAGAAGTCAAGGGCACACCTATAGAGGTGTCATTATAACCCAGGGACAGTGGAAGGTTGTCCCTGTCACTGGTTTTGATTTACTTTTTTCATGTATTTGAAAAGGGAATGGTTCTCTTTTCTTTAAGTCTAGAGAAAGATGAGGACGGAAGAAAATCTTGTTAATTGAATACCCATTTTGAACAACATTTTCTACATAGGACAAAGATCAATGGTCTTTTCTAGGAAGTGTTCAAGACCTCATGATTTGGGAAATTTGCGTGTTTAGAACCTTTGTGTTTCTGGTTTAGTGAAATTTGGAGGTACTTATAACCAACTTTGCATGTGACCACAGTTAAAGTCATCCTTCACTCTGATTAGTCATGAACTTCCCAAGGGCGTGGGCTGTACTTCTAGAGTTTACACCCTAGGTCGCCACCCTGTCCAGAGTGCCAGCACATAACTTCCCCAGGAAGAGATATCACCAGCAATCAGAGCTGTTGCTATTTCAGATCTAGAAAACCCTCTGGGGAGCAAAGGAATATGAGGTTTTTCCCAAGAGTGAGAGTAAGGGGAGAAAGGAGGCTCCAATGCCTTTATATCTCCATTTAGCTCTAAGAAGCCCAGGGGGAAATAAATACCTGGAGTTGTTAAGAAGCCAAACAGTTTCAGAGGCCACCATTTTCTCTCTTGAGTATTTTAGCTGGTACCTCTCTAGTCAAGAATTCTTAGTATTTTCAGTTGTTCCCATTGAAACAACTTAGTAGGCCAACACTCCAATAAGACCCAGTGAAAGGGTAAATCATTTAGAATTGATTACACAATTCAATGTGTATAAAACCTTCCAGACTGGTTGAATTCAGCTACCCTATTCATGGGTTATCATGACAGCCAGTAAAACTCACAAACAATGTATTTTCAGCATTTTGGTAAATAATCCTCTGAAATGTCCGGTATGATATGGCATATAGCAGTAATTATAACAGAAGTCTAAATACCCTGGCCTCTACCTGCTTCATCGATCGCATCTCCTACCATCCTCCCCATGGTCTTATTTCAGTTCCTCCATCACACCTAGCTCATCCCTGCGTCCAGGTCTTTATACTCTATTCTCTCTGCCTGGAAGACATTCAGCCTCAGTTTAAATGTCATCTCCAAGAAACTATTCTTAACACTTTTCTGGGCATTTTCCAAACACTACTCTACTTTTTTTTCCTTAACAGCATTTATACTAGTTGATATTTTCTTGTTTGCATGTGTGCTAGATTGAACGGTTCTCAATTCTTGATTCCCATTCCCCTGCTACTGTAATATGCATGCTGTGTAACTATGGGTAGAAAAATGACCTCCACCCAATTGATGTTTTGTTTTTTTTTTTAAGTTTAATTATTTACATTGAGAGAGAGAGAGAGAGAGAGAGCATGAGTGGGGAGGAAGGCAGAGAGAGAGAGGGAGAGGGAGAATCTCAAGCAGGCTCTGCACTATGAGCACAGAGCTCGACCTGGGGCTCAAACCCACAAGCTGTAAGATTATGACCGGAGCCAAAATCAAGAGTCCAATGCTTAACCGACTGAGCCACCCAGGTGCCCCACCCACCCAATTGATGTTAGGCTTAGTCATGTGACTAACTTGCATTGGTTAATTAAATGTTGGTAGACTTGATGAAAACAGAGACTTTAAATGTGCTGTGTGTCTTACTTGCGTCCTGGAGCTCTTGCCATTCTGTATAAAAAAATATGCTGTAAGTTGTCATTTTTCAAAGAATGAAGACATTGTTGGAACAAAACTGAACCTAACTGGAGGCCTAGAACCAATTCCCCCCATGACCTGAAGTAGTGCCGTTTCAGCCAACCCATGGGACCATCAATACGAAAATAAACAGTTGTTGTTTGAGGCTCTGATGTTTGGGTTTGAGTGTGAGGCTTATCACCCATCATTAATGTGGCAATTGCTAATTAATATAGAAATTACACCAGCAATGGCCTTCTGCTGTCAAAATCCTTTAAAAATGCATCATTTGACTTGGGATCAAGTAGAGGAAACTATAAAAAACTGTAATAAGAAGCTGGAAAAATGACAACCTATATTGTGTAGAAACAAAACATTTGATACAACCAACGACTGCAATGACTTGGAAGGCAAAAGAATGTGCCAAGTGCACTGACAGCACAGGCTGGGAAATTTTTGAGGCAGAATATTTGTGGTATGAGTTGGCTGCTATTATCCACATTTGATAAGTAACTACAAGAAAGAAATGAGCTTGGAAAAAAATTGACTAGCTTTCAAGCAGGACTGAGGGGAATTTATATATATATATATATTTTTTTTTTTAAATGTTTATTCATTTTTGAGAGACAGAGAGAGACAGAGCATGAGCGGGGAAGGGGCAGAGAGAGAGGGAGATGCAGAATCCGAAGCAGGCTCCAGGCTCTGAGCTGTCAGCACAGAGCCCGACGCGGGGCTTGAACTCATGAACTGTGAGATCATGACCTGAGCCGAAGTCGGGCGCTCAACCGACTGAGCCACCCAGGCGCCCCAGGACTGAGGGGAATTAAAAGAACCTAGAAATTCTGGGGATTGTAAGTTTGAAACCTTAAACCACTTCTCTCTAAAGGTGTGGCATTAGAACACTGCCATACAGCAAAGACAAAATTAAATAAGTGGCTGTCACACCCTTTGTCAAGAACCCTGAAAAGATGAAAGAGATCAAAGGTGCGACTCATAAATGAGCAAAGTACCTACACTTACATCTAGAAGGAATCATGTCTTCAAAAGAATTGTGGGTGAGGCATTTGACACATGCAGTTGACTAGAATCCATATTGAAAACCAACAAAATTTTTGAGGGAGTTTTATGTTGCATTGGAAAAATTGCCACCTACCTAGGTTTAAAAAGACTATCTCTGTTTGAGATATATAAAGATCTCTGGGCCCCCAAATTTCACAGGCAGGAAGCAGGGTGAGAAATCTGCTCAGCAACAAAGAAGGGCATATTCTCCAGTACTCATCAGAAAAGCCAAGATGAAAAAGGAAGAAGTTCCAAGGGCAGAGCAAAGACCCATGTACAACAGTAGGCTGGTGATTACCTCTCAGGTGTAGAACCAGGGCCTAACCAAGATATAAACCAACCTCCCTGTAGGGGAACCTGGCAAAATTTGGCTAGCAGAATTTCAAAATTGCTATAAAGCAGTGACTTCTATCTTTCTCTCTGTTCTCTCCACATCGAATGCAAGTGTTTCTTACCCTGTCCCTATTCCAACATTGCATATTAGATATGTAGGGACAGATAACATATCTTTTCAATTTATAGATGTATAGATCAAGAGTAGTTCCACCTAGACCTGACACGGATCATGAGATCATGGACTTTGAACCTGAAACTATATCTGGGTGAGCCTTTGTGGGTTTCATGGGATCGCACTGACTCTGTCCTAAGTGCAGACGGATTCTGAAAACTTGTGACCAAGAGGGCAGACACTGACAAGAGAGACTGAATTATTATTTTTAAGTCTTCATTCATTTCCTTTATAAAATTATACATTCACTTTTTTTCCATATGATTTACAGGTCTTCCCACTATGAATGAAAAAATATTTCCTTGATCCATTCATATTGGGCTTGGCATGTGAATCGTCTTGGTTAATAA
Source organism: Herpailurus yagouaroundi (assembly GCF_014898765.1). Taxonomy (NCBI): domain Eukaryota; kingdom Metazoa; phylum Chordata; class Mammalia; order Carnivora; family Felidae; genus Herpailurus; species Herpailurus yagouaroundi. Next base: position 2,511,743 of record NW_024412441.1, read on the forward strand.
AATCTTAATAAATGTAACAGAAACAGAGTTTTAGACTTGTTGGCATGATCTGGCTTCTTCTCTTGCACTCCTGCCATCCCTCGTGAGAAGCACATGCCCCGGTAGCTTCTGGTCCATGGATTTGGTGTCTCTGGACCAGTGGATCAGATCCCAACTGACAGTTTCAAGCCAGGATAAGCTGAACCTTGATAAGATCAGTCATCTTCCAGCTGACCCACAGAATTGTTAATGAGACAAGTGAATGTTTGGTGTTTTAATTCAGAGATTTTAGAGCTATTTGTTTCACAGCATTATTGTAGATAAAATGGTGGCTGACACCATTTACATGTTTGTTTATTGTCTGCCCACATGTGCATAAAAGGTCTACTATGTTGTTCATGTATATATTCCTATGTACAGAAACATTCTAGGCATATGGTCATTGCACAACAAATATGTTAAATGAACAGATGAAAAATGTAATATACGGTAAGAACTACCAATTTAACACTATTAGAACTCTATTTGGCTATCTCTTTGACTGAAAACCTAAGGTTGAACTCACAGTGGGCAGAGAAGAATGGCATACCTACAGGAAAAGAAGCCATTTGGAGTTCTTCACAAGGAAGTATTAAAGATCTCCTCAAGTGGTGTTATGAACGTCTGATATAGAGACAGCTGTAGTGATAAGAATAGCTAATTTGGTTGAGAAAAGAGAATTATTATGAGACAATGTCCCAGTTGTCTTTATATCTGTAGTTGCAGCACAAAGTGGGCTCTCAATACATGTGTGTGCAAATGAATCGACTTTCAGAGCTCATAGATGCTTTTTGTACCCTACTTGGCTTTCAGTTATGGAAGATATTAAGATGACATCAGCGACTAATGCAGGCCTGTGCTTAATTCTCCACTCTGCTAGAAACTCTCTAACTTGGGAGGAGCTAGATTATGCCTGTGGGTCAACCGAAGTACTCTCCTCTCTTTCCACAGATGAAAAGGGAGGAGACTCTGCTGATATTAAGAGAACTGGTTTTTAGGTTTTTATATTCTCCAAATCAACTCATGTTACTTTCTTATTCTTCCTTAGCCATCCTTTCCCTTAACCCAAATATCTCGCCCTTCATTTAATGCAGTAATTCCAGTGAACGGGTTATTTTCCATCTATCGTCACGCAGTCCTTACTATGGACTACATGCTGTGCAAAAGCCTGGGGATATAAGTGAGACATGGTTCTTGCCACCAAGGTGTCTACTGGAGAAGGAAGACAATCAGATTAAGTTGCTTTAAAGTAAATGGTACAATTGAACAGTACATAATAAGAACACAAAAGTAAGGCATCTAAATGATACTGAGGGACCAACAGAGAGTGGGATTTGAAATAGAAGAGGAGATACAGAAGGGAGATCATGATGTGAAAGAAATGTTCCCAAACATGTTTTCGCTTATGCTTATAGGAAGGTGGCCCCGTATAAGAAAATAAATACCAGCGTATCCCAAGGATACGAAAATTGGAATACGAAAATGAAGGAAAATTACATGGATGACCAGATACACCCTTTAGTACTAATGGAAAAGGAAAGAAGAAGAGTTTGCAGAGTCCTAGATGACTGTCTCCTGGCATATAGTATACATACCTTACCACAATCTCAAGGAACATGTTGAAATGGCAAGGAAGCAAAAAAACAGCAATCGTTCCAGGAAAGAGAAAAGCAAAAATCTACTGATTGAAGCAGTGTGTCCACTTGTTGAAAGTGCCTTCTTCTTCTTTTTTTTTTTTTTCTTGGAAAGGCACTTGGAGTCTGTAAACAGAAATTATGAAGTTAGTGAAGAAAGTCTAGAATGTGAAAAGAAGACCAAATGTTATAATAAAGGAGAAACCAGGATGGAATTTGATCTGCCAAGACGAGGGTGTGAGGGGACAAAGGATCATCAGAGAATGGAGCATGTCAGAGAAACTCAAAAACAATTCTTGTGGGTTGATTGATTAGACAAGATAAGGTGCCCTGAGGCCAAGGGGTCAAGAGTTTATGCAGCCAATTTAAAAGTTTTCTGACTTAATGGAGGGCATTTTGAAGATAGCTGGAAAGTGTTTAGTTAATTGAATTTGTGAAGTAAATGTATATCCCCAAAAGTGTTTGTTTTATGTCTGTTTTCTAGTTCTTAATCTTTCATATTTGTCAGAACAAAATTGTGCCAGTGACATGGAAAAGTTGGTCTTTTACCAATATTTATCTTTCTGTCTCTCTTTATCACTCTGCTCCAACTTCTCCTCCTACCATCCTGGAGGGCTATGCAGATTCAGTGTTCTAATAGCAAATCTTATTCTAAAATTTCCTGAAAAGAAATTTTTTCTCATGTATGTGTATGTCTTTTTCGAAGATCATTTTAGTAGGAGAGCATATCTCCCAGAGAACATAGAATCTCCCAGACAACTTTTCTTTCAAGGGATAACATTAATGAGGAGTTGGGTCACATTTCTTTATTAACTGAGATACAATTCATGGAAAATCAGAGGCATTCCCTCCCAACCACATATTCTTTTTTTTTTTTTTTCAACATTTATTCACTTTTGGGACAGAGAGAGACAGAGCATGAACAGGGGAGGGGCAGAGACAGAGGGAGACACAGAATCGGAAACAGGCTCCAGGCTCTGAGCCATCAGCTCAGAGCCTGACGCGGGGCTCGAACTCACGGACCGCGAGATCGTGACCTGGCTGAAGTCAGACGCTTAACCGACTGTGCCACCCAGGCGCCCCTCCCAACCACATATTCTAATACACAAACTATAAATAATTTTATGATTCTTCTGACAGAAACTGAAGGCAAATTTAAAAAAATGGCGCAAATAGGCAGATGCCATGATTATAATCTTTTTTCTTTTTAATTTTTTATAATCATCATGTCATCACGTCATGATTGTTATTTTCCATTGTCTTCCTTTACATACCTTTATCAACAATGCAAAGATACATAACACAACTGAACATAGGCAGAAAAGAAACCTTGAAAAGAATCTGCCTAGTTGAAAATAGCTTATATATTTACATACAAAGTTGTATTTGATCTTCATAACAAACTTGGTAGGGTGGGGGAGGGAAGAAAGGTGGCGCATCGAAGTAGGTAAGAGGATGGCCTTTTAGTCATTAATGCCTCAATCGAATCCTACTCACTAGCTGTAGGACATGGGCAGGTTAGTGAACATCTCTGAGGCTCAGTTGTAAAACAGGTATAATAAAACCGACCTCGTCAGTTTGTTGTGAATATTGAACAAGGGAAAATAAAGGCCTTGGTACATAGGATAAAATAAATAAGATTCATTTATTAAATAAATAAATAAATATGCCACCTAGGATTAATTAGTATGGCAAAGGTGTTACTACTTTTTTTTTCCCACCAGACATATCAACACACATGTCCAGAAGTGTGCCTCACCACGCTGCTGACCACACAGAAGGAAAACTTCCGCCTTTTAGCTTTTAATATTCAGAGGTGACCTGTCCGTGTTTATTTAACACTTCTCACCAGAGAAAATGAAAACCGATTAGGAAAATACGTACTGATGCCATTTTAACTAAGTTATCAAATATCTTTTTAACAAATGGGTCAATGTAGACACAATCTTTCAAAAATGCAGTGAGTCACGGTCGGAGCATTGACACAGCCCTGAAAGATCAGGCTCAGTTTACGCGGCGGCCCGTGGCTGTGTCTTCCCTTGTTGCTAGCCAACTCTCATGTTAATGACATAATTAAATGGCTATAAAGTTCCATAATTCTTGCTCCTTTAATTAACCAGAGGGAAACCTCTTCTCAATGCTGAAGATTCTGCTGTTTCATCCTGTATAAGTTTCCAAAGGCTGATGCTTGAATTCCGTAACAATCGCAAGGAGCACTAAAGAAGGGTTCCTTTTTAAAAAATAAAGAAGTGAGCATTTGAGCAGAAATGCAAGCTTTCAATCAACTGTATAAATAATCAGCTAAAATTGGTTCTGTATATCATGCTGTGAGTTTTCACCAAGAGTTGTTCTAGATAAAAAAACATAAACTTAGCAGAAGCCAAAATCATTGAAGCAAATGATTCCCTTGAAGATTCTTCGGGACTCCAGAGGTGCAGCACTAAAACACTTCCACAGAGTTTCAAGCTCTTTATGAGGAAAAAGTGTGAACTTGGGACAAGACACAGAATACATGCTGTAAATTTTACAGAAGTTTTTTTTTTTAAAACCTCTCCCGTTATCGCTTTGACCTTCCGTTAATTCAACAGTTCTAAATCAGGTAGAAGCTGAAATGATTTCAATTAGATGCACAATGGGGGATGGCCGCATAAAAGGAACCCGTTGGTATTGCCTAGGCTGAAAGAGGAAGGTGGAGAATTTATATTCTATAAGCTGTTCCCACTTCCCATGTGGCATAGGCAAGACCCGGAAGTTTATTAATGTCCCCCAAAGAGAGGACTCAGAGTGGCCTAGCTGAGCATTGTGGGCTTATAATGGGGCCCCCTGTGATGGAGGGCATGGTGCCTTCCCAGAAGACACTCCAAGAGGACTTTCCCAGACAGAGGCTGGTTACGCTATATAGTACAGACTCAAAAAGCATCAGCAAAACCTGAGATGAGTCAGAGGCATCCCAGGGTTATCTGAGAGTACTGACCAAACAATAGAAGAGCAGGTCTCAATTCAAACCTGTGGACACCTGTGGGCCAAAGAGCAGCCAGTCTGAGAGACCTTGCTACAGGAGTCGCAGGGCCAGACACAGGACAAGGACTCGAGCACCCCCATCCTCTGCCCCCATATAGATGGATCAAGCCCCTTGGCAAATATGTACCTTACGGTTAGGAAAGTTGTGCACTGATGTGTGCTGCGAGGTATTGCCCTTGCTTGGCAAGCCGTGTGTCCTAGTCTGGAGTAAGGGAGATTTTTTGACATCAGTTATCTCAGCAGAGAGGCCTTCTTTGCCTTTTCATATTTCATTCTAAGTTGCAGTCTGTGTTAGCTTTAGCCTTATTTCTCAGACACCAGGCCAGTGTCTTGAGGAAGAGAAGTAGGGGAGTACGCGAACGAGCTGAAACAGTGAGCATTTTCCTAAAGACACTAAGTCTTTCAAAGAAGACTCTATATGAACAATCATAACTTTGAATAGATTGAATGTGAAAATGAAAGAAGTGACTGAAATGTTGCTAATGGATAGATAATAAGTTGTTTTTGCCACTCAGTGAAGTGGAATTACATGGAGCAGATCAGAGTTTTCAGAAATTAAAGGGCAGTATTTATTTTCTGCATATCTGAGCGTAGCATGAAGAAATTTCCAACTCCATTGTGTGTGTGTGCATGTGTGTGTGTGTGTGTGTGTGCGTGTAACATAAAAACTGGAGGATTGTACTCTAAACATAATCATTTTTTCTGCCTAATGAGATTATGGATGTTTATATTTTTGATTTTTCACTTTCACATTTCTCAAATTTTCTGTGATGAGCATGTATTAGCTATTTAAAATCAAAGACGGATAAATGCTATTTTCAAATAATTTGTTTACATCTTCTAGTTGTTTTTGTTTAAACCCCAACTGTTCAAAAGAAAAACATATCAAGTTATTTGGTCATTACATATATATAAAACTCAAAAATTCTGTCTAACCTTAACTTTGCTCTGTTTTAATCCCCTTTATTTCAAAGATCACACTGTATGTCCCTTTTTGTCTTAAAGTTTCAAAATGGCCTTTAGTCAAATGCAATTAAGATTTTGCCCTGACCTGACATAAAAAAATGGAGTATGTATATGAAAGCACTTTGAAAACTTTAAAGGACTTTAAAAATATATGGACGTACTAGTGGCGGAAGGCAGGGGAGGTGAGCAGTAAGGGGGAGGTACAAGAGGAGGAACTAGGTTGTATCTTTGCAAAACATAAATTTCAAAGGTTCTTCCTGAATTAATTTGCAAACAGAAATGAATGGAGTTACGGTGTGGCATTCCTGAATATTCACAATTTTCACAAGTTAATCCCATACCTTTGATAACATGGTGCACATCTTCAAGTTGACATCTGTCTGTATCATTTGCTGCTACTGACAGCAATGGACCCTCTTCAATAGAGTCAAAAGTACCTGAGAGCTAAGGGTCTCCTCGTGGGAACCCTGAGGCTATCTCCTGTGTCTATATTATTAAGAGTGGTCCCAGAGGGAGTCTTATTTTGGAAAACTTTGAATCTGGAAACTGTCCCTTGAATTTGGGTTTTTTGTTTGTTTGATGTAGGACCCACAGATTCTAGAAGGGCAGTTCTAAGAATGCTCTCCAAATCTGGATGTCCTTAGCAGCCCTTTCCCCCGGATTAAAAGAGGTATAATTTGTAGATGAAGAGTCCATCTTACTTTCCAGGCTCCCCAATGCAAACCTAGGGCAAAAGAGCATATGACACGGAGTCAAACAGCCTGGATTCACATCCCAGCTCTACCACTGGTTAGGTGACCTTGGAGAAACACTCAACCTCTGTGCCTTAAACTCCTCGTCATAAATGGGGATTATAATGGGACCAATTTCATAGGGTTCTTAAGAGATTTAAACACATCTATATATATGAAGTGGGATGTGAACAGCATCAGGCACTTATTAAGTGCCCCGTAAGCATTACTTGTTGTTATTAAGAGGGGAATCCTCATGTATATCCAGACCACCACAGCCTCTGACGTTCACAACTTATCCCCACTCAAGGAAGATAATCCCGAGATGGCCTGGTAACTGAGAAAGAAACCCTTCTCATGGTTCTTCATAGTTCGGGCGTGTGTGGTGGTGACTGATGCATGCACACACATATGTGTAACAAACCTTCTGAATTCACTTTGGCAGCGGCAGAACTGGGTTTGTGTTGAGTTAGCCACCCTATCTGGTTCCGTTGTCTCTGGGATGACTCCATGCTCCTGGATGTAGTTTTGTGACATACCCATCCGGAGCAGGATTCAATACACTGGTCTTACGTGTCATAGAAAGCAAGTAAAGGACATTTCTTAACACAGGAAAAAAATGTTGAGTTCATGGATTCACTATTTTCTCACTAGCCTTGGTGAGTACTAATGGCTCTCAAACAGGCATTGAAATGAATGCTATGGAGCCATATCAAAATTCTAGAAAAGGTGAGGCACAAAGGTGTGCTTTTACCTGGAGAATCTTTCTCTTTCCTCACTTTTTCAACCAAAGGAGAAACTACAACTAGGGAGGCGGGGAGAAAAAGACTCCTTGGGTATATGTTAACAGGTTCTTTTTAAAAAAATTGTTTAAGTTTACTTATCTACTTTGAGAAAGAGCAAGCACAAGCAGGAGAGAGGCACGGAGAGAGAGAGGGAGAGAGAGAGAGAGAGAAAATCCCAAGCAGTGCATAGCCTGATGTGGGGCTCGAACTGGCGAACCATGACCTGAGCTGAGATCAAGAGCCCGACACCCAACTGGTTGTGCCACCCAGGCACTCCTATGTTAACAGTTTTTAAACATTAAACATTAAAACAAGAGCATTATTTCTAGAGGGACCTCACCATACCCTAGAAAAGTAGCTTTTGTATGATTCCTGGCTTTTATGGACTTTAGCCAGCTCTTCAGCAGTCTTAGGTAAATTAATATTCAGTGAAAATTTTAATAAACACATGAAAATTTTCTACATCGTATTAAAAACTGATCAGTTGGCTTAATACTACACCTCTCATGCCTGCCCAGAATGTTAGTCCATCTCATCAAAACACACTTGGGAAAAATACTGAAGTTAGTCCTAAGCCACCCCTGCTCCATTTTAATGCATTCATCAGACAAATAGTTCTGGGTATTATTCCCCCTGTCCATTCTCTTCTATCCCTGGATCTTCCATTCCTTTCTTTTTCTCCCACGATGTCAGATTATTAAACACATACACTTCAGTAGGCCCACAGAAAATAGAACCACATCGGATTTGTTTTGGGCAGGAGGGGTCAGCCTGAATTTCCAGAGTGTGGCTCAGTCCTCTACCACACATTTCCTCCCACTCCAGGGATTTCACTTCATCTTTCATCCATCCAGCTAAGGAGAACAGGGGCTAATTTAGGAGCCTCTTTATGCCTGTACATATTCAGCCAGAGGGGTCACTGTTGATTGATGCAAGACACTCTGTCCTCCAAGAGCTCGCCAAGTCCCTGCTGGTCCAGAGAGTAGCAACCAACAGTAACTCACCCTTTAGTGCCTGTGCGTTTCTGTGCCTCCAGCTAGAAACCGTCAATAAAAACCAGAGGCAACTTATGTTGCCTTAGATCACTAATAAATGCTCCACACCACCACCTCAGAGCCCTTTCACAAAAATGTATTTCTCTACAGATAGATGCCAAGCCCCAGCAGCCAATTACTACAGAAATGCCTCAAAGGCTTGAAGGAGGAGGCAGGGAGAGACAAGGGGCTCTTTTCAAAGATAAGAGTTATATGCTTCCTCCTAATAAAAGTTGCTCCCTTTTGTTGAATGCTTCCTCTAAGCCAGACACTGGGATAAGGTTTAACCTACATTATTTCATTCATTTCCTACAATTCTGGGACTCCAAAAGCTCTAGCCCATTTTACAGATGAGGACACAAAGGCTCACAGGACTTAGGCAGCTTCTACTTTCTGCTTCTCCACTCCCCTCCACACCCCCAACCTGCCACAACAAAGGCTTGTGGGTGTGTGTTGCAAAAGCAGCTGGGAAATGTCCAGATGCCAGGCATTTCAGGTGGATGTCTGGGCTTCAGAGCATGGCCACTCCTACCCTTACAATGCAAAGATGTTCAATGGTTCAGTTAGTTCACAGACTGCCAGAAACAGACATGATGTCTAGACATCATCTAGACATTGTCAACACTTCCAGGGCCTTCCACTTTATTGGTGAGTGTTGAATATTCTGGAAATTTTCTTTTGGTACCAGAAAGCACTGGGTGCCCACCCTGTATATGGTACTGTGATGGGTTCTGCATAGGTTTAAGTGAGTGAAATGTTAAAAGAAAGAAAGAAAGAAAGAAAGAAAGAAAGAAAGAAAGAAAGAAA
>NW_024412441.1:2520748-2555911 GCF_014898765.1 Herpailurus yagouaroundi
AAAGAAAGAAAGAAAGAAAGAAAGAAAGAAAGAAAGAAAGAAAGAAAGAAAGAAAAGAAAAAAAGATGGCACGGTCACAGTCTTCTACAATTATTTTTAATCATGCAATATTCAATAAAACCAGCCCCTGGGTTAAATGCTAGGGATAAAGGGAATAAACGCTCCTGGGCCATAGATTTTATCATTTCTTTTTATCCTTCCTTTGTTCTACCCCTGTTTCCTAAGGAGTCTCATTATCTCCCTTTATATACACAGGTCTTAGGCAGATTACGTGGCAGGATGAAACACCTGCACTGACCAAAAATCCATTTGGCTACTAACTACAGAAAAGCCAATATATCCACATCCTGAAAAGTTCATCGTGCTGGACACTGGTTATGGTCTGATAGGTTAGAGCTGTCAGTTTCGCACTTCACCACGCTTCACTCCTGCAAGAACGGAACCACCGACTATCATGAACTTTTGACTTCTTCTCACCCCTCCCTGAAAACTCACAACACAGGAACATTAAATACCCAAGATAATTGCTTATCTGTAATAACTGTGGCATGAAGGACCCGCGGGATGCTGCCTTACATCTCCTCTAACCGAGCTGTTCCGCAACATTTCTGTGAAGGAGCAGACGTAAGCTGTCTCCTCTTTGCCAGAGAGCAGAAGACCCTGTGGATATGGTTAAGACCCAGGCTTGAATTTGGGGATGAGGATCAGCACCCTTTTCTGCTATGGAGAAAAATGACCTACCCTTTTGATATCTTATACTTCTGCCCTGCTTCCCTATCTCTCAAACACATTACATCACGGTTCCATTGGCTCTACGTGTCAGACCTTACATTGGTATAAACGTTTTGATATTTTGCTCAGCTGTAACACATCTCTGTATTTCATTCGACTGCCACAATGAGAAGGAGAAACATTGCTGTCCCAGCTTACCAAAGAAGAAACTGAGAGTCAGGGAAGGTCATTTTTGCAGGTTATGAAGCTAGAATTTCAGCGCACATGATTCTTTGCAATGGCCAGCGTTTATAGCTCTTCAGCAATCTTCATTTGGTGCACGGGGTATCTGGGGGTCTTCCTTAGGGAATCACGGAAGGGTGAGATCACGTGTGCCTAATGAGCCACGTGTCCCACCTCAGGGACAGGAGTCACAGAGTTAGGTAGGTGGCCGTGGCCAACGACACCCTGCCCAGAGCCTTTGTGTGGCAAGAAATCCAGTCCACTTCCAAAAGCAAGGCTCTAAGAGAGGGGTTTCTGTTGACACTTTCTCTGTATGTTTTGTTATGCTTGTTTTTGTTGGCCTAGAGAACCAGCAGCCAGGGACAGCAGGATGACTTTGAGCCAAGGGGCGGTCTGTTCACACCCTAGGGACAGGAGTGTTTCACTAAGTTGCTGCCGCTTGAAAGGACAGCCGCCACGCAGTCTTGCTCTCTCCCGGTTTTGTTATCCCTGAGATAATAAATAAAGGCTCATTCTGTTGTGTCCAAAAGACCCTTTTCAGGAGACCTGCTCTTGCTGGAAGTCTCCAGAGCCTCCTCACCTGATTACAGTCAGATGCTGGGCATTTCAAATTAAATTAGAACAAATAACAAAAATGAAAGGAGAGTGGGGAGGAGGAGGAACAAACCAGCAAAAATGGTATTCATTTAAAGTAGCCAATGAGAAAAACGGAGCCCGAAAAACTCAGCTGATAACGGCAGAGATTGACATTTGCTGTCCATCTTAGGCTAAAAAGAGCCACAAGTGAGAATCTGTCGGGATGACAATTCCAGGCCAATTTCATGTAGAATATTCTGATGCAGATATGGCCAGGATAAACAAGAAGATGTTTTAAATCTAGACCTGAATTTTTATGGCCCTCAGACCACGATAGGATCTCTATTTGCTTGTGTATGCAACATACAAGATACAGTGCTTGGAAGATGGTAAGAATATTTGTCCCATTGTGCCACTGTTTCCTCTAGCAAGTCCTGTCAAGGACGAACTGTCATTTGAGCTCAAAATTCTGCTCAAGATGTGCCTAGAGAGACCCACTGGAGTATGGATGGATGAGAAGGCAGAGGAATTCTTGTAATACCTGCTCCCAATATGCTCCAATGTCAGGAAGATGGTTTAAAATCAAATGGAAGGATTCATGGACCAAGATTACAGTGTGTCCATTGCCAAAGTGATTTAAGACAGCATCCTTAGAGCTCCATTGAAAACAACTTGAAATCAAGCAGTCTAACAAAGCCTCAGAATCGCTTCGGCCTCCTTGATACCACTTTACCTTGGTTCCAGCCCGGTCTCACATTTGCCTGGAACATTGCTATCACCTATTTCAGCTGCCCTAAATACTGCCAGATGGATCCCAGAGCAGTATTAAGATACCTGATAAGACAATCTAACTTCACCATCCAGATGCTGAAAGGACATTTACATTTAATGTGCTTTTTCAATCCTATTAGCCAAAGTAGTATATTGTACAGTAAAATATATTGTCTTATTACACTGCTTTCATCACGAAGAAACAATGAGCACACAGAAACGTAATTCATATTATATTGTCTGTCACTAAAGGAGGGCTCTTCGGCAAACTTAAACCCAATTTGGAGCAAATAAACTATTAGTGAGCTAGAGAGTTCACTAATCTTGTGCCCAAACTAGTTGCATCCACATATTAAAAGCCATTATCAACTAGGCAAAGAGACCCAGGAGAACACAACAGATGATTACCTTCCGAGAGACATTCTTGCACATAGCATTAAAAACGCTGTTTGGTCATGTGTCTGTCCCCTAACATCACTCTTCATTTTGATTTCCAGCAGCCAGGCAGAAGGAAAACTTCCAAGTCTCTGAAGGAGCCGGTGCTGGTGGGGATTACCTCAAAAAATGTGACAACCCCTTTATTAAAAAAACAATAAGCATTCAAGAGTGATCAGTGAAAAAATGTCTCTTAAGGCCATTTATTTTTAGCTGAGCGTTGTTGTGACTGTTTCCATGGCTAAACCATGAACATGTTTGCTGCACAAGCCCGGTCAGCTAGTGGCCTTAATTAACTTTCAAATGGAGAATGCTGCGGTTTACCACTTATTAAATATCCACCACACCGAGTTACAGTTTTACCCTTCCACACCTCACTTAGTCAAGACGCCTCAAAAAACCCACGATGCTGAATAACTGGTGATTTAAAAATAGGGACCACGTGTAATTATCCGACTGAACACACAGGCTGTGAGGAAAGTTTACTAAAATCTGGGCAGCTTTCATTTCCAGATTGAATGATATAATTTGTAAATTGAGGCAACAGGATAAGTCACTCAGAAAGAATAGAACAAGCTGTTCTTACTCATTCAAAGGGCTTCAACACATATTTGTTAAGGGCTTGCTTGGCGTTCCAGATACGGCGTATTCTTCCAGATTCCTCATGTCCAGGAATAGCAGGAGGTGGCAAACGGAGTTCAGGACATGGCGAAGAAGGAAGAGGCCACTCTCAGCATTCAGGATCTTAAAACAGTATGCTCTCTAGAGAAGGAAGAGTAAGAAATCACTCATCAAGCTAATCTACTCTTAATACAACATACAAGTAGCCTCACCAAACTCATTTCACCAAGCGTTTTATCCAGAAGGGAGACGATGCGGTTTGAGATTCAATCGAGACAGAATTAGTTTTTGCGATTAGCTAGGCGAGTGGTTAAGGTATAGTAATAACGGTATCCTTATTCCTTCTCTCCTCTCTCTCACCCAATACTCTGAGACACACACTCACACACACACATCCACACACGCACACCCTCGCCCACGTCTGTTTGGATTTGGCTTGTGAATCTTCAACTAGTGTTGTCTGTGTTTCAAGTTGTGTACTCTCAGGGAAAAAAAAAAAAAAAGAAGTGAATTCACCTCTCGTTGAAATTCCACTGTGTATAAAATGGTCTTGGAGTTTGAAGGGAGAAAAAAAAATCCTTCTACAAAGAGAACATGTGAAAAGGCCAAGGGAGAGCATAACTGAAAAAAATATATAAAAATGCAAATTTTCCTAAACTCCAGCTTTGGATGGACTGAAGCATAAGTGAGAACTTCAACAAAGCAATAGAAAAAGATGACAGCTCAGAGTTTCAGAAATTTAAGACAGCAGCAGGATTAGACACTTTGGGTTGTCTTCGCACACATTTCTTATGGGAGTTAATTCCATTTGACATGCAAGACCAAAGCAAGATTACAGAGGCATAGCCCCATGGCGAGGTGTATGCTGTAGCTAAAAGCTGGGATTTGAATAATTGTGCAGGCTTACTCCAAGAATCAGGCGAGAACAGAATGAATGGATTATTACAAGGAACTTTGTACATTTTTAACTGCTGGACTTAATAAAATACCCTCTATGTGAGAGTGATGTTATGGTCGTCTGCACTCACTCTAGCTGAAGTTTGCGGTAGGATCCATCAAAAATGAGGAAGAACAGAAACTGATTTTTAAAACGAAAGAAAGAAAAGAAATGAATTTCACAATTAATGACTGGGCTGGGTTGTGGCCGTATGATTTACAGAGGAACAACAAATTTGGAAAACTTGAGATCAACACACCTAAGCCCTCTACCCACCTCCCTAAAGGTCGAGGGAATTCATTTCCTGGGCAAAGATGTTTGAGGAGAAGTGGAGAATAGAATTCAAGGAAAGTGGGCCACAAAAGGTGGATTTTTACTTCACTATTTCAGCTCGTTAGGGAGGCCATTTGTTACTGAGAAAAATTACTAACCCACACATCGTTTTATATATATGTATAAATGTGACCTCTTTCGTTGGAATCTGTGGAAGCACTTGTCTGTAAAAGGCAGAAAGAGTAACAGTTCTAAAGACTCCTCACTGCTTAATTAACTGTCCAGTGAGAATTATTAAAATTCCCTATATAATTCTTATTTAGCTCTCATTAAAGTGAAGGATACAAATGCCGGACAATGCCAGGTTCAGAGAAGCTTTAAGAAAGGAAAGTTAGTCTTGTAATAGCTGAGAATTATGAAAAGCTGCCCATTAACAGTAGCCAAGTAGACCTTTCATTTTAAAAGTCACTGATTCAGATCGGAAATGATTTGATTTGATTTTCTCCTTTAGAGTAGACTTCATCTCTTCTCCTCCTGAGAGCCCACTTCTGATCCTCCAGGAGCCCTAACCAGCCCAGTGGCGAGAGAGAGAAGTCCACCCCAGGAGAGGAGGAAACTGCTCTGGGGCCACGGCACTGGGGAAGCGCGCCCTCTGCTGGGGAAGGCCAGTCTGCAGTGGGGCTTGGGAAAATCCCCCTAAGAGCCTGCCCTCAGGAAAGCAAAAGAGATGCACATCTCCAGGAGGGACCCCCTCGAAGACACGTGGCATCTCTTTCTCATCACTGCAAGAGGAGATTAGAGAAGGGACAGGAGAGGGGGTGAGTGCTCGATTTAACCAGAACTCAAATGCAGCTCTCTTCACAAAACATATCCGCCAACTTCAGCCTGCCATGCAAAATGGCAACAGGAATGATGAACACATTACAAATTTGTAGACCCTAAAATTAAACTCCACCTCATTTATTTCATATTTCAGCATGCCGGGGATGGCTGACATTACAGGCACACATCTTTCCTGATAAGCTCTGTGATTTCCTTCTTGGCAAAGGGATTTGTGCTCTGTATGGATGCACTCAGTCTTCTTGAAGCCCCAATTCCGTGTGGTAGAGCTAGGAAAGAGGAGGCATGCTGCAGTGATCTGCAGAAGAAAGTCATCGAGAATCGTAGCCCTGGGAGGAAAGCAAATGGAGAAGTTACCAAAGGAAGATAAAGAGCTAGTCTTTCCCCCTCTGTCTCTGTGCATCATTTAGATCCCTGCTACTAAGAGTCATTCACAGACCGGCAGCTTCAGCATCACCTGGCAGCCTGTTAGAAAGGCAGGAGCCCAGGTCCCACCTAGACCTACTGACTCAGAGTCTGCATTTTAACAAGATTCTCAGTGATTCAGAAGTACACTCAACGTTGAGACGCACCGCCGTAGACACTAGAAGAGCTAAAGCACAAGGAAAACTAGAGCACTGAACTTTACAGGTGGAAGGAAGCCTAGATACCAGCTGCCTCCTTGGATAAGGAAACCAAGGCCCAGAGAAGAACATAGCTCCTTACACATCAATGAAGGGAACTTTACATAGGCCCGAATTCGGTCTGCTACGAAAGCTGGAACACAAAAGCTTTCACAGGCTTTTGCGGTTAGCCTCGTCACATACTACAAAAGCAACAGAATGTGGCACCGACACAACAGTGATATAGGGGATCAATCTCATGTGGGAGGGACCTTGTCTTCTTCTAATCAGCTCTGTACTACTGAAATGACTTGTCTAAATTCTTCAAGAATTGACAGAGAAATGAGATTCTGATATTCCTTCTATTCACATAATGATTGATGAAACACATGGGAAAATAAATTGAATTATGTTATAATCTCCCAGGGAAACATAATTAAGTTGTAAAGCATTCCCATGAAATCCTAAAAGCCTTATATCATGTAGACAGTGACTTCTACTACATGATCAATAATTATATTAATTAAAGATAATTATTTTGATAAGATGGTGTGACTTTGGGGCTCCACTTATTCTTGATCTGATATATTGATCAAATAGTGAAGACTCGGCAGGAGCCAGAGCCAGACAGAAAGGATTCTTTGGGGGTTCCAGAAAGCTTTATGATATTTACGCTAAATTGTACTAATTTGTAATTCCTGACCAGTAATTTGATGCTTATTCACACAATCCAATGGGTAATACACATACAAAACCAGCAACACATTCCATTCACTATTCTTATTTCTCTGTGAGCTAGAAGCAAGTGATAGTCAGCTACTAATAGATACTATATGAAACATAAAATCCAATATTCCTCGAACTTTCACAACTCCAGAACATCCAATACATTCTTGGTGTGTATGTAGGACTTTAAAGCGCATTCATGGCAACTCTGGAGCAATGAGCTAAAAGAACTAGACCCAAAGTTAACAATGCTCAGAAAGCTGCAATGGGCACGGACCCTTAAACATTCGCTAACTCTCTCTGTAAACAGAGAATTATGATTATGAAGATCAGCCCTGGAACGCACATCTGGTCATGCACAACTGAGACTTCTAGCTGATTCTTTCTCTGAGCTTTCCAGAGATACCCTTGCCGAGTATTAGGCACCTATTCACCTTCATAAAGGTGAATCAGGGATCACCAACAGAACGTAGACTGAGATGGAAACGTGAATTCTAAGCAATAGTAAAAGAATCATATCACAAACACACCAGGTTTGGAATTTTTTTTTTAAAGGCCACCACCTTTATCACCATTATATGTTATTAACCTTCCAGAATCCTTTGCACTCAGGATAAAATGTTGGGTTGTTTTATTATTAAGGGATAATGTAGTTGAAAAGAATCACAAGTATTAGGAATGAAGTCATTACCATTACACGTGATTTTATCAGAATTTCCTTAAATTATTTGTGAAAGATCTTGCTGATATGATGACCACTATATGAAAGGTTGTATAGTTTCCTCTCAATGAGGTACTTAAGAGTCAAAATCGAGGAGCCAATGCCACATGTTTGAATTGTGGGTCTGCCACTTACCACCCATGGCTTGAACAAGTAAAACGTCTCTCTATGCCTCAATTTCTACATCTGGAAGATAGGGATAATAGTAATACATACCTAAAGGAGTTGTGAAAATTTGGTGAGTTAATAAGCTGGAGACAACTGGAACATCCATGAGGCATACTAAGCACCCACTTCATAGTGGCTATTATCAGTATTGCCCTTATAATTTATGTAGGTTGACTTATTCATGGTCATATTACTATTTATTAAAGAACAGTTTTCTTTAAACCCACCTTTCACACTACCTGAAAGCCAGGTTTTAGTCTCTAGCTCAAAATCTACTTTCTTAATAGTTATAAAAAAGAAGAAGGGTATTCATGGGACCTGAAAACACAAACTTATTTATGTTATAATTTGATGATCACACACACACACACACACACACACACACACACACGGGCACAGAACAATAATACCTCATAGCCCAATGCCAGAAGTTACCCTACGGGGGATTTGCTATAAAGGAAGCTAAATGTGACCCAGTATTCTAGTGAGAGATCTTACCATTCAGAGCAGAATAACCTGAGAATAAAATAATGCAGAAAGCAGCCCCGAGGTTCCTTTGTCTTTCCTCGGGTAAAATCAATTCTGTTATTATCCACAGTTGGGTATAGAATGGTGTATGAACAGCGTGGCTTCAGCCAGCAATACCTCTCAGAGAGTGGGTTTCAGGGGTAATATTCCACACCCTGATTTACTCGGCATTGTCAAGAGAGAAAGGAGGAGTTCCATCTTAGGTGGGAAAATTTATTCTAAGGAAGTATTAAGACACTAGAAAAGACAAGAGAGAAGAAAGACCCGAGCAAATTCATATAGAATCAAATATGCTCATCCTCAGACATAGAGCCCAATGGGCAATATTGCTAGGCCTAATATCTTCCTCTCTGCTCTTTTACAGGAAGCCTGTTTAGCCATATGTCCTCATATTTCCTATTCGTGGGAGGGAAATGGACCATGCACATGATGCTGCACGTCAGAGTGAAATAGAAAAAGCTTTCCAAAGAAAGTAAGCAGACATATAAATGTGGCCTTGTGGAACCCATAAAATAAATCAGCAATGATTGAAAGCAAGAAAATGGCTTGTTCTTAAAACTACAAGAATTAGGCAATCCAGCTAACTAATAGGATCTGAGAAGATGTAAATAAGTTTTTTTATTAACAAAGGGAGTGAGGAGACAAATTTCAGCCTGAATGAAAGAAGGTAAATGATTCCTCCCCAAAGGCAGAGCCAAGATTTCTCAAATGCGCTGCCTTTAAGAGAGAGAGAAGTAAAATATATGAAGCAAGATGACATAATGTGCTGTTGCTTAAATGTAGGCAATGATGGTATCCTATTCTACAGACCAGGTTGTGAGTAATTGAATGCAAGATAAAGCAAAAGTATGAAAAAGGCCACTCAGTAACAGAAGCATAAAAATGCAGTGCGTATAACTCCTGAGAAAGGTACAGTTGTGTAGGGCTGATTAGTAAGGAGAGCAGTCAACAGAACAGAGTGGATTTGCACAGATTAGGATGGGGCAAGCTTTGTCCAGAAGATTGTACAAAGTTCTTGTTGGTCTTGAATCTGAAATAAGGTAAAAAACTTACCTCCCATCACAAAAGACCCGCTGTGAGCTTTTGGTATATCTCAGTCAAGCTACTTCTCTTTTCCCACAAGCCATTTAAAATATATAATTTACAATAATATTTGTATTCTCCTAGGCATATTGTTCCCTGTAGCATCTCTCCTTTTGGGTGGGGGAAGGGAGAGGAAGCATATGGTACGGTATTTTTTATTTTAATGTTTATTTAGTCTGAAAGAGTGAGAGAGCAAGAAAGGGAGGGGCAGAGAGAGAGAGAGAGAGAGGGAGAGAGAATCCCAAGCAGGCTCTGCACCGATGTGGGGCTCAATCCCACGAACATGAGATCATGACCTGAAATGAAATCAAGAGTTGGAAGCTTTCCCGACTGAGCCACCCAGGAGCCCTCGTACTGTATTTTTGATGTGGCAACATGACAGAGACCTTAAAAAGAAAAAAAGCGATTTCGTCCATAATAGCTGAACTCTGGGAAAACACAGAGCTTGATAAAGCCTAAAGTTCAGCTTTTAAGATGAGCAAGAAAGTCAGAAATGTGAAATCGCCAGGTGTGTGTCAAGAACTTGGGCATTTGCATTTCCAAACTCTAAGGACTCTACCCCGGAGCTTGCTCCACCGTGAGGGGCACCACTACTTCTCCAGGTTCCAGGCAATAGAAGAGAAGTTTTTGAAGAAATACAAGAAAAAAAAAAAATACCCAGCCTACAAATTGCTTAGGAATCCCAAGCCAAATGTTTAAGAGACACAGAAGAGCAGGCAACAATGGACAATTGCCCAGACGTGGAGGCAAGAACACTCTGTGGTCTGTGGACTACTCTCGAATAACCGCATGACAAGGCCGGAGACCATCATTAAAGAGGAAAGGAAGTGTGCAGCCCTTCGAGACTACGAGGGACTCAGCTGAGGGCCACTGGTCCCCTCCTTTGTTTTAACCTGAGTGTTCTGAGGCCACTTGTGTTGGCAATGCTCTAACTCGTTCTGTGGGGACTTTGAAGATATTGATGGCTGGGGAGGTGTTTGTGTCTCTGGTGAGGGGAAAAAAAATAGTTCTTTGACCTTTACCAAGGTAGACGTCTATGGCAGGATTCAGAAACAGAAGGTGCAGGGGCAGAAAGAAGCCAAAGGCCCCCTGCAGCTGTGTTCATAGATCACTCTCACTAGGTGCTCGTGGGAGCAAATGATAACTAATTAGGCAGGCATGACAGAAAAATAAATAAACAGAAAGAGGAGCTGGTATTTTTTAGGAATGTAAATGCAACTCAAAATCAGGAAACCTTAAACAACAACAGTTCTCAAACCTTTCACTTGTTGCAAGAGGGGGGAAGGAAAGATCTATCTTCAAGCAAAATCCTCAGCCTAGGATCAGCTCAGAAGCGAAGGGAGCAGCTGTGGCTGTGGGAGAAGTCACCGTGTACTTCTGCGAGCCTCTGGCCTGTCTGCTCCTTTCTTTCACTTTGAGCTTTACTCTCTGGTTTTTAGGGAAAGTTATAAAATGAGGAGAAGACAAAATATACATAAATACTGACACGCACACGTGTGCATGTTTATTGTGTTCTTTCCTATACATGGAAAAAAGACAAAAGAAGGAAAGTAATTTGCAGTTCAGTTCTCTGCCCTCGGTTCTGGCTCACCAATGAATCTTCTTATATACAAAGCTGACTGGAGGGAGGGGGGGATTGAATAACAAATTTATGTGATACAATCACATCATTTACAATCACATAATGGACCATATCCCAATTTTCAAAAGGCATAAAGTATCCTCATTAATACGATAAGTGCAGCAGCCAAATCAGCACTGTGATTTTATCAGGGTTTTTGACTGTACATGAATTAGAATGTAAAATGCATACAGAATTTTTAATGGGCAGGCTTTAACAGTCACTGAATGTATTTCTTACTGTCATTTGCATCACATTAAAGTGAAATTCTACATAAAAGGATAAAGAGAATATGTCCTAAATTACAGTTTTTCCATCGTTGTCATGTCCACACATAGAAAAATCTGATTCATAAGCTTAAACATGATCCTAAATCCAAAAAGGCTGCACCAACCCCCTATTTGTTTGTGGGGTTTATTATGTGGTTGTCTGGACCAGGTAGAGCTCTGTAAGGTCAGGTTGTCAGGACAAAGCTAAGAAAGATCATGGGGCGCCTGGGTGGCACAGTCGGTTAAGCGTCCGACTTCAGCCAGGTCACGATCTCGCAGTCCGTGAGTTCAAGCCCCGCGTCAGGCTCTGGGCTGATGGCTCAGAGCCTGGAGCCTGTTTCCGATTCTGTGTCTCCCTCTCTCTCTGACCCTCCCCTGTTCATGCTCTGTCTCTCTCTGTCCCAAAAATAAATAAACGTTGAAAAAAAAATTAAAAAAAAAAAAAAAAAAAGAAAGATCATGAGGTCATGGGGGCGGAGGTGGGGGGGGGAGCTCAGGGGCAGGGAGAGGATGTTTGTACTCACTGTCTCTTACTCTAGTACATCCTTAAATACTGTGACTGTGTTTTTCATTCCATCTCAGTCTACTAAAAAGTCACTCATGTTCCTTAGAAGTATTCTGTTGCATCACAGAAAGCTTCTGTCTTCAGTTTGGTTCACTTGAATAGAGTTCATGATCCTAGGTGGACGGCTGTGTGAGGGCAGCTTGGTATATTCCACCCTCGATTAGTTACATATATATTGCTACGTACACAGGATATCAAGGGAACGCTAGCTTCATATGAAACCAGTGCATGTCTGCTTGTGTGTTGAAATCTGATCCATATGTCAGAAGTTAGTCTCAAGCAAATGGCAGTTGGGTAAGTTTGCTCAGCGGCGTCTACACACTGAGGCAAAAAAAGCAAACTGTCTTTTCTCATTAACCTCACATCACACACAGAGAAGTCAAGGATTGGTACACAGCAACTGATGCAGAATCCTAGGAATCTGAGACTGTTTTCATTCCTAGAAGAAGCCAAGCTAAGACCATAGACTAGGAATGGTGAATACCTGCCGCAAACCCACTGGCAAGCACACCTGGTCCATGTGTAGGAATTCACGCTCGGAATGACGTAGCTCTGTTACCATTTTAGAGTCTAAGTAGAGTGTGCTCTCATGCACCCAATAGAAAGCTATGCATGGAACCTGGGGTGAAACAGTTGGAACTTGCAACAGATCAGCAAGTGCGTCTTGCTCCTAGAGGAAAACATTCTATGTCTGCACATGGCAACAGCCCATGCGGAATGAATGGCTTTCAGAATGGCCAGTGTCTCCATTTTAATTGATGTGTCTTTAATAGTTTATTTAATCACTTCATCTTTGATAAAGGTCAAAGGCTGCATAGAACAGTATTTTGCATTGATGGCCTCCTACTGCAATTAATTCAGGTTATTTTTCCTTGAATATACATAGATTATATATCTTATTCCATTGTAAGCAAAATGCATCAATGTCCTTCCGTATCGAGAAACAGGTTTTAAAACATTTATAATGGTGACAGATGTTACCCTAGCCCCCTTTCTTTTCCTTTCTCTCTCTTCTTTCTTCTTCTTTCTTTCTTTTAATCTTTCCTCCCTCCCTCCTTCTCTCCCTCGCTTCATTCCTTCCTTTCTCCCTTCCTTCCTTCCTTCCTTCCTTCCTCTTTCATTCCTTCCTTCCTTCTATCATACTCCTTGCATTAACATGGGAATTTGATTTTGCCCCCCCTCCAAAGAGATATATTCAGGTATCTGGTCCATTTTGATCCATGATAAAATTATTCTTTGTGATACCTAAAATACTTCCAATGACAAGACACCTGTGGAGAAGCCATTTATGTATTGATGGATCTTAAAACTCAAGGATATTTCCTGATAATAATGTTACTCAAGGCAATGACTGCTGTCCCAAAATGTATGCATATTACCATCATCGACTCCATAATGCCCTTTCAGTGGGCAGTTCACCTGTAGGAATCCTGGCCCTAGCTGTTCACTGGCTGGGAGAGCATTAACAAGGCTCTTACCCTCGCTGAGGAACAGTTTGCTCATTTCTAAAGTGGAATCAATGACATTAATTTACTGACTTATTATGATGATGTAATAGGATGATATACATCAAGTATCTAAAGTAGCTCTTGGCGTGATGGAAAGAGTTCATACTGTTTTATCCACCCGGCAAGATGTTTTACATTGGTTTTGCCAAACCTAAGGGCATCACACCTTTTTAAGAATCAAATTAATGCTATGTATGCTGACCTCCATGCATGATGACTGTTTATATTCAGGTAAGTGAATCACATTTTCTTCTCCCATAAAAATAAGATAAATATCTTCAACTTCCCTTTTAGTCCCTCCTGACTCCCTTGGAGCTGGTAGCAAAATTCAGAAATTGAGAGAAGTATATTTGAGCAAAGAGAGACTATGTTCCTTTTTTATTGTTTGGGTTTAATAAAAGATGAATATATTAAGGTATATAACATGATGATTGGATATGATATACATAGTGAAATGATGAATAGAAGCAAACTAATTAACATATCTTTTCCTCATATGGTTTTCCTCTGTGTGGGATGGAGCACCCAAAATGTACTCTCCTAGTATATTTCTAGTATTCAATTATTTTGAATCATGCTGTACATTAAATACTATTTTCTTTATTCTTTATCAGGAATCCAAAAACAGAACTTATTTTAAAATCTGCTATCACACCTTTTGTTTTTTTCATTTCATCAGAAACATGGTAATCGTTGGACCTGGTATTTTGCTGACTTACAAAAAAGGAAGGCATAAAGTTTTCTAGTTCTAACCCATTTCCTTGACCCACCTTTAGCATAATACAAACACAGATTTACCTAGTTTATACAGATAAAGAGTGTATTCTTTCGGGGACCATATGCCTGTGTAAATAATAGCAAAACAGATGAACATTTCCTCAAACTCCACATTTGTCGTATGATATAAGGTATGTCTAAGGCACTGCCTTCCACCTCCAGATAAAACCAGTAATCTATCTCAAGGGAGCCAAACTTGTGCCACTACCTTTTCCTTCCTTTTAAATGTCTGTTTTGTGCTTTACCTTATTACCCCATGCTTCATTGTTTCACATTATCTGCTCATAAGAATGATTTGAGTATTTTACAGTATATAGATGTGTTAAATTGATTGGCAAATAATATTTAAAACTACCTGAGCTTTTTACTTTACATTATCTTTTCTTCCCTCCTGTCAGCTCACATGTAGGTGCAAACATTCAGTAAATATACAGGTCAGATACATTACAACCTCAAAGATTCTGTGCTTCAAAAAATGCCTGATTCCATTGAAATCATTGAGGCATGTGAGTCCAACTTACACTACTCATCACCTTTGTTTCACCTCTTGCTTCATTGCAAAGGAATTGCTAATGCATCATATTTGTAATACTTCTATCTAAATTGGCCAAATAAGATGTCACTAATATTACTTTCACCTTTCTTTGAGGCTTTGTCTACAAAAGATGGGGCAGGGAGACTGATCTAAATCAGCTATGCAACTAAGTTAACGAAACCTGGATTTGTATTTACTCCTTGTAATTTAGCTCTTCAAGTTCAAACTTTTCCCGATAAAATTTATTCATATAAGGAGACAAAGTCATAGGTTTGATCTCGGCAGACACGAGGACTTACAGATTTCTATTAAGCAATTTTGAAAAGGAACAGAAGAGTTAAAAACTAAACTATTTGGTCACTTCCTTCATGTATAGCTTTATTTCGGTTTCAATGTTAATATATTTGTATCATGATAGATAATTTGGGTCCTCACTGGGCTTCACCTACTCTCAAAACTTTGAATTCTCTGACTATGCTTATTAAAAATCATCTGAACGTTCTCTAAAATCAACTTTATAAATATACATGTCCACCTTTCTTGTCCAGATGATGGATTTTTTTTTTCATTCTCTCAATATACCTCTCTGGTAATCTTGATCGATTTCCTTTGGTTTACTCTAATCGTTCAGTTGCCTTTGAGAAAATATTCTCCAGTAGAAGACTTGTTACATCTCATACACTGCGCTTTCTTCCTTTACACATCTGGTGTGCTCTCCTTTTCCATCCTTTGGTATTTGGCAGACTAAGCACTGTGATAGTAATCAGGCCCATCTATGATATGTCCATCAAAGGCTAGGAAGCTAATATACCCAGGGATGTCCTCTGAAGACTTATGAGAAAAGGTAGATTGTGGCTCACCCCCTGCCAAAAGACGGGACACAGGACTTCCTTCACCCAGTGCATTCCAGAGGTAGTTTGAGATGCCCTGAGGAGCAGGAAGCAAGAAGTCAGGCTATATTCATTGCATTGAAATACCCCATTTCTTTCAAACAGCTCACATAATGTTTGTGGATGCTTCGATCCTAAAGAATTTACAGAAATCTTTGCAGATTTCACATTCCCGCCAAGCCCCACACCCCATTCTACAGAAGTAGAAATTTCCCCAAAGTACCGAAGTGCTAAAGAGCTGAATGCAAGCAAAACCTCAAGTTTTCCTATCGTTCCACAACTTCCGTCTTTCTAGATAGACTCTGCTGAAACCGTGCAGCGATAAACTTCTACAGCCTGCTTATTCTGTCGATCAGTCTCCATTTCCAAATATGAAAAAGGCCAGGGAAGTTTGTCCTCTTTTGAATTCTCAGCTTCCCAGGTCATGAAACTGTCCTTCCCCTTATTGTAAGTAGATTTGTGTTTTCCTCAATTCCATATCCTGCAATCTATTTCATAGTTAAGGTACACCGTGAGGTATAATACCTTGAATGTATTTATATGAAAGTGTGGTGTTTTCTTTCTTCCCCTCCCACAAGAGGCTATATAGAAGAGAACTACTGTTGTTACTTATTTTTATTCCTCCTGCTTACATCCAAGGAATTTCCGAACAGTCAAGTTGGAGCATATACATCTGAACAAAATTGCTACATATTACCTTCTTCATTTCAGTCAATTCCTCTTTTATTCCAGGCACCAGAGCATTGACACTGACACATTGATGTTCTCCTTGTGAGAATTAGCCTATCACATTCATTTACATCCACTTAATTGCTGCTGCTATTGTTTAGTCCGTTAACCTCCAGCTAGGGTGCAATTCACGTGAACGCTGGGGAAGCACAACCATTCGATTAGTTCTGCAAAGTAGATTAAAATCTTCTGGCTAATTGGAGACTGTCCATACTGCTGCCTTTCTTTCAGCTCTAGGTTAAAGAAATGCCATGTCTTCAAGGGAGGGCTCTTAGTTGTCATATGGAAGACTTGACTGGACCCAATAGCATTTTCTGAGTATGTCTCTGTATAGGACAGAGACAACAATTATCACCAGTGCCAACTGGTGCCAACAATTATCACCAGTCGGGTCTCTGCCTTCAATCTGCAACTAGCCTTTTGATTGGCAACTTGCCTTCTTCCTTTTCATAAGAAGCACATGCACACTGGAGAAACTGCAACTTGGTATGTGGCTAAATCATTAGTATCCCAAATTCATAGGAATTTCATTCTGAAATATAAGCACTAAGAAAATTCCTTATGAAATGGTTTATCTAGTTTGGGGGGAAATGTGAATTAAGAACACGATAGTCTCACCTAATCCAAAGCACGACACCATGTTTGACATAGCTTATTTTCTTAGAGCCTATCATTGATCTTCTGGCAAGCATGCTTTGGTAACACTAACCTGTTGCACTGTTGTAGGCAATGAAGTCCCAAAGTTTTCCTTGTCAACGCATCATCACCATGTATACATTAAACTGAAATGTTTTAAGATATTTAATTATGCTTTATCTAAAGAAGATGGGAAGTTTCCACATCCACTCCAGGAATTCTAAGAAACTGCAGTAGGTCAAATTTCTTCATTTAATCTAAAATGCCTGTCTCATCGTGGTTTCAGTCTACCTCTTCAGCACATTTTCTGAATGTACCCTAAAGTCCAGCCATTAAAAGCTGGTAGCCCTTCCTTAGATACATTATACTTTTTTTATGGCCTGGTGTCTTTATGTTGCTGTTCAGAATCTGGGGTTTGTTTTATGAACCAGGGAAACACATAGGAAGAAGTGCTTATGTTGACCTGAGTCATCAACATCAGGAATTGATCTAAACACCTTCCAGGTGCTTTACATCACTCACATCACCTAATCATCCCAATAGACATGTGGGAAGAGTCCTCATACCTATTTATGGATAGGCTCAGGCTCTGAAAGTTTGAGTGAACTGCGTGAGGTGACATGGTCAGTAAGTTAACAAGGCACTGAATTGGAATCCAGGTCTATATGACTCCAAACCTCCTTCTTTCCTACTTCATCAGAGAGGTGTTCCCTAAGAAGAGAGAAATCCTAAGCTGCAACTTGAAAAAGATGACAGTATTCACAAGATAGAAGATAAGGAAGTCAACATTTCTGGGGAGGAACCTCCCCCACCTCCCCAGATGTGCGTGGTGGGTACGTCAAAGGTAACCAAGAGCACTGGGAGGTGGACGCAGGAGGACGAGGGGAAAGGGTGATGGCAATAGACACTGTTGAGACCACATGACATCTCTTACGGGAAAATTACCAACTGGCAACCATGCTGCAGGTGGAGGATCTCAAATAGCTTGTGGAGAGGATAAGGAAGACATTAAGGCTGACTAGGAACCCAGGGATTCTGGGACTTAAAGATCGTGCTACTGACCCTCCTCCGAAGGTGCCAAAGAAGAAAGCATTTCATCATCTGTGAAGGCTGCAGATGTGGTGATTACACAACAGATTGTAAAGTAGACACCTTAGACAGAAGGGTTTGGCTGACTCATCAGTTTCTTGTCTCTCTGACCTCTGTTTTATCTTTCCATTGTACAGGAAGAAGATAAGCAACCAAGAGAAAGAAAAACCTATCACAAAGTAAGAATTACCCCTGACATTTAAAGGGCCTGGAGGAAGAACACAAAGGGAGGCCCACATACTGCAATGGCAAAATATTTTAATATTACAATTCAAACTAGGAAACTATTGACTAAAATGGATTCTATCCTCTTATCTTGATGGATACAAGAACAATGTAATGACAATCCAGAAGTCCAGGTGTCAATTTAGAATCTTTGGGCCCCTTGGAGTTCTTTGTTGGAATTGGCAGAAGAGGGAAGCCTTACTCCAGCCTATTCTTCCCATCCCTGCATTATGAGGCTCCTAATGTGTGTGGACACATCTTCCTACATTTCCATGTTCAGTCCACAACTCAGCTCTTGGGGGTGTAGAGGCCATTGGTAAGGTCCACCTCTGAGAAAATGGACCCAGGAGAGAGGACTGCACAGACCCTAGAAGTGGGTTTAGGGCCACCTGGGTCAGGAATTTGGGGGTCTAGTATATCTTGAGCATGGCCTAGAAGGGGGCAGGAGTTCAAGATCCAGTTGGGAATGTTTCTTGGTACTTTGCACAACTGACTCATTAATGAGGACTAAAATGGGACCAAGAAGTAACACAATGAGCTCAGCAAAGCACCGGGTTAAGGCAGGGGCAGCTTCTGCCTGGATCTAGAAACAGTATTACAAGCAGAAGTATCAAAAATGCTGTCTTACAACCCAGAGATCCTGTTTGGGCATCAAAGTTCCTCTTTGTTGTTTCACCAGCTTCAGGTGGCCCCAGTCATATCAGAGCACACGGGAGCCTTGCATTTGGCATAGACACAATTTCAAGAAGCGTCCTTAAAAAGTGGTTGTTGTGGTTTTAATGTTAATTATTTTAATTTTTCAATCAGTTAAAGATCTTTCAAACTCTCATGCAGTCCACATTGTGTATACCTACCAGGTCATACATGAAGATTCAAACCGCCATAAAACAAAGAAAAAATTTTGAGATTCCATTTCATTTCTCCACTGACAACACACAAACACACACACACAGTTGAAGTAGCTATTTAATACCGTCCTATTTACAAATTGTATTCACCAGCAAATTGAGTCTAAGAAGTTCCTTCTCTGCCTTCGCCTACCCGTTTGGCTACTGAGCTTGCACAATCAGAAAACCCTCAATCAGTTCAAAATGGAGAGCTTCCCTCTGCAAACTCACTCTACAAATTGCATTAGGCTCCACATCACATCTCCCCTCCTTCAGCCCTAGTGGATAGAACAAGTTTCTTTGAGAGGATCACTTCTGTTGACCGAACTTTAAGTTCTTTTCCCAGATCCCTAACATGAGTTGACTGAATTTCTTGAAGCTTTTGTGTGTAAAGGTTGCAGAATGTAAATTCTCTAGTGATGGGATTTGGAAAAAGGAATGAAACCCAGAGCCTTTACTCAGTGTATGAGGCACCTCCTTTTATTACTAAGTATTTCCACAACAATATTAGGGCTATTTGCCATATTCCTTTTATCCAAGGATCTGACACCATTTCTCTTTTTTCTGAGGGCGTGGTCCCAAAATCATACAAGTAATAATCAGCAGCATTTATTGAGAGCCTCTGAGGTTCCAAACATCGTGTTTTGTATTTTTTATGAGTTGTCTTCTAACCTTACACCAACCTTATGAAATGATCATGGTTGCTATTATTTCTATGACTACCGCCACTGTTGTTGTTTTCACTGATGTTAAAGTGATAGAGATGAGAAAGCTGAAGCCTGGAGATGCTAAGTAACTCATTCAAAGTCATACAGCTAGTAAGCTGCAAAACTGTGAGTTTACACCAGACATCATGACCAACTCCAGAGGCCTTCTACAGCAGGGCACAAATGCCCGATAGCATTTGTAAAACAAATTTCTGGGAGACACAAAGAAGAGGTGGATATTCTTCTGCCTCTTAGTTCCTTAACCTGGAGGGAGTTTAAAGGAGGCAGAACCGAAGCGGAGTAACACAGACCATATTTACCCTCCCACCGGAAACAACTGAAAATAAGGAAGAATTTATGAATCTATATATATACAGCTTTGAAGACATTGGACATTAAGCAACTAAAGTGAATGATATCTGAGAGACGGGAAGCAAATGAGGCGAACCCTAAGTTTGCTCCACCTCACTCCCTTGAGTGAGTTCTTGGGCTACAGTACAGAGGAAAAACCATTCTACTCCTAGATATTTACTCAAGAAAAATAAAAACGTATGTCCATACAAAGACTTGCTCATGATGTTTATGGCAATGGCTGTGTTCATCAGAGCCACAAACTGGAAACAACACAAATGTGGGAAGAAAATGTAACATATCTATACAATGGAATAGTACTTAGTATTAAAAGGAATAGCAATTGGTATATGCAACAAAGACATAGATTTCAAAATAATTATGCTGAGTAAAAAAAAAAAAAACTAGACAAGACGGGAACACAGTACATGTTTATAATTTATATAAAATTCTACAAAATGCAAATGAATCTCAGGTGACAGAAACAGGCCTGTGGTTGCTTGAGTGCAGGAAATGATTGCAATGGGAGATGAGGAAACTTTGGGGGTGATAGATATGTTAATTATCTTCAGCATAGTGATGGTTTCACAGGTGCATATATATGTCAAAACTTGTAACTTCTGTGCTTCAAAATATGTGCAATTTATTGTCTGTCAAATATGCCTTAATAAAGCCCTTAAAATAAACAGAACAGTTTAAATTAACAAGATGATAGGTTTCTTTCTTGTTTGTGTATTTGTTTTGGTTTGTTATCGTAAAATATAATGTTCATAAAAGTGGATATATAGTTTATCTTACTCATTCTGGATCTCTAGTGCCTCCCATTAGGTGTGTTCCAATGACTATTTCCAAGTAAGAAATTGCCCCAAAATATGGTGGCATAGAATGGCCATATGTCACCCTCATGGATTCTGTGCATCAGGAATTAGGGAAGATTGGTAATGGCTTCTCTCTGCTACATGATGTTTGGGGCCCCAAACATTAACAAAACTGCTGGGGGACACAGAACACTGAGGGTCTTTTAATCACCATGTAGTTCCTTTGCTATCTCTCCAGGATGGAGGCTCCAGAGCAGCCAGATTCCTTCCCCATCAGCTCTGGGCTCTCAAGGTGTGGCTCCCAAGAGAGAGATCCAGGAAGGAGTTGGACCTACCTCTAGAAGTCACAGAGAGTCACTTCCATCACACTGTTTTTAGTTGAAGCATTTATAAAGATGTGCCCAGGTTTAAGGCATGAGAACAAAGACCCCACTTCTCAGTGGGGGGATTCTCAACATGATTTTCTACACTTTAAGGAGTTGGGATAGCATATTCCACATGGGATGGAATATATGTTGGGTCAGCCACCTTTGAAAAAAAAATCAGCCTGCTACACAGGGTCTGTGTCATATAAATGAACATATAAAAAGGGTTAGTCGTTTTAACTTTGCTTGCAGTCTTACATGCTACATAAAATTCAGGTATTCATTCCACCAACAGTTAGGATGCATTCTCTATATTATGTGAATTCAAAGAAGAATGTTGTAACCTATTGTTGGGTGAAAAAATCTTATATTTTAATAAGACAAACGTATGCACATAGATAAAGAGAAAAATATGGGTAATGGCAATTTGTCGTACAAGGTTTAATAAGTCTTGGGTAATGTATATAGGACTATCAGCATTTTAAGAAGGCAGGGACTATTAGCAGCTGAAGAAACCAGTAAATCTTATATGAGACGTGTGCTATTTGAAGTAGGATTCAAAAGATGAGCAAGATTTCTGCAGAAGATGCTGAGAAATATTGGAAGTAAGGAAATAAGCAGAAAAGTTTGATTCAAGAAATTGTTCAAACCTAACACGTTATCTGGAACTCCAAGAACCCCCTTAAAGTGACAGATTCCACATCCCACTTCTACGATGTTCCAATTTACTAAATGCCCTCCCCCAAGAAAATTTGATGATCAATCAGAGTTTGGAACCACTGAACCATAGGGTTTACATAGATGAGAGTAAAGACATCTATTTAAAAAGGTTGGGACCAAATCATAGGGGACCCGGAATATGAGTCAATTGGACTGCAAAGGAGCTGATGATTATTCCACCTATATTAATTAATTTATCATAGCACCACACTCTCGAGCTAAACCCTGCACCGTGGTGACAAATCAGCTCATGAATTAGTAAATGATAAATGATAAACAACAGTAGCATTAATTACTTGATGATGCAGGTGTAACTTTAGGTTATAATGTCTTAAATGTAGAATTTTAGAGCCAGGAGAAAGCTTAGCAGTCTAAGACATTTGCCTAGGGTCACAGACCTATTTATTTCTTCCCTAAAAGTATGTATGAAGTTAGTGATAGCCACCCTCATATTCTATGTGAAAGAGACTGTGAAAGCTGGTTTCACAGGGACAGTTTTATTGGAGAAATATTTTGTGACATGGAATGAAAGGTGCCTTATGCACATAAGATGTTATGCCTATCATATTGCTGTCATATTATTTATAAAGCATACATAGGCTCTTTGTATCACTTTTATGCACTGGTAGATTTTGGCAGTTCTGTAGTTTCCTTTGGTACATGATTTATTGTGTCAACTAATCCTGAAACAAAAAAATCCACAGTAAATAAGTAGATAAATTGACGTTTGTCCAGCAAGATGGTACAGTATGAAATCTATATTCATTTGTGGGAAATGAAAGCTATATGAGAGATGCAATCAGTGTTTGCCAGTTTTGAATAGCTAAGTCTGTCCTTTGCAAAAATTTCTAATTTCTAATTAGGATTATAGGTAATATTTCTCTCCGTCTCTGTCTCTCAGAATGACATCTGTGGGTCTCTTTTGATAACGAATACACCAAGGGACCCAGAGTTAAGTCTAGGCCTCAGAACTAGGAACATTTCCATCAAAGATGGTTTGTTAATAATAAAGTAAGGAGGAAAAAAGCTATTTGCTTCTTTTGTGGCTCTGACCCTCCCTTGGTCCTGCCAGGCCTGCCTGAGCATCAGCAGAGTTCAGTGGTAATTAAAGCAACAGTGTTGTGAAAAAAGTGTGAATTACTTTTACGGGAAGACTTGGATGTTGCTAGTGACTGACAAAGCACAGCGGGGGGCTCTGCTGGATATTAAAGAGTGATGGTAGTCCCTGTGTTGTAAGGTGGCTTTTCAGCACAATACAAAATTGTGACTTTTCACAAGTTGATATCTCTGGAACCATTTGAGTTATCAGCTTAAAATTTAGGTTTTTCCTTTTTTTTTTTTTTTTTTTTTTTTTTTTTTCTTTGGCGAGGTTGTGGAGCAAAACTATGTCACATTTCATGAAATGTGGTATGGTAGTTGGAATGATGGAGAGCTGAAGTATATTTTCTTTCTTTTCTTCCCCTGGATTTTTGACTCTATTATGGAATTATTTCAACCTTGAAGATTGTTGAAAATAGTGAGGAAAAAAAAGCTCTACAGGATCATATGTTCAACCCTCTCTTGGCAAGTGATTTCAATGTCAACTATCTAAGCTTTCTGTTCTGTCATTTTTAAAGAAGAAAGAAGTACAGACCAGCACTCTGTTGACAATGCCAAGGAGTGCCAAATCTGCACTCTCGACAGTGGGGTATAAATATCCACACGGATGGTGAGCTCATTCCACCAACCCAGCCAGGAAAAGTTCTGATCTTGCTCTTTATCGCTGCAAATCTTGTTACACCAACTCCCACACAGGTATGATATAACGTTGATTCTGCTCCTCATCCAGTGAGAAAAAATGTCTTTAGCTAAATCCAATAAACTACATTCTGCAGACGTGAAGCAGGAGAATATAATTGCTCAATAGGCTATTAATCATTTTTCATTTTAGAAGTTAACAGACACATTACCAGTGTTCCTGAGTCAGGTTCCTAGAGCACACGTGGAATTGTATGTAACAGCATGACCAACAGACTGGGCATCCGGCCTTGGTACAAAATAGGAGAAGATGTAGCTGAAAGGCAGTGGTAAATATGTATGTAGGGTGAGCCTGTATTTGTGACGTACCTCTGATATAAATAAGGAATAATATACTGGGGAATACGCATATGCTGTTTATTGTTTCTCACCTCCTTCCTTAAGTAAATGGATTGAGATGATAAGCAATGCTCCTGCCCTTGGTATGTTTTCAGTAACCCTGGCCACATCTGACATCAGGGAACCCTCTGTGGGTCAGTGACACGGCAGAGCAGAAAGCAGTATCGTATGGTGAATAACAGCACACAATGGAGTCCTAAGGTCCTCACAGACTGTACAACTACAGTTTCCTCATGTGTAAAAAGGGTGTAATAACTATTCCCACCTTACCTTGAAGAGAAAGCAAGTTAACATATGAAAATCACTTGGCAAAATGCCACAGGCATGGCATAGAGGAAGCGATCGATAAAAGCTATTACTATCACCATCACCACCACCACCACCATCATCAAACTTGGCGCTATTATGAAGCAAGGTGAATCTGGGAATTCCCTTTGCGTTTAGATACAGTGATTCTGTTTGCTTTGCCCATCAGTGGGGCAAAATTTTTTAAGTACTTCAAGGTTATAAGATGGCATTTATGGGATGAGGCTGTGACAGGCCAAACAATAGGCTCTTTATATAGACAACAATGATATAAACAGAATATCTGGGGTGCTCCAAATGACATTCTTTCACCCCACTAGTGCAAAGTTTAATTAGTATGTAAATAGCATACTCATTTACAATTGACATAATGCCACCTCTTTTCATGCCAAGCTGTCAGGGCCTATGAAACTGCAAAATTCCTGACATTAAACATTTGTTATAAACTGATCCTTCCAAAAGTAACTTAGCTAAAGCTGAAAAGGTGGGAAAAGTGATAATTGCTTTTTTTTTTTTAAACCATTTCTCCATCCCTTCTTTCAGAGAAAAGGGTCTACTCTGTTTTTGGGGAGAGATACACCACATTACATTGGGTAGATTCTGTAAAAGAAAAAAGAAAAAAAAACACGTGAACCACCAACCCCAGAGTGATGAAAAGCAAAATGGGTAAGAAAAAAAAATACCCTCAATTGACACAGCTATTTTCATCACATCAAATCAGCCATCTGTTCTTGACATAGTTTATTATCATTAGGAAGATTTTCTCAATTCAGACATGGTGATGAGGAAAGATGAAGAATTAACCAGATAAATAGCCAATTTGGAAAATTCAGGCTGAGACCCTTTTCCTCAATTTCCATTCCCTCTTTTCTCCCTGCTCCATCATCACACTCCAATTATTCCAAGAAAAGCTTCAATGACATGATTAGACATGTTTATAGTGTTGTTTTTCTCCCACTTGCATTTGGCATAACAAACTAAACACACTAGGTATCAAATGACACAAAGGTGATCAACATTGTATGAAAAAAATAATAATTTTCCATTGTTAAAAATTACTGCATAAACTTAGAATGACAGGTGGCCACAGTTAAGGGTGTAGGAATTAAATACTCTGAATTGAAGTAAAAAATGCTGATGCTTTCCTCCTGGAATTTATTCACCAGAAATCCATCAATTTACCTTGGGATAAGAGTGTTTAGAGAAGAAAATTTTCTTTGAAATCATCATGGAGTAATTCCAACAGCTCTGTGTGGGATAATCTGGAAGGAATAAGTAAATGTTGGAAACTGATAATAAAATGAAAATATTTAAATCATATGTTTAATCTTGACTTCATAATGCGAAGTTGGAAATTCATAAAAGTTAAGCTCACAAATTTAGAGAAAAATAGCTAAAGAAAGTTCTTGACAAATATCAACACAACTACTTGAAAAAATCAGGCAAGCTGGTTATTTCATCTACATAACATCAAAAAACAAGTCTGACTGACTCTCCCTCAAATAGTTCGCAAAATCATGTTGTTAGATTTATAAAAATCTAATCCACAGATTTGGGGCTATAATTAAAATAATATCTTTTGACTAAAAATCTAAACATGTTAAGCACCCTAACTACTGGAGTTAAACCATGCAAATTCCTTCATTAAGCTACTTGTGTCCCGCACCCAGGTTATTTTGCATGGTTATATCTTTTCTTTGATACCTTTCCGGTGACCTTTTATTCTTATCATGTATACCTCAGTATCTGACTTGTTTTAATTGCCAAAATAATTTCTAGCTCCTCATTCTTCAAAATCTATCAGTCATCATTATTGCTAGACTTTTCTTTTTGGCACACTCTTTTCTTCATTTTGTCTATATCACACAATGCTGACTGTTCTCATGACAATTAGATGCTCCTGGTTTTCTCTGTTGCCCCAACAAAGCTAAATACAGACATAATCATCTCAACATAGCATTCATCCAGCATACAGTAGTAAGCCAAATAGGCACAGTTCTTGCCCTCATGGAGCTTAAGTTTCTAGACCGAGGTCAGCAAACTAAAGTTCTTGGGCCGAATCTAGGAAGTCAACTGATTTTGTAATAGCTTTTTATTGGGACACATCCATGCCAATTTATTATTTACATATTGCTGTACAATCGCATAGTTAAGTAGTTGCAACAGAGACCTTTGGCCCACAAAACTTAGAATATTTACTCTTTGGCCTTTTACAGGAAGAGTTGGCTGGCCCTGGTAGACTCTAGATTCATCTTTAACTGGTCCAGTTCTGCATTCTTTCACTCAGAGAGTACATTTTTGGTCTCTTATGGTCTTAATTGTTTCTTCTACAATGACTCCATAACCTCCATCCATAGTCATGACCTGTCTTTTGAACTTCAAACACATACTTCTAACTGCTTGCTGAGCATCCCTACTTCCACCTAGCAAATATACTACCATTATTTCAAGATAGCTGGGGCTGACGTTATCTTTCCCCAAAGAAGATGGTTCACTACCATCATCCTCCCTATCACTAGGACTTGAAAAGTTAGAGTCTCTCATTTTCTTCCAACATCCAAGTAGCAAAAGATAAAAATAAATAAAAAAAACAAATGTACCAATCCTCTCTGTCAACTAAATTTTGTTTCTATTGCTACTACTTAGGCCTGGACCCCCAAACCTCATACTTAGAATAATGTAAGCATCAATCAGTCTCCCTATAGTCAGTCTCTTATATCTCTAGTGATCTTTCAATTTCCTTGAAACATCATTTTTTATAACTCATCATGATCTTCAGTAGCTCCCCATTACCATGGGTAGGGGTTCTTGACCTGTGGTTGAGTCTGTCCCCTGTGGGGAGGCTGCATAAAGACTTCAATGGGTCCTTAAATCCCATTGAACACACTAAGAATTGTCTGGAGGCTGAGTCTCCCAACTAGATACATCACTATCTCTATTCTTCAAATGTGCATAAGTGTCCTTCTGATAACTAAAATACAGATTCGCTTCTATTGCAAGTTACTAGTTTCATCTTAAGATTTTCTCGTTCTTTATTTTTCCAAGTAATTGATTATAAAGGTGCAACTACCTTCTCAATGTATTTTGTAATAAAAGGGTCCTTGCTGGCCATTATGTGCCTATTCTACCCTTAGGGAGAGTCTACTGTGGATTCACAGGGACACATGGGAGCCTAAGACCTCAGCTCTTGGGAGGGAAAGTGAAAGGGTAAAAATGTCTAATGCATCACCCTCCTTTCCTCTCCTTCTCTATTTCCTTGGATGAAAACTATGGGCTTGGAGGACTTCGTGGGTTATAGAAAGGCTTTGGGAAAACAGAAAACTGCTCAGGCCTAACTTAAGTCTCGACTTCAGGGGAGGGAATTCAAGGGTCCTAGGTGTTTACACACTATCTGGCTCTGCTGATCACAGAGTGCAAGCAGATCTGAACAACATTTAATAAATGCACAGACACTTTAATAAACGATGTACATGTGGTAACTTTGTCCTCTTGCTCATATTTCTTGGAAGCCTAGAAAAGGTGGTAGAAAAGTGGACATGAGTATAGATACAAGGCAGCGGCAGGAAACCACTAAGAACAAAGTCCACATTCTTAGCCTTGTGATTGTTTTCAGCTTAGTTCTATGCCCATTTCCAGCTTTGCCTCCCACATTCTCTCTATGGACCATCTGATCATTGGTGGCGGTTCTCCTCCCTGCCTGGCATATTATGACACCATGTCTCTGACACCCAGGACAGTGCTATCGACCAGTTAGCCAAGAGAAGCACAAAATTGTTTGTGTTGCCAATACCCATTGGCTGCAGAGTAATACTAAGACTCTACTTTTTGCTTATGTGTTGATTAATTTGCCATGGTAAACACTCTGGATGATTTATGGAAACTACACCTCAGAAACTTCTCTGACATCACAGAACTTAGAAGGAGGTAGACTGGTAAAATGGGACATGATTTGAAGACAGAATTCTGATTAATTAGCTGTGCAAATTTGAGCTAGGTTGTTTCTCAGAAATTCAGTCCCCTCTGTAGTAACTTGGAAAACAACTGCTCCTTTATTTCAGTTATAATGATTAAAGGAAATGAAACATATAAGGGTCTAGCATGGTCCCTGATATATTGTTGGGTTGGTACCCAACAGGTGCTCCTAGAAGAGAGAAGGAGAGGTGAGGATTTGGGACTAAAACAAGATACATTATGTATATTCCACATGGTTTAGTGTAGGCTTGAATTATGTTTAGCTCGGGATCATATTTCAAGAGTATCCATAGTTGGCATGTTGTTCTGACCCAGCCAAAGAGAATTCTTGGATCTCAGAGTGACTAAGCAGGATTGAGTTAACATTTATTGAGCTCCTATGGCATATCAGCTACCTTAGCAGGGCTTTTTGAATGTTTTATTTCACACTGACAGCTACTCTCTGATATACAGTGTTACTTCTCCTGTTTATGAACTTAAGAAAAATATGGCCAAAAGAGGTCCGCTAAATTGCTTGTATTCATGCAGTTATTAAACAGCAGAGGAAGACTTGCAACCAAGTCTAGGTGATTCTAGAGTGTCTATACTCTTTCTAAAGCACCAAGCCCTCTCTCCTGTAGACTTTCCATGAAGGCACTCTTATCAGTTTTCATGAAGACCGCTGTCCAACTTCCTTATATATCATTATTACTTTATGCATACCAATAGATTACTTCATTTCATTCATAGAAAAGACAGAAAATATTCACAAAACTCAGATCTATACATTTGAAATGATGATTATTGAAATATCTGGAAAAAAAACCACAGGGTCACCCTGCGAATAAGGGCAATAACTTCCTATAGACACACTTTAATAGCATCCCAACTATGTAGTTTCCTAGCTATCTAGAACTAACCCTGCATGGCCCATGATGGGGGCCATGCCTGCTTATAGCTGCCTTTATGCCTTTGGTCTAGTTCTTTGAGTCTGTCTGAAAGATAACTCTGATTTCAGGAAAGTCAAATTCCCTTTCCTCACTTGCTGCAGCAAGAAGTTGGTAGAAACTGTTTACGGCCAGAACTTGCAGGGTACAGACTCCAAAACTGGCTCATATATAAGTAAATAGTAAGCAAAATAAGGATAAAATGATGACATTGTTCAAGAAACAGCTTTAGGTCCTTGAAAATGATTATTTCTGTTTTCCTGCAACTGTAAAAATGAGTTTCAGGTAATAGCTTTTCTTTTATATGGTAAATGATGAATGACCATTTAAACATTGACTCATCCACCAACCAAAATATAAAAAAAAAAAACATAAAAACTTACTGGGCTAAAAGGGAATTTGAAGTCTGAAGTCACCTGATTTTTCAACTCGGTGATTACACTATGGGGACATTCATTTGTCTTTACTTCAACTCTGGAATTGCATAAAATATATTTTGCCAGCCAAGAAAATCAAGCCTTTTAGCTCCTACACATTGTATTTTTTCCTAACCCTGTATATACGTTTGTTGTTTTTGTTTTTGTTTTTGTTTTTTTTTGTCCAAGTTAGGATATCCTCTTAGACTTTGAGAACTGTGATGTCGAGTCAAACTGCCCATTAAAGCACCCAAGAAAAGTGGGAATATCAATCTTTGAATATGTATTTTGCCAAAAGAATATACAAAAGTGTTACTCTCTTGGAAGGGTCAGGCTTAGCATAGCCTCAGCTGTGAAACCACAGTCCATACAGAGATCAAATCAGAATAACAAAAACAGGGGCGCCTGGGTGGCGCAGTCGGTTAAGCGTCCGACTTCAGCCAGGTCACGATCTCGCGACTTCAGCCAGGTCACGATCTCGCGGTCCGGGAGTTCGAGCCCCGCGTCGGGCTCTGGGCTGATGGCTCAGAGCCTGGAGCCTGTTTCCGATTCTGTGTCTCCCTCTCTCTCTGCCCCTCCCCCGTTCATGCTCTGTCTCTCTCTGTCCCAAAAATAAATAAATGTTGAAAAAAAATTAAAAAAAAAAAAAAGAATAACAAAAACAAAGCAAAAGAAATGCAAGCTCAATAGGGAAAATATTTTTGGAAGCACTCATTATTTTCTACTTTTTTTTCAAAAATAATATCACAAAAATAAATATCCCATGTTAGGTTTCCACTTAAACTCAACAATACTAGCAATATCATGCCTTACAGTTAAAATGTTTAAAAGAGAGAAAAGGAGAGTGAAATTGGGGAAAGGAGAGAATGTATATAATTTTTCTGGCATCAAAGGGGAATCTGACTTTGAAAGTTTCAATAAGTACTTGTTTGGCAGATCAGAGAATTCTCAAAATTCACCAATGCAAGTGTCTTCCTTTCTTAGAAGCAAGTCCTATGGCATGAGCACTAGCTTTGGACAGTGTTGCCTTCTCCACCCCTCAACTCCCACCTCCACTTCTCTCAGCCAGAGCAGAATAAATACTTTGTCAAGTCCATTATTCAATCCCATGAGTCTATAGTTTTAAATTGGATTTCCAAAATGTGAAGTAAGTGGTATTGGGGAATTAATGCCAACTTCTACTTTTACTCCCTGTTGATTCCACTTCCCTAAGAGTTCAAATATATACCGCTATGTGGCTGTTAAAAGATGGTAGAGCTATAAGCCCCACCATCACTCCCATAGAAAAACTACTTATCTTCTCTTTTAGATGCATCCTTAACGGTAATCGAACAATATTTTTATATCAATTTGCATGCACACAGATTGATATACATATTGGTTCCTATGGCTGCTATACAAAACTACCACAAACTCAGTGGCTTAGAGCAACACAAATTTATTATCTTACGGTTCTGTAGAAGTTTCATGAGGCTAAAATCAAGGTGTCAGCCTCCTTCTTGTTGACTCCAAAGAAGAATCTGTTTCCTTGCCTATTCCAGCTTCTAGATGCTCCCCAGCTTCCTCAGCTTGTGGCCCCCTTTCTCCCTCTTTAAAGCCAGCGGGGGCTAGTTGAGACCTTCTCAGATTGCATCACTCTGACTTTCTGCCTCCTTCTTCCATTTTAAAGGACTTTTGTGATTACATTGGGCCTAATCAGATAAGCCAGTATAATCTCTCTAATTTATGGTCAACTGATTAGCCGCAACCTTAATTCTATCTGCAACCCTACATGTATAATAAATATTTACAAGTCTTGGGGATAAAGACCTAGACATCTATTATTCTTCCTACAGAAAAAAAAAATATGTATGTATATACACATACACACACACACACACACACACACACATATCTTAAATGTATGACAGAAATGCTCAACTCTAAACACTTATTCTTTATGTTGTTTAAAAACATAGACTTCTAAATTTAAGATAAATGTTATATAAATACTAGTTATATTTTTAAACTTCATGTTTAGAAAGTTTTGACTTTCTTTAAGAAATAAGAAAAACAAACAAACTCCATCCCTTCCCACTTCTCCTTTTTGTGTCTCCTGATGTTTTATTCTTATGGTATTATTTTTGCATCATCAAGATATACAACATTTAAACTCAGTCCTCAAAACTGAATTTCCATTACTAGTTATCTGAGGCTTATGTTTAACTAAAGTCAAGAATCATTATCAATCATTTCTCCACTCTTGAGTTATTTATTTTAATTCTTTTCTTTGTTGCCTGGTATTCACCTTTGTGTGTTCTTTATTTCAGGATGGGCTCACAGATGTTGTACTTCTCCAGTCCTTGTGTCCTTAAAAATATGTTTGGCTTTTATACCTAGATGATGAGCATCTTAGGTCACAATTCTTAACAGTAGGAGATATAGACATTTTTCTTTGGTTTTCTGGAACTGAATGCTGCTTGGTAAGTCTGAGGCTAGCATGATTTTTCTATATTACAGCTTACTTGCTTTTTGTTTGTTTTGATTTGGTTTTGCCTGGATGACTAAAAATATCTCTTTTAGAGAATTCCAGGGAAGATGACAGAATAGGAGAATCCTAGGCATCCCATGGTAAAAAGATAACACCCACATCAGTATAAATAACCCAGAAAACAACCTGAAGAAAGACTGGCAGAACAGAGTCTTGACACCTAAATGTAGAGAAGAACCACATAAAAGAGGGTAAGAAGGGCAGAAACACAGAAGTCAAATGGGACCATCTGCAAGAATGGAGAGAAGACCAGACCCCACACCAGCCACCCCAGGCATAGGGGAACCCACATGGGAAAGATGAATTCCCATAACATTTGTCTTTGAAAACCAGAGGGGCCTAATAATCACTGGGGCTTAACATCTGGAACTTTAAAAAATCAGCAGGCTCTACTTTGGGAGAGCAGGGAGGGCAGAATCCCCACCCTTAAAGACACAGCGCAATAAACAGCCCAGCTCAGGTCCAGCATAGAAGCAGCAGTTTGAAAAATATTGGGAGTGTCTGGGCGGCTGAGTCAGTTAAGAATCCGACGTCAGCTCAGGTCATGATTTCACCATTCCTGAGTTTGATCCCTGCGTTGGATCCTGTGCTGACAGCTCAGAGCCTGGAGCCTGCTTCAGATTCTGTGTCTCCCTCTCTAACAGTCTCTCCCCTGCTCATACTCTGTCTGTCTGTCTCTCTCTCTCTCAAAAATAAATAAGCATTAATTTTTTTTAAAAAAAGGAAAACATCTGAAGTATATGAGAAAGAGATTTATTTACTGCTCTCAGAGCATGTGCTGGAGGGGCAGAGATCCTTGGGGGACTTCTCCAAGAACAAAAGGGCTAGTGGGAGTCTTTTCCCTTCCCCACCCCCAAACCTAGTCATAGGGACATCTGTGGGAGCCAGCACCATGCCAACACCCACTACCTAACATGCAAACAGTGCTCCCTACCCTGCATTCTCTCGTGGAACAACCCCCTCTAGTATACCCTTGGCCTGAGCCCATCCAAAGTGGTGCCACAAGCCTGGTAGTGTGCAAGCAGCTCCAACAGAGGCCAGTACCACTCCAAAGTGACTCCTGCTCCAGGGAGAGGGGAAGATAATCACATACACCAGACTGACTATGGCCCCAGTAGTGGGCTGGGGAAGACATCAGGCCTGACTGTGGACCCTGACCACTAACTAAAGCTTCTTAGAGGACAACACAGGGAGAGTGCCCTATGGTGCAATGCAACCACAGCTCTGGCAAACACTTGGTCTGACCCAGCTCCAGACTGGCCTACTAACAACATAGAGACCAAACCTTGCTCACAACAGGCGAAGAGAGCCATTGTAGACAACTGGACTAAAGGCAAAAGCAGCTCAGCCACAACAGTAGGACACATGCAATACACATAGGACACCCATCAGGTTCTGGTGAACAGTGGACATTGCACTGCTGGGCACCACGGGACCTCTTCTTCATAAGGCCACCACTTTCAAAAGCAGGAGATATAGTTGATTTTCCTAACACACAGAAACAGACATAGGGAGTTAGACAATATGAGGAGACAGAAGAATATGTCCAAAATGAAAGAACAGAACAAAATTACAGCAAGAGAGCTAAACAGAATGGAGATAATTACTATACCTGATAGAGAATTTATTTTTTTATTTATTTTTAACTTTTAAAAAAATAGTTACTTATTTTTGAGAGAGAGACAGACAGACAAGCATGAGTGAGGAGGGGTAGAGAGAGAGGGAGACGCAGAATCCAAAGCAGGCTCAGGCTCTGAGTTGTCAGCACAGAGCCTGA
This sequence comes from Herpailurus yagouaroundi, assembly GCF_014898765.1. Classification (NCBI taxonomy): domain Eukaryota; kingdom Metazoa; phylum Chordata; class Mammalia; order Carnivora; family Felidae; genus Herpailurus; species Herpailurus yagouaroundi. The sequence goes on from NW_024412441.1 coordinate 2,554,739, forward strand.
TGTGGGGCTTGAACCCATGAACCGTGAGATCATGACCTGAGCCCAAGTCAGATGCTCAACTGAGCCACCCAGGCAACCCCACCCCCAATACAGAATTTAAAGTAATGGTCATAAAGATACTCACTGGACCTGAGAAGAGTGGAGGACCTCAGTGAGACTCTTATCAAAGAGATAGAAAACATAAAAAAGAATGAATCAGATATAAAGAACTTAATAACTGAAATTTAAAAATATACTAGATGGAATAAATAGTATACTAGAGGAAGAGAAGAATTGATCAGTGATCTGGAGATTCCAGTAATGGAAAGCAATCAAGATGAATAGGAGAGAGAGAGAAAAAAAAAAAGAATAAAAATAAAGATAGATTTAAGGAACTCAGCAACATTAAGCATAATCACATTTGCATTATAGGAATCCCAGAAGAAGAAGAGAGAGAAAAGGGGGCAGAATATTTATTTGAAGAAATAATAACAGAAACTTTCCAACTATGGAGAAGGAAACAGAAATCTAGATCCAGGAGGCACAGAGACAACAAAATCAACCCAAGAAGTTCCACACCAAGGTATGTAGTAATTAAAATGGCAAAAAGAAGTGATAAAGAGAGAATTTTGAAAGTAACAAGAGAAAAGAAAACAGCTATATACAAGGGAACCCCACAAGGCTATCAGCTGATCCACAAGGCTATCAGCTGATTTCTCAGCACACACTTTGCTGGCTAGAAGGGAGTGGCATGATATATACAAAACTCGAAAAGAAAAGAAAAGAAAAGAAAGGAAAAGAAAAGAAAAGAAAACAAAACAAAACAAAAACCCTGCAGCCTAGAATACTCTATCCAGCAGGGTTATAATTCAGAATAGAAGGTGAGATAAACAGTTTCCCAGACAAAGAAAAGTTAAAAGATTTTATGAATACTAAACCAGCCCTACAAGAAAGGCCATTAGTAAAAGTAAGAAAAGTAGGAAGTGAAAAGGATTGAAATTAACTATATCTATAAAAATCAGTCAAGGGATTCACAAAATAAAAGGATCTAAAGTATGAAACAATATACCTTAAATGTAGCAGGGAGAGAGGAATAAAGAATAGGTTCAAAGTTAAGCAACCATTAACTTCATATAGACTGCTATATGCATAATATATTACATATATATGCACTATATATTTCTTTTTTTTTTT
>NW_024412441.1:2556311-2573811 GCF_014898765.1 Herpailurus yagouaroundi
GGGGCACCTGGGTGGCTTAGTCGGTTAAGTGTCCAACTCTTGATTTCAGCTCAGGTCATGAACTCATGGTTCACTGGATTGAGCTCCACATCAAGCTCTGCCCTGACAGTGTGAAGCCTGCTTGGGATTCTCTCCCTCTCTCCCTGCCCCTACCCCACTTGTGCTCTCTCACTATCTCTCTCAAAATAAATAAATAAACTTTAAAAAAGGTGTTATATATTAATCTAATGGTAACCATAAATTAAAAACAAGTAATAGATATGTAAAAAATAAAGAGAAAGGAATCCAATATATCTTTATTTTATTTTTTTTTTAATTTTTTAAACATTTTATTCATTTTTGAGACAGAGAGAGACAGAGCTTGAACGGGGGAGGGTCAGAGACAGAGAGGGAGACACAGAATCTGAAATAGGCTCCAGACTCTGAGCTGTCAGCACAGAGCCCGATGTGGGGCTCGAACTCACGGACAGTGAGATCATGACCTGAGCCTAAGTCGGACGCTCAACTGACTGAGCCACCCAGGCGCCCCTCCAATATATCTTTAAAGAAAGCCAGTAAATCATGAGAAAAAAGAATGAGAGAAAAAAGGAACAGAGAATTACAAAAACAACCATAAAACAGTTAACAGAAAGGTAATAAGTACACACCTATCGGTAATTACTTTGAATGTAAATGGACTTAATGTCCCAATGAAAAGACATAGGGTGGCAGAATAGATAAAACACAAGACTCATCTATATGCTGCCTACAAGAGACTCATTTCAGATCCAAAGACATATGCAGATTGAAAGTAAAGGATGGAAAGCAAATGGAAGTGAAAAGAAAGCCAGGGTAGTAATACTTGTATCAGACAAAAAGACTTTAAAAGAAACCCTATACAAGAAACAAAGGACACTATATAATTGTAAAGGAAATAATCTAATAAGAAGATATAACAATAGTATATATTTATGCACCTAACATTGAAGCACCCAAATCCATAAAGCAGCTAATAACAAACATAAAGGAAGTAATCAATAGTAATACAATAGTAATAGGAGACTTTAACATCCCACTTACATCAATGGATAGATCATCCAAACAGAAAATCAATAAGGAAACAGTGGCTTTGAATGGCACATTGGACCAGATGGATCTAACAGATACATTCTGAATATTCCATTCTAAAACAGCAGAACACACAATCTTTTCAAGTGCACATGGAACATTTTTCAGAAGAGATCACATATTAGGTCATAAGCCAAGCCTCAATAAATTCAAAAAGACTGAAGTCATACCATGCATCTTATCAGATGAGACAGAGTTATGAAACTAGAAATTAACCACAAGAAGAAAAACCTGGAAAGAACACAAATACATGGAAGCTAAATAACATGATACCAAACAATGAATGGGTCAACCAAGAAGTTCAGAGAGGAAATTAAAAAATACATGTAGACAAATAAAAATGAAAACACAGGGTTCCAAAATTTTGGGGATGCAGCAAAAACTGTTTTAAAAGGGAAGTTTATAGCAATACAAGTCTACCTCAAGAAGCAAGAAAAAAATCTCAAATAAATGACCTAACTTTACACCTAAAGGAGGAAGAAAAACAAGAACAAACAAAACCCAAAACCAGTAGAAAGAAGGAAATTATAGAGATTAATTCAGAAATAAATGAAATAGAAACTTAAAAAAAAAGCATAGTCTATATCAATGAAACCAGGAGCTGGTTCTTTAAAAAGATCAACAAGGGGTGCCTGGGTGGATCAGTTGGTTAAGTGTACAACTCTTGATTTGGGCTCAGGTTATGATCTCATGGTTCATGAGTTCAAGCCCCACATTGGGCTGTGTGCTGACACACAGAACCTGCTTGGGATTCCTGCTCTCCCTCTCTCTCTGCCCCTCCCCCCTCGAGTGTGCACTCTTTTTCTCTCTCACTCTCTCTCTCTCTCTCAAAATAAATAAATAAACTTTAAAAAGGCAACAAAATTGATAAACTTATAGCCAGTGTCATCGAGAGGGAGAGAGAGAGAGAGAGAGAGAGGACATAAATAAACAAAATCAGAAATAAAAGAGGAGAAATAACCAACACCACAGAAATACAGAGCATTATGACTGAATATTATGAAAAAATATATAATGAAAAATATTATGAAAAATTGGACAACCTGGAAGAAATGGATAAGTTCCTAGAAACATTAATGTCACAAAACTTAATCAGAAAGAAAGAACACTTGAACAGACTTATCAGCGATGAAATTGAATCAGTAATCAGAAAAACTCCAAACAGAAACAAGTCTGGGACTGGGGGCTTCATAGATAAATTCTACCAAACATTTAGAGGTAATACCTATTCTCTTCAAATCATTCCAAAATATAGAAGAGGAAGAAAAGTTTCCAAATTCATTCTATGAATCCAGCATTACCCTTATACCAAAACCAGATAAAGACACTACAAAAAAAGAAAACTACAAGCCAATATTTCTGATGAACTTAGATACCCAAATCCTCAACAAAATATTGGGAAACAAAATAAAACAATACATTAAAAAATCATTCACTATAATCAAGTGGGATTTATTCCTGGGATGTAAGGGTGGTTCAATATTTGCATTTTAGTCAATGTGATACAACACATCAACAAGAGAAATCATAAAAGACATGTGATTATTTCAGATGGATAAAAAGAATCTGATAAAGTATAACATCTATTCATTATAAAAACCCTCAACAAAGTATGTTTAGAGGGAACATACCTCAACATAATAAAGGCCATGTATGTAAAACCCACAGCTAACATCATACTTGATGGTGTAAAACTGAGAACTTTTCCCCTAAGATAAGGAAAAGACAAGGATGTCCACTCTCACCACTTTATTTAACATAGTTTTGGAAGTCTTACCTACAGCAGTAAGACAAGAAAAAGGAACAAAAGGCATCCAATCAGTAAAGAAGAATTAAAACTTTCACTATTTGCAGATGGTGTGATATTATATATAGAAAATCCTAAAGACTCCACCAAAACAAAACAAAACAAAAAACAAAACAGTAGAACTGATAAATGAATTTAGTAAGGTCACAGGATTCAAAATCAATATAAAGAAATCTGTTGCATTTCTACCACTAATAATGAAGTAGCAGAAAGAGAAATTAAGAAAACAATTCCATTTACAAGTATACAAAAATAATAAAATACCTAGGAATAAACTTAACTAGGATCTATATTCTGAAAACTATAAAACATTGTAAAAGAAATTGAAGATGACACAAGCAAATAAAAAGATATTCCATGGGAAGAACCAATATTGTTAAAATGTCCACACTATCCAAGGTGATATACAGATTTACTGCATTCCCTATCAAAATACCAATAGCATTTTTCACAGAATTAGAACGAGTGTTCTTAAAATTTGTATGGAACTGCAAAAGGCCTCAGATAGCCAAAACAATCTTTAAAAAGAACAAAACTAGAAGTATCACAATCCTAGATTTGAAAACATACTACAAAGCTGTAGCAATCAAAATAGTATGGGACTGGCAAAAACTAGACACATAGATCAATGGAAGAGAACAGAGACGCCAGAAATAAACCCATGATTATTGGGTCAATTAATCTTTGACAAAGGAGGCAAGAATATGCAATGGGGAAAAAGCAGTCTCTTCAACTAGTAATGTTGGAAAAACCAGACAGTTACATGCAAAAGAATGAAATTGGACCACTTTCTCATATCACATATTAAAATAAACCAAAAATGGATTAAATACCTAAATTTGAGACCTGAAACTGTAAAAATCCTGAAAGAGAACACACGTAGAAATTTCTCTGACATCGGCCAATTTTCTGACATTGATATGTCTCATGAGGCAAGAAAAACAAAAGCAAAAGTAAACTATTGGGATTGCATGAAAATAAAAAGCTTCTGCACAGGAAGGGAAACAACCAGAAATCTACTGTATGAGAGTAGTACAAAAGGCAATCTACTGTAAGAAAGTATTTGCAAATGACATGTGACAAAGGGTTAGTATCCAGAATATATAAAGAACTTCTACAACTCAAAACCAAAAAAACCAATCCAATTAAAAATGGGAAGAAGACATCAACAGACATTTCTCCAAAGAAGACATGCTGATGGACAACAGACACATGAAAAGATGTTCAACATCACTCATCATTGGGGAAACAGAGATCAAAACCACAATGAAATATCATGTCATACATGTCAGAATGGCTAAAAATCAAAAACACAAGAGACAAGTGTTGGTGAGGAAAAAGGTTTTTCAAAAAATTGAAAACAGAATTACCATATGATCCAGTAACTCTACTACTGGCTATTTACCTAAAAAATACAAAAACAATCATGCAAAAAGATACATCCATGCCTATGTTTATTGCAGCATTATTTTATAATAGTCAAATAATGGAAGGAACCCAAATGTCCATTGATAGATGAATAGATAAAGTGAGATACATCATGTGTGTATATATATATATATATATATTATATATAATAGATAAATGTACATATTATATTCCATTATATATAAACTAATATGAAAATAATATGAAAAATAAAAATAAAAAATAATTAAATCTTTCCATTTACAGCAACATGGATGGACCTAGAGGGTATAATGCTAAATGAAATAAGTCAGTAAGAGAAAGACAGATACCATGTGATTTCACTTATATGTGGAATTTAAGAAACAAAACAAAGAAAGAAAGAGACAAACCAAAAAACAGACTTTTAACTGTAGAGAACAAATTGATGGTTTCCAGAAGGGAGGTGGTGGGGGAGGGATGGGTGAAACAGGTGGATTAAGAGTAAACTTACCATGATGAGCACTGAGTCATGTATAGAATTTTTGAAACACTATATTATATACCTAATACTAATATAACACTGTATGTTAACGGTACTGGAATTAAAATTTACAAAATTACTTGAGGTTTAATACTTTAGTCAGGCTATATATTTATCATTGTTTTCTTGAAACATAATGTTTTTAAACATACTTAATCAGGTTTTACCTCAATTATTTTTTTTAAATTTTTTTAATGTTTATTTATTTTTGAGACAGAGAGAGACAGGGCATGAATGGGGGAGGGTCAGAGAGAGGGAGACACAGAATCTGAAACAGGCTGCAGGCTCCGAGCTGTCAACACAGAGCCCGATGCGGGGCTCGAACTCACGGACCGTGAGATCATGACCTGAGCTGAAGCTGGCCGCTCAACAGACCGAGTCACCCAGGTGCCCCAGGTTTTCCCTCAATTTTAAGGAAAATTTCTGCTTTTACAATGTGGAATTCTAGGTACCTTTTATAGATTTTCTATTCTAGATGCTCATTATAGTACAATAAATCATCGTTATCTTCATTCCTTTAAAACACTTTATTTCTAGTTGCTTTATTTGTCTCTTTTCCCTCTGCACTTACTGTGAATATTTTGACTTCTCTGTATCAGGACTTGGAGTACACTTGTGTTCACAGGTCTGCAGAATGGGTTTCTGGAAATGGGGAGGCTAAATTGAGGTGAGCAGTAATACAAGGCGTTATGGCACAGGATGTTCAAGATTGTGTTCTCACATCAGTGTTGACTGTCCAAACTATGTTTAGTTCCTTATAGCTTATGGAGTAATTATGTTTAGTTCCTTATAGCTCATGGAGTAATTTCAGGTGTATCATCTCATTTAACCTTCACATAATCTATGAGGTAGACAGGGAAATATAATTTCCACTTTTTGGATGCATGTAAGTAATGAACTAAATCACTCTCCCGTTATTAGAATATTGATATTGATATAAAAACTGTTACTTAGCTGACTCAACCTTTTTCTCTTTCCCATCTTGACTGTAAAAAATACTCACTTTCCCACCCAGCCTTGCAGCTCAGGGTGGCCGTGTGACATATTTCTGACTAGCAAGATGAAAGAAATTCAGCTGCAGGAGTATTTGGGGGGAAAGCTTTTACTTGTCTGATAAAGCAACAGATAGTGCTGACATTTCAGTTTCCCTGATTCCATCTTTCCTTGACGTGAACACAATGCCAAGGGATGGGGCAGCCATGAGAAAAAGTACAGGAACAATTCATTTAATATTAACCCCAATATGTTTAAGTCATGGAACCAATGTCATCAGCTGCCTCCTATTTCTAAACTCCTTATTCCAGGAAAAAAATAATCCTCCTTTTGTCTATCCCATATCAGTTTATACAACTTGTGGCCAAAGCCTGTTGATAATGTAAATGTGTGGAGATTATTAGGCTCAGTGTCATACATTATATATAAATTTACCTTAAACTTAAATAAGTTTAAATCTTATAACTATCTTTATTGTCTTCCTGATAATTACCCAGATTAAGTTACCTCCCATAAAGAACTGGGACCTTACCAGGGAAGAAAAATTTTAGCATTTTAACTCATTGGGCAAGTATTCAAAATAAATTGTTCCAAGAAGCAAAGTTAATTTATGCCATTTGAATAGAAAATAGTATTAGTTTAAGTCATTGTGTTTCCACGTAAACCAGAAGAATAAGAATGACTAAAATTCTTTGTGTATAAATCTAAATATTTTTCCTGATTTGCAAGAGTCTGCTAGACACTGAATGATTATTTTCATTTGCATAGTATAAGCAATTCACTTTCTCATACACCTTAGAAGTCTACCTACACAAGAGATAAGACTTATGTTGTTTTATATTAAAATTGATATAATTTCATGAATCATTTTCATTGACTGATGATTTATAAACTATTCCCCTTCTGGAAAACCTCATTATTTTTTGAAGCTTCTACTACTCTCCAAAAAACATCCCGACTTAATAAGTATCCTACCATGTTGTGCCAATTTGCAAGTTATGGGTAATCTGGGCAAATCTTTTAATTGGTTTTGAATAGTGCAGTTTGTCTCAGAACTACATAAACATTAAATAATTCAGAGACTAAATGAAACCTTATAATGCAGCACACCAAAGTTGTTTAAACAAGTTTGGGTTTTTTTTTTTTTTTTGATAATCAGATAATTATACATAACTAGTCATCATTACTTCAAACAAATTATGTTTTGTTGAAGCATGAAAGAGGGTTCCTGGCACTCTTTTGAGTTCAACTAATCTTATTGATAATAGGTGTCTGTCAGCAAAACCTGTTTATTGGTGTTATGGTTTGTTATACAGCATGTGTAGTTGCTGCTCTGTAGTAAGCTTCTCTTAATTATATCATTTTTCAAATAAATATTTGTATCTTTTATTTTGAAAAATCACAGGTTCAGTAAGCTTGGCAAATGTGTGTATATTTTGAACACAGAATGCTTTGTCTTTTATTCACCGTAGATTATCTGTAATAATACACTGCTTCATGAGACAGCACTAGAGAAGAAAAAAAGGCAAGCAGTTGTTTGCTGTGCATTTAAGTACTTAAACGGAGTCACTCTGCTTTCAGACATTCTTGCTTGACTAATTCACTGGAGTCAAATGGTTTAGAGTGCTGTGTCATGCCAATCAAGAGCATTAACATCATTTGTGCTGTAGAAAAGCTTGCACTGAAGGGAGGAGGGATTCTTTGGCTCTGTCTACACAGATTAAGTAAAATGGAAAACTAAGGCATTTATCCAACTAATTCTGACAAAAAGAAAAAAAAGTGGGGTCAATTATTCAAGTAGTTATAGATGCAATGGAGTTTATTGGATAAGTACTCCACCGTCTTCCCATTTTTTCTACAACTGGAATTGTTTTTGTGTTTCTGTAGAACGTGAGGCACCCTAGAAATAGTACCCTCATGGAGCATCATTTAGGGGATTGTCAAAGATAAAACAACAGTAAATTCTTTGATCTGTCCTTGCTTAAAGGATTTAGCATATGTAAATGGGATGATGATAAACTACTTTCACATAATAGAGTATACACCTAAAGGATCAGTGTCCTTCGGCCACTTAACTTTTTAAGAATGACAGTCTGAATTAATAAGGTAATAATTGTGACTTTCAATATACTAAGTTATTAGAAAATGTTATTTTGATTATAATAAAATTGAGATATGTTCTATTCAAACCACAAGGACAATAGATGATGCTCACTTTTTTTTTGAGTATTGAGAAGTTCTTACTTTCAAGTTTAAAATATTTCATTAATTATATATACTTCCAAAAGTTAAAAAAAAAAAAAAAAAAGCTATGCCATCAGGGAAAACAAGCAGGTAAGATAAAACAAATTTAAGGAAAATGTCATAAGAGAATGACAAACTAACATTAATCATTAAACCAATATTTATTGGACAACTTAGAGTCAAAATGTTTCTTTTATATTATCTTCTAAATTACCGTTCTTTCTAAAAAAAGAAAAGAAACATGTTCTATATAAATCCATTAGATAAAGCTTGTAAACTGTCTTTCAAATTGATATTCTGATTTATTTTTCTTAATTAATGATAAGTATAGTTACAACGTTCCAATATAATGAATTAATTTACACTTCTATTTGTTTTAATTTTTGCTTTATATATTTTTTGAAGACAAGATTTTGTTTTGTATGTTTTAAGTGACTAGCATTTAAAAATTTTATATTTCCATTGCATTGAGTCATTCATCATTACCTAGTTCTCTCTTAATCTCAGGAATTATTTTGATTTTAATATCTATTTTGCCTGATAATAATCAAACTGCACTAGATTTTTTTTTCTTTTTCTTATTTTGGTGGTATACCTTTTCCTATTATTCAATCTATTTGCATTTTTTCAAACTATTTGTATTTTTATGTGTTATATATGTCTATTTGTTTTTCACTGGATCATTTAACCCACTTAGATTTATTAGAATTTCTGATTTTTTAAACTTGCCTCTATCTTCTTTGGGGATAAAAATTTGTCTCTCCTACTCTAGGTTCATTTTTACTACTTTTATTTTATTCTTTTGAATGCAGTATGGTTTCTCATTAGATTTTTTTTTTCCTTTTTGCTTACTGTGCTTCATTTCTTTTAGTAATAACTCTGGGAATTTTAACATGCATACTAACTTATCAAATTCTGAAGTTAATCATCAATTCACTCTCCTTCCAAACAAATGTTAGGACAGTATTAACTGAAAATTTCTTCTCTTTTTATGCACTATTGCTATAGGGATTTTTATTTTACCTTATTTTTCTCTTTCACTTTTTAAATTTTATTTATTTATTTTGGGAGAAAGATCATGAGTGGTGGAGGGACAGAGGGGGGGAGAGAGAGAGAGAGAGAGAGAGAGAGAAAGAGAGAGAGAGAGAGAGAGAGAGAGAGAGAGAGAATCCCAAGCAGGCTCTCCACCATCAGTGCAGAGCCTGTGTGTGTGTGGTGGTGGGGGGGGGGTGCTCAAACTCACAAACTGCAAAATCACGACCTGAGCCAAAATCGACTCAGATGCTTAACTGAGCTGACCAGACACCCCATTATTTTTCTGTTACAAACACAGTAGTCAATGTTTACTTAGTCTTAACAACATATTAATTACTTTCTTAGAACATCATCCTTGCATCTCAGAATTTCCACATGGAGATGTCTTTATTTCACCTTCACTCTTTGTTGAATATGGAATTCTAGGTTCATAGTTATTTTCTCTCAGTACACTGAAGGTATTCTATTATCTCTGGCTTCCATTGCTACTGATGAGAATGTGTTAATTTAATCATTCTATTTACTTAGACAATGTATCTTTTCCATCTGATTTCAAGATCATTTCTTTGTCCTCAGTGATATTCAATTTTAGCACTATATATTTACATATAGATATACATCTATATAGATATATAGATACAGATCTATATATGGATGTAGATAAATGTAGACTTCAAAAACATTTTCCTTGGGATTTTATGAATCTAAGGATGGGTGTTTTCATTGGTTCTGAAAAACTATTAGTCATTTTATCTTGAAATGTTGCTTCTCTCTATTCTTAACAAAACTTCTAAATATATATGCTTTAGAGTGTTCACTCTATCCTCCATGCCTATTAATAACTCAGTCATGTTTCCTATTTCCTTGCCTTGCTTTACTACAATCCAGATAATTTCTTCAGATATGTCTTCCAGTTTATGAATTCTATTTTTATCTGTGTCTAATGTAATTTTAGAGGCAAGTATTGAGTTTTTAATTTCAATTATTATATTTTTCTTTCACTGATATCTTTGGTTAATTTTATACCTGCTTGGTCAGTTTTTAATAGACTCTGCTATCTTGCTCATTTTTATCCCCTATTTTAATTTATTAAATATGCTAAACCTACTTAGTCTCTATTATTATTATTATTTTGATATTTTCAATATATGAAAGTTTGGGGTCAGATTCTTTTGCTGATGTTTTCTGCTGCTTTGTGTTATAATTTTGACATTGAGTTCTCATTCTTTAAACTTTATTTATATACATTTGCTGAGATTTGGATTGAAATAGGTTCCTGTAGAGATGATATGTGTTTGCTCCTGCCAGGTACCTGGGGGCACCAGTGATATAATAGCATTTTAATTAAGGTATGGTTTGAGTTTATTTCCCCATATCAAAGTATTTGCAAACTTAGCTGGTAAAGATTGACTTGTGATATGAGTTCCCAAAGAAGAGGTTTCTCCTTTATTCAAAGTTTAGTTGAATTCGTCTTGCTGATCACTTGGGGGAACGTAATATTTCTACTTATACTGAGAGTGTGGCTCTTTAGGGTCTCAGATTTATAAAGAGGATTACCTTTTAGATGTCATATCCTTTCCTTGTGAGCACTGCAACGTATCAAGATGTAAAAAGAACACTCAGGTTCACCTAGGTTGATCAGTGCCCTAGGAACACAAACTATAGTAACTGTTTCACTTGCCTCTTGGGTTCTTTCACTTAGTTTCTGACCGGTGAGAACTACTGAACTTTCTTGCCATTTAACTGATATGCCTAAAAATATGTATTCACATTTAAATCAGTATTTTTTGTTGTTACCATGAAAGACTTAATTTCTCTCAAACTGCTAGAAAAACAATGTGAAGAACTCCCATATCACCTCTGTCTGAGTGAATAAACTAATTAACTGGAAGAACTATCTTAAAAGTAGAGAATCATGTATCTGAGTTTCTGTTAACTGCATTACTTACGATTGGCAAGATGCAGTGCTGCCACAGGTGTCCAGGGGTCAGAGCAAGTGTGTGTAAACACCATAATGTTCTCAGAAGGCTCACTTGAAATTGGATTGATACCACATGAGTCTGAGAGAAGGCACTATAATTCACTAGGTAGTTCCAAGTATCCTAATCTAGATGTCAATGGTATTGACCACAACAATGAAGTTGGTTGGCTGACACAGTGAAGGGAATGGGAGGTCTGAGGTTGATGTGAAGTCAGGTGCAGTGGGTATGGCTCTGGATTGGCTGTTCACAGGTGTGTCCTTTAAACTCACCTTTGCCACGAAAGGTTTCAGTAAAGTTGGATAAGTTGCTCTCCTCTCTGGACTTTATTACACTTATCTGTAAAGTGAGGATGCTGATAACATGTGAGACAAAAATCTGTGGCCTCTCAATTCCAACTATCATTTCATCTCCTCTAGGTCTACCATATTTCTTCTGGTAATATGCCCACCACTCCTAATGTTTGAAGAGTCTTTACTGAGTGATTCTGAAATGTTTCATAAAGTAATGAAATTAAGAGTAAGATGACTCAGATTTTACTGGAATAAAGGAAAAAAGAAACCAAGACTGCTCCCATACAAGTATTATTTATGAATTATGGTAATCAAAAGAGATTTAAATGTAAGATATATCATAAATCATATTCTTTATGACAAATTATTTTCCTGTGTTCAAATTCAAGGTAATTTTTTCATTGTTGTTGTTCTAGGATATTTTGTCAGTCCTATTATTGGCTACATTGTAAAAATAATGTACCTCAAATTTAGGGCCGCTCATCTGCACATGCCTTTTCCAAAGACCCTTTTCCTCTAATTTTAAGTAACACTAATTAAATAATATTCCTTTCAATTAAATAGCATTAACTTTCTCACTTGATTTTTATTTATAATTTCATATATTTTCAAAACCAGGTCACCCAAATTTTATAAATTTCAGGATCCATAAACCTGAATCTGCTCTATTTACTCCTTTGTTAAAGAAGAACACATATTGCCTCCTCATTTTCTTTGACTTATCACTTCCTTCAACTTTTACTAAAGAAAACAAACAAAAAAAGGGATTTTGATTCAGGTATACTTACAGAGGGACACGTTTTAATATGGCTCTGAGCTGTTAAAACCAGAGAACAATTTTATCATTATGCAAAAACTCTTTGATGATTCGTTGCCCTCCAAAGCTCAACCTTTCTCTCTTTTTTTAAGCATATGCCCTTAGAAGAAATAACTGATCACTACAGTGGCTATAATATTATAAGTTGTCAAAGTGCTAGTGAGGATAAATATGTGTAATATTTTAATTCATTTTGCAATTTCCAATCCTACCACCACCGCAAAGTATCTTACAGTTTCAAAAGCTTTATGTGCAGTTGAATTTGGTAAAGGAAGATTTTTTCAATTGCTTCATGTAGTTTGAAAACTATGATAACATGAGCAATTGTTAACTTCAAAATATTCTGTTTGTATTGTTTTAACATTAAAATTATACTCTCACATATATACATATTGACTATGGCTGGCCATTTCTAGGAATTTGGGTATTTTTGTTAAAGACAAGCAGCCTATTTTGAGATTTTATTTTACATATTTTATTTTTATTTTGAGGGGAATCCAAATATCTACACCATGAACTTAAATTCCTATAGCTGCCAGAACTGACAGAGAATTAGCAAGGCAGAGCCAAGTTCACGCAAGACTGTCTACGGCGCTCTTATAGCTAAAGACAAACCAAAATATTGACTAGTTCTTCTCAAAACAGCATGTATAAGTTGTGGCTGAAATAAGCCTGATGTAAGAAAGAATACAGATGGCAGTATAATCATAGGCTGGGTCTACATGATGCCAAACAACCCATTCAAAAGTGAAAAACTCAGTCGATCAGTTGGTGGTTTTTGTCTACGTGCCACCGAGCAACAGGCTTGACTGATTTCTTCACGAAACTGACTGAGCTTTTGACTAGACTTGAGCAGATGTTTTATCACTATGTATGTTCAGTCTTAGTTGTCAAATCTATAACTCAAATAAGTTCCTCTATGAATGATGAATTTCTTTCCTACATCAAGACAACCTGCAAGTGTTAAGCAAAGATCATCTGCCGTTTTTAATTAATCTTACAGCCTGGTTTAATGCATATGCTTGGCGCACTTTAGGGTATGCCTGGTAAGAAACAGGGTCTTCCTGCTTACACACCCATCTTTAATATTTCATTAATTCATTTGGTATCATCGCAGCTCAAATACCCTTTGAAAAGTAATTAAGATTCATTTTACTTTCCTTTTTCACTCAACAATTTCCCTGGTATATAAAACCTATTTGCCAGGAACATGTCAAATGACTACCAGAATTTACAAGGATTGCTTTGATATTTTTCTCCACTTCTTAAAAAAAAAAAAAAAAAAAAAAGGCTTCTCACCAAAAGGTGGATCACCACATACTTCAAATATCTCATGACTAAAAATGAAAACAATCAAAACAGACACTTGTCACATAAATTATGTGTGAGCAGGTATCTCATGCCTTTGGTGGCTGTTGGGCCCCAATACCAACTGCAGTTTGGACCTCAATAAATATTTGTTAAATGAATGATTCAATGGATTATACTATATTATTTTTGTAGCCATTGACAACTTGTGGCCTGGTAATAAAGGAGTGGGAGAATAAGTACTTCCACTTACTCCCCTCCTGTCCTGTGAATGTACTGCCCATGCTTTTATTATCTAAACCCAACTGGAAACCAGAAGCCAAGGGAACCGTTGAAAACAAATGGGTGGAAAATCGTGGGCAGTGGATCTAGAATGAGGCAAATATAATATCTGCTATCTGCACACCACTGTCCTCTACACAATCACTGGGGATAAAGAGCTTAGCATGCATTATAATTCTTAATATTTTCACACATACACACAGGAGAATTACATATATGTGTATTTACACATGTATATGTATTTATGTAGATGATAGATAGATAGACAGATAGATGAAAGTGCTCAAAACCTGGAGTCAGAATAGTTTTTTCCCAAATCCCTTGAAGATGTTATGCCAAATAATCTTTAGTTTCTTTCCAACTATACTATTCTTTCACATGGACTAAATGTGAATGTCTTGGAAGACCATTTACTTTTAAAAAACTAAAAATCCTATTTAATTAAAAATGTAAAACATTTTTAGAGAAGCTGGAAAATACAGAAAATGATGAGTGAGGACACCAGTTCATAAATGATGTTTCTAGGAATTATTTTTTTCCTCCGCCTTCACGAGGCAGTTGTCAGGGAAGAGGATGGTTTTCTGGGTCCATCTCTAATCACTTCCCTTCTTTCTGATTTCTGTCCATCTTCCATCCACTATTTTTTTATATGCTGTCAGTTCTCTTCTTTTCAAGCTCAAAGAACAGGGAGGAGGATGAATGGGGGAAAAGCAAAGGACTCCACTCTGGGAAAGCTTCTCTGGAAATGTTTACTGCATCAGCATTAATATCTTCCAAAGAAAAGAGCATCTGCCTGTCTTCTGAGACTGCAGAAGCAACTGCCTTTATTTCAAGTTACCTGGGACATGCTCTGGGGTACAATCTTTACGTGCTTGATGCACAGGTCCTTTACGATGTTAACAGTGGGTTGATGGGGGAAAGTGTACTTTTATCTTTCCAAATTTCTGTATTTGATTATGTTTCCAGCTAAGCAGTGGATAAAGACTGACTTAGCCCAAGGACCTCTTTCCTATTTATGGAGATGTTGTTTTTTTGTTTGTTTGTTTGTTTTTTACCTTTAATTTAAAACCAAAAAGAGAAATTTTCTAAACTTACTCAAAGGATGTGGAAACTATTTCTCAAAGCTCTGAATTTCCTGAGCTTGACTTTTAAATAAAACCCACCCAAACAGGAGGAATTGAAAGGGGGGGGGGAGGGTATCATAAAGCATTTTTTTTCAGGCTGGCTAAGAAATTCTATTTGGTTAAATAGGAGCAAGTTTCCCATATCCATTCCCCACATCCATACCATCTGGATGCATGAATGTTTGCCCTATTAAAAAAATAAATGAAAATACTCTCTCTATAAGACAGAGGTCCTTCTTTTATATTACATTATTGCATTATATTACATTTATAATATACATAGGTCAGGGCTACAAATATAGAGAACATTCTTACAACTTTCCTGAAGTCACTCATTTGAATATCATACTAAAACAGGTCTAAAGAAAGAAAATGTTAGGTTCCATTACAACTATCTTATTTACCTATTTATTCAAACTCATCTCATTTATTTTTTTTTATTTTTTTAATTTTTTTTTTTCAACGTTTATTTATTTTGGGGACAGAGAGAGACAGAGCATGAACTGGGGAGGGGCAGAGAGAGAGGGAGACACAGAATCGGAAACAGGCTCCAGGCTCTGAGCCATCAGCCCAGAGAGAGAGGGAGACACAGAATCGGAAACAGGCTCCAGGCTCTGAGCCATCAGCCCAGAGCCCGACGCGGGGCTCGAACTCACGGACCGCGAGATCGTGACCTGGCTGAAGTCGGACGCTTAACCGACTGCGCCACCCAGGCGCCCCTAAACTCATCTCATTTAAAAAAATATATAAAAGCATGAAGTCAGTGGTCCTGTAATGTATCTTCTTTGCTCAATGTGCTAAGGTCCACGTAGAGCTGCTTTAAAATTAAATGGGGGCAATTCTTTCTTTCACTTTTCTAGGACTTTTCTCTCCTAACAGTAAATTGTTAATAGATACAGAATATTTCTATTGATTAATTCAGTATGCCAGCTATGATATGATTCACAGGAGGCAAAAGAAATGCCAATGCTTTCACGACACAAGGCCACATTATCGAGAATACCATCTATGGCTCTCTCACAAGTGTTAGGCAGTTTTTATAGAAAAAAGAAAAGCCTTTACACCCGAAGTGGAGCTAATGGATAACTTAAGAGAGCTGTAATTGACATATTCATAACTCTTTTTTTCTGTTAATGTTAGGGAAGATCTTATTTAGTAATACTTTATTATTTGAAAACTAGGTGAAGATTTTGTGTCAAACAAAGAATGAACTGAGGTACAAATGATTTTAAGTTGGGACAAGAAAATCTTTTAGGTTATACTATGTATCATGAATATTTTTTAGCTATGTTGATATGTATAAACAAACAAACTTGAAGCAATTAGCCTTAAAAGTTCAGAAAATTAAAAGGAAAATGTCTTAATATCCATTACAGGAATGTTGATGGTTTATTTGCTTGTACTATGTACCAACACAAGCAATTTTAGCGGACTCCTTTATTTGCTACTTTACATGCCTAGATAATTAGTTAATACGCTTATATTAAGCACCTACTCTGTGTCAGACTTGGAGTTATTTGAGCATAGATGCTATTTAACTTCAAGATCTGCAAAGGTACCAAACAATGAGGTTTTAACAGGAAGTGAACAAGAATCACTAAAAATATTTGACAGCCATAGCATTTATGGAGGTTTTTAAAAGTTAAAAATAAAGCTCTTGTCTTGTGGCAGATTCACTCTTGATCCAAACCCAAAGTACACTGAAGAAAACGTGTGATTGGGTCAGGTTTTCATCCACCTGGAAACTTTGTGAACCATTTTAAAACTGTGGGCATGCTCTTTTGATAGCTTCTTTGTGGTTCTAAGTCTATGGATATTTGATGTGGACTCCTTGAGGACCACCTTATCACAGTCTCCTGATTGGGCAGCAAGAACCTGACATAGAGAGCCATATGAGACTTCCTCATTTCCTGCGACCTTGGGGAATCCCACTGACTTCTTCCGAATTCTTATTCATTCATTCATTCACTCACTCAGCATCAGAGGGGAGTTAGCATCACAGGAAGAAACCCAGGAGATACTGTAGATCATGACTGGGTGGGGAGACGTGCATGCTTGGACCCGAGTCTTATTCAACTGGCTTTTCTCCTTGTAAGAGAAATGCTGTGTGATAAAAAATAAAGGAGCATCAATCTCTGGTCCCTGAAAATAAGAATAGTATCACATAAACTTCACAGTTTCTCCAACACTAGTCCATATTTTCCTCAACTTTTACTACTTTGGATGCCATCTGTATCAAAGTATAATAAGAAGGCAATTCAAGGGGACTATCAGTTTAAAGGGAAAAAAAAAAGTAAAAGAGAGAAAAAAAAAACAGGCCTGGAGAGGGGGCACCGCTTGGCATCAGGTCACTGAGTGTATTCATTATTTGTTCCCATTACCATGTTATGTCTTAATTACTCTGGTTTGGCTTCCCACCCGGGGTCACTATGTCACAGCTGGTTTTCTGCCCATCCCTAATTAATAAAGCCTCATTTAGTATCCAAGTTTATTGTAATAAACCTCTGCTGAGGGATACAGCAGAAATAAGGAGACAAAAAACAAACCAGAAATTATCAGAGTTGCTCTGACAGTAACCTTG